>NC_089234.1:64650587-64975087 GCF_963924675.1 Phocoena phocoena | reverse complement strand
ACCATTTATTTTTAAACAAAATGGTTTTCTCTGTGGGGCAGATGTTACCATATTCTGCTCTGGGAAGAAAATAATCAAACATTAATTACTAGTTATGGTCTACTAGATACTGATTTTAAAGATAAAGTTGAGATGATGGCAATTTAGGAACTCTTCTCATCAAAGAAGGCAAGACTGAAAGGATCTCAGAAATCCACTGTAAACAATATAAAAAATATTCATTGAAGTAGTTCCTTGTGAGTAAATGAAAGTGAGTATACTCAATATTCAATACTAAATAACATGCAATACCAGCAAATACAGTAAAGCTGATATTATTCAAATAACAGCTAACACAGGCTTATCATGTGCCACTTACTATTCTAAGTACTTCCCAGACATTTAGATGACTTAATTCTCAAACCCTCTATGAAACGGAATTTTGTTTTTATGCCCATTTTGTAGAAGTGAAAACTAATGCATAGAGAAGATAAGTAACCTAGTGAAGGTTACAGAGCTGGTAAAGTACAGCCAGGATTTGAACCTAGATGCAAAAATTCTTCCTCTTAATCATTAGGCTAAGCTTCTCCTCTTTAGTTTTTATGATTCTTGTTAGAAGACTCATACCAAAGAAGTTTATGAAAACCTATTCTAGAAATCAAGAATTTTATTTTATTACAGCTTCCCTGACACAGTGACTTAGGATAATTTTCATTTGGCTCACTTTAAAGTGAAGGTAACAATGTTGTTGAAGCAGGATCATCTAGCAGTTAGAGGTATAAGCTAAGAGAGCTATGGTTCTAAATCTCAGTTCTGACGCTTGCTATGTGACCTTCAGCAGGTTACCTTTCCAAGTCTCGGCTTCCTCATCCTCAAAATGAAGGTCTTAATGGGACCTACATCATAATATTGGTTACAGATAGAATAAGATAGCCCATTTAAAGCACTTAGAAAGTGCTCAATAAATATTGCTAGTGTAATAGTAACAGCATCAATAAACTGAACCAGATGATCTCTTGATTCTTGTACTCACATTAAATATGGCTTATTTCTCTTCTAATTAAAAAAATAAAATGACAGCAACCAAAACAACAAACCAAGTCATAAGCCATAAAACCAATTATGTCTTTTGTGGGAAAACCAGAGAGGTTACTGGACACATTAGTTTATATGTCACCAGTTATCCTCTCTACTCCAAAACGTACATGTTCTGGCATCCTGAGACACCTTGTATAATATAATCGCTGTGACTCCAAGAGGTCAAATGGGCAGGCAGCTCAATAATTCATTTTATAAATTTCAGTTCAAAGCTATGTTGAGGTTAAGAAAAATTGACATTCGGTCTGTGAACTTCATGTCAAGCTCAAGAAAAACTCTGGGCAGCGCATGTTTAGCGATTAAGTGGATGCAGACAATAAAGACGTTGCCAAATTGTAAAACAAGACTTGGAAATTACAGAAAACGTTGCTAGTTATTGATTACGGGGACCATTCAGTTCCTATTGAGCCACCCAAAAGAATCATTCATTTTCCAACAGAAAGCCTGCTCATTTGCAAGATAAAAGAGAGACATTTCTGCACATGCCCATAATGTTCTTCACCACTGGGGGCAGCTTTACATAAGACTGCATTCACTAAAACCAAAGCAACAGTCCGAGCAGCTTTCAGAATGACAGTCTGCAGAAGTGAGCTGAGCGTGTGCGCGGTACGGGGCTCTCCTGCCTTCCGGGCTCCAATGCAGCGCTGTGGCTGAAGTGGGTGCTCGCCACCAGAAATGCTGGGCTATGGGATACAGATGTGGCAGCTCAGGTAGCCTCATGTTGCCTGGAGGAATACATCTTGCTTTCCGATAAGAAGAAATTGTAGAAGCCAGTTTTTTTTTTTTTTTTTTTTTACACCGCCCCCCCCCCCACAAAAAAACTGTAAAGATGCAAAAACGTAATATTCATGAAGATCCTATTACCTAGGAAGATTTTGAGGTTTTGCTGCAAATGCGGTGTTGGGATTTATTTGTTCTTGGAGTGTTCTGCGTGGCTGGCAAAGAATAATGTTCCAAAATCGGTCCATCTCCCAAGGGGTCCAATTTTTCTTCCTGGGTGTCAGCGAGCCCTGACTCACTACAGTGCAGCTGACAGGGGCTGTCATGCAAGTGGCCCCCTAAGCCAAAGCAAAGACCTAAGGACGACCTTTGAACAATACAAAGGATGGGTATGTTTTGTCACTTTTCTTCTTTTCTTCTTAAAAAAAACAAAAAATCCACTAATCTGTAAATTAATTCTGCCTTAATTATTGTAGAGATTACCTTTGCTCTGCTCTAAGACTATAAATTCGATTGCTTAGTTGCCATGTTTCCTTGATTAACTATTTAAAAAAAAAAGCCTAAAGACAATTCTCTTTAAATTATAAGGAGATGATATTTGATGTTAAATGTTTTTATCTAGATTTAAATTTCTAAAAAAGAAAATACATGCTTATTTTTGCTTGATTAAAAAATAAATGAATTCCTTTTTTGGGGGGATAACTTTTCTAAGTTGTTTTTATTTCCAGGTTTCAATGTAATTAGGCTACTGAGCGGATCAGCTGTAGCACTGGTTATAGCCCCCACTGTCTTACTGACAATGCTTTCTTCTGCCGAACGAGGATGCCCTAAGGGCTGTAGGTGTGAAGGCAAAATGGTATATTGTGAATCTCAGAAATTACAGGAGATACCCTCAAGTATATCTGCTGGTTGCTTAGGTTTGTCCCTTCGCTATAACAGCCTTCAAAAACTTAAGTATAATCAATTTAAAGGGCTCAACCAGCTCACCTGGCTGTACCTTGACCATAACCATATCAGCAATATTGATGAGAATGCTTTTAATGGAATACGCAGACTCAAAGAGTTGATTCTGAGTTCCAACAGAATCTCCTATTTTCTCAACAATACCTTCAGACCTGTGACAAATTTACGGAACTTGGATCTGTCCTATAATCAGCTGCATTCTCTGGGATCTGAACAGTTTCGGGGTTTGCGAAAGCTGCTGAGTTTACATTTACGATCTAATTCCCTGAGAAACATCCCAGTGCGAATATTCCAAGACTGCCGCAACCTGGAACTTTTGGACCTGGGATATAACCGGATCCGAAGTTTAGCCAGGAATGTCTTTGCAGGCATGATCAGACTCAAAGAACTTCACCTGGAGCACAATCAATTTTCTAAGCTCAATCTGGCCCTTTTCCCAAGGTTGGTGAGCCTTCAGAACCTTTACTTGCAGTGGAATAAAATCAGTGTCATAGGACAGACCATGTCCTGGACCTGGAGTTCATTACAAAGGCTTGATTTATCAGGCAATGAGATCGAAGCTTTTAGTGGACCTAGTGTTTTCCAGTGTGTCCCAAATCTGCAGCGCCTCAACCTGGATTCCAACAAGCTCACATTTATTGGTCAAGAGATTTTGGATTCTTGGATATCCCTCAATGACATCAGTCTTGCCGGGAATATATGGGAATGCAGCAGAAATATTTGTTCCCTGGTAAACTGGCTGAAAAATTTTAAAGGACTGAGGGAGAATACAATTATCTGTGCCAGTCCCAAAGAGCTGCAAGGAGTAAATGTTATCGATGCAGTGAAGAACTACAGCATCTGTGGCAAAAGTACCACGGAGAGGTTTGATTTGGCCAGGGCTCTCCCAAAGCCGACATTTAAGCCCAAGCTCCCCAGGCCGAAGCATGAGAGCAAACCCCCTTTGCCCCCCACAGTGGGAGCCACGGAGCCTGGCCCAGAGACCGATGCTGACACTGAGCACATCTCTTTCCATAAAATCATCGCAGGGAGCGTGGCCCTTTTCCTGTCTGTGCTCGTCATCCTTCTTGTTATCTACGTGTCGTGGAAGCGGTACCCTGCCAGCATGAAGCAGCTGCAGCAGCGCTCCCTCATGCGAAGGCACAGGAAAAAGAAAAGACAGTCCCTAAAGCAAATGACTCCCAGCACGCAGGAATTTTATGTAGATTATAAACCCACCAACACGGAGACCAGCGAGATGCTGCTGAATGGGACGGGACCCTGCACCTATAACAAATCGGGCTCCAGGGAGTGTGAGGTATGAACCATTGTGATAAAAGCGCTCTTAAAAGCTGGGAAATAAGTGGTGCTTTATTGAACTCTGGTGACTATAAAGGGAATGTGGTGCCCCTCTCCCTACCCCTCTCCCTCTCCCTCTCACTTTGCTGGCAAGGTCCTTCCCTGTCCGTTTTAGTACATTCATAATACTGGTCATTTTACTTTCATACATAATTAACCCATTGAAATTTAAATACCACAATCAATGTGAAGCTTGAACTCTGCTTTAATTTAATGCCTATTGTATAAGACCCTTTATTGATTCCATTAATGTCACATTTGTTTTAAGACAAAACTTCTTTCATAAGTAATCCTTCACATCGGCTGTTATTCTCCTTCTGGCAAGACCGAATCTATAGTCCTAGAAGGTTTGCAGTTTATTGGCAAATCAAGGAAAAAGTGAATGATCCCAGGTACTTGGAGCCTGAACTGATTTTAGGTGAGGACTTGATTATAGAACATTTAGGGACAGCCTTAAAACAATGCCTAGCTTAAAAAGAAAACTGCAGAAAACTATTGAAAGATGGTGCTCTGTTAAAGCAGCACCCCGAGCAGTTTCCAGAGGTGTTTGAATTACAGTAAAGCAAGCCTAGGGAAAACTGTTGAAGGGTTAAAATGCTGCAAGTAGACAACTGCAAAATGTGAGGAGACAGTAAAAATACAAAGTTTTAGACCTGAAGCCTTGTCTCTGAAACTCTTCTCTGTAAAAATCAGACTAGAGGTTTCACTGTCAATTTCTTCTAGCCTCCACATTTCTAAAATAAGTATAAATGAATAAATAAGTAGATAAAATAGGCAGGAGGCAGATTTCTCCACTGTTCCTCACCTTAAGGAGTTTTCAGAGATGAGGCTTGCAAATGGGAATGCAGCTTGCTAAATGCATGTGGTTGGAAGCTTACCAAAATTTCTCTTTCCAGCTCTTTTAAGGACCCTAATGTAGGGAGTGGAATTATGAGCTGTCTGTTCTGTTTGGGATTTGTCAGGCTGTCCGGTTGTGTTCCACTCTATGCTCTGCACACACACCAGTCCCCTGATGACTGACACTTCATTCAGAGGTGTAAAGAGAACACATTCCAAGACACGCTTTCCACCACCGACAGCCTCGTTAAAAAGGATAGTTTTGACAACACCTTAATAAACGTATCAAATAAATCTTACGGGACAAAAGACCAACCCCATGGCAGTTGTCTTTTGCTTTTCTGTTGCTGATGTTACAGTGTCCTCTTGTTCACCTATATTGTGAACTCCATTCATCAGTATGATTCTGTACAGACCCTGTTGGCAATCTGCAAGCTGCATGCATGTTTTTATGTCAGTGGTGAAAGTTTATTGCCTGCAGCACAAATATCACAGCTTCTGTATTTAAGTAACTTTGACCACATTTCATTTAGATTTTAGAAAAATGTCTTTAGCCAGTATTCTCTTTCATCCTCCAAAACGAAGAATTCTATTATAGGAACAAAAATCAGGAATTGCAACATTGAGCCCGTTTCATTTAATTTGGCTTGTCAACAAGCTTTATATCGTTAGCCATGCCCCTGTTCTTTCAAAACAGAATCACTGCAGCAAAAAAGAAAAAGTAAATGGCTATTTTTACCAGCATTTTTATATAGTTTGGAGGCTTTTCATATTCTGAGAGGAAAAATCTAGGCAAGTCACCGTGAGATATAATTGCAAAGAAGCCAGATTATAAAAATCATACTTTTATAAGCAATAAAGAAAAAGGAACGTCGAAAGTAGATTTCTCAAGGAACTGTACTTTGATTTTTATGAAACCTTAAAATAGATACCAGTTCAGAAAAGCATCACAGCTACAATATATTTGTCCATGTATAACTGTTGGATATACATTTATTAATGGCAAATAGTCACGGATTCCCAATTGATTAATAATGCAGATACTTCCTTACAGTACAGTGAACTGGATGACTGAAACTACCACGATGTTTTTCACTGAAGTTGTCATTTCACATTTTTCATAAAATGTCAGTAAATACATACTCCATCTAAAAACAAAACTTTCTTTGGTCAGCCTCATTTTTACCTGTACTAAACATGATTGTTTTAATTAAATGCAGTGTTAAAGTGAAAAAGCCCATTTTTATTCTTTGACTTGACCTTCTGCCTCATTTGTCATGGATACCAAATAAATTTAGGCAAGGCATAGTTATATTCATATTTTGAAACTCTTGCAAATACTTGATGCTGTGGTACTGCTAGTATATATAAAATATGTTTGCTGTATTAAAAGTGTTTCTAAAGTTCAAAGCCACTTGGTGTGTTAAGATTACATGAGTGACCAAAATTTTGAAGGTTGGTCATTTTTTAATGCCTAAATTTAACTACATATAAATTTAATAATAGAGAAGAACCAAAATAAAATCCCTTAGATTGTAAAAGCAATTTTGATTCAGTACATGGAATTCCAAAAAAAAAGTCTTTTCCCTCTCTTTGGGAATGAAGCTTCTTTAGTTCTCAGTACATAATTCTTGTAGGTTAGACAATCACTAGTTCGCCACTATAAATTTAACAAAGCCAACTGGTGAATGAATGTCCTGCTCAAAAGTCATCGTCCTCACCATCACCCCATGGCACTTTTTGGACTGCATACCATAAATCTATTCTCATAAGTATTTAAAAACTCATTGCATATTAGAAAAATATAACTGATATTTCATTTTCTATTCCAAATTTATATTAAGTGTCTGACTTTCCTCAAAGGTGACAACAGTTAAATAAGCAGCCTGACCTGTTGAAATACACAGCAGAGATGCATCAATGAAGAACGGATTCAGTCTTTGAATGCTTTACCAGAGAGAGAGGAAATACAGTTTAGTCTCTGAACTGTATGGGTTTTATCCCCAAATTTTTATGAGCCCCGGTACACATAGTGCTACTGCAGCATAGGGCCAGTCTTCCAAGCAATAATTATGCAAGATATATTTCTTTTAAATGAGTTTATATTTTCCAAGGATGTTGACATTACATCTTTTCAAAGAATTTAAACCATTTTTTCTTGATTCGGTGAGTCAACTGCCTAAATAGACAGGCAATGGACTGTATTACTGTGGAGCATCAGTGACCTCCAGTGGCTGGTTAGACTAACCACAGCTATTCAAACATTTTATTTAGTTTTTTTATCCTGAACCCTTATGTAAATGTGGTTTACAACATATGGTTTTCAATCCATGAATCAGATTTTAATTTTATTTCGTTCATCTCCCTTGGAAACATGGTTATAGTACAATTTTTTAAGTCATATTTTGTATATTGACTTATTTAGTAATGCCCAGAGGCCACAGAACTGGAACTAAGGGCTAGAAATAAGTGTCCAAAGATGAAGAGCAAGTAATAATGCAACAAAAATCGATAAGACATATTTTTTAAGTATTTATAATCATCAACATCGGCCAAATATTCTGATATTTTCATTAAGTGAGAATATTTTCCATAGGCAGGATACTGAAATATAATTTAATAAGTTGGGGAAAACAAATTTCAATATTAATACTGAAAGAACCAGCATCAGTTGTTTACCAGTCAGGAGTGTCTGAGCTGTGGAGTGAGTGAGGCCTCCCCATCCAGCTCTGGAACTCTCCAGTTTGTTATCATGCCAGTGACCTGTGCTTTGCCCCAGCGCTCTCTCCCTCCCTCCCCCTTTCCAGTCAGCTGAACACTGTTCTATTAGGCTCTCTGACAATGATGTTACAGTCTAAGAGGTGATGATTCATAGATAATGAAATTATGCTCTCCTTCTGGGGAAGGATAATGCAGAGTCAGATTTGTAGATTTGGTAAGGATTTTCAGGATGCTGTAGGTGCATGAAATACCTTCTCTTCCCTTGATATTTACCAAGAAGAGAACTCAACTAGCTTATTTAAAGTGTGGATTAAACTAGCATCAGAAACAGCATCAGGCCATGAAGCCTAAGACAAAATGAGTTCCAGACATGACAAATGAGAACTGAGAAATGAGAAATGAAAAATTCAGAAACTGTGTTGCCTCTTTTATTCCCTTTTCCCTGGATTCTCATTAGAATCTGGATTTTATGCAAACCCATGGAATTTTGCTATACTTGTATTCTCTTAGCTACCTACATCAAAAATCAGAGGCAGCTGGAATAAACCATGAACACAAAAAGTAACATCAGTGGATTTTAATTACAAATGTTGTAAGAGAAACAGAACTGATGAAAGGCAAATAGGTTGTATTAAATGACTCTTGAAAACTAGTAAGATAATACACAGGTGAAAGTAAGACTTTCTAGAATCTAACATCATAATAGCCTATAGAATTGGACCCACTTTTGCCTACTCTTCAAAATCATTGTTGATTTTTGCACAGTTGGGTAGAATACAGTAGAAATATTACAGAGAAAATCTATATAAAAAGATACTATGATTCTTTTGATTTAAGGAACATATCATGGCCATGTAAATAATAGAGTACGGGCCTTAGATTCAAATTTCTCTGACACTTGCAAATCATATAATCCCGAGGAAATTCCTCAGCTTTTCTGAACTTGAAGTTACTCATCTGTAAAACGGGCAAAATTATTGACTTCATATGGTTACTGGGAGGACAAAATGTGAGCAACACTTTGTAAACTCTAAAATGGCAACTATCTATTATTTTCAAAAAGTATTTAGTGAGATAATCAGTTATGTTTGCCAGTGTTCTATGTTTGGCCTGGGTTAAAAAGACATTACTAACCTCTATGTAACAGAAGCCTAAATCCACTTTACATTAATATGAATTCTGAGACTTGGCTGTGAGTCTATAACTTAATTTGTCTTTGACGTTTATTTTCCATAAAAAGTTTCTTCCATCCCATATCAATAATGACTGCAATGTACACTAAACATAAATAGACACCAACCAGAGCTTATCAAACTAAATCAAAATTCTAATTGGGTCCCAAAAAAGATCATTATAGAAAAGGTTTTCAATTAACATAGGTTACTTGCCCTGCCCCTCTTCAGTATCACTATTTTGAGCCCTTGTCGACTTTATACCTTATAAATATAACATTTATGGCAAGATAACGTCATTATTGAGCAAAAAGTAATTGCTTTTAACATGTTACAGTGGGATTAGCACATATTCCAGGTATCGATTACATGACATCTATTCTGTTGTTTCTTTTTTTTCCCCCCAATGAAAGATTATCCAAAATTTCCTCCTAGTATAGAAATTACTATTGACTTTACCAGTTATTACTGTTGAAAATCACTGGATTAAAAAAAGTAGCATAAAAATACAAAGCCTTTTTTATGAGTCATAGCCTATTCATTTATGCAAAATTAAATACTTCAGAGTACTCTTTTTGGGCCTTCCATCAAAAAAATGACCAGTGTAATCAAAAATCTCTCTCTACTGGACGTAGCTTTTCTTACCAAGTATGATGTAGCAGACGTATTTCCAAAATTCTTATAATTTAAGTAGAAAACCATCCTCTTTGATAGCTGAGTTCCTATGAAATCTCTTGAGGACAGAGAGAGGATGATGGTTTTTCAGTGGAAAAAGCATTTTTAAATTTTATTCTGCTTTACCTTCGTAGGATTATTGTTATATGTTCTTGAGTTAGGTCTCCTGAACATGCGAGGAGAATTTCAGGAACACAGAGAGAACAAGACTATCTGGGTCACAATGTAAGACCAAGCAGAGGGAATCTATTTAGCAACTGTACTTTCTAATAGCAGAAACTCCATATGCAATAATAATCCATTTTATTGAAAAAAAAAGAGAAAAAAAGAAAAAGAGCTTCTCTCTAAACCTACCCAGCAAATGTTGTAATGCAAATTGATAACTCTTTTGATAATTCTTTATACCTTATTTTCAGGGACTCCCATTTCCTCCTGACCCAGGAAAAAATTTCAGTTATGCTTTTATCCCACTCTTAAATTGTTGTTCTCTACTTCCTATGTCACACAAAAAAGGTCTTGCCTCATATAAATCAACACAATTGGTCATCTTACTCAAAGGAGAATCCTATCTTCAATAAAAAAAGTTAGACCATAAAACAAAATGTAGGGCTTCCCTGGTGGCGCAGTGGTTGAGAGTCCGCCTGCCGATGCAGGGGACGCGGGTTCGTGCCCCGGTCTGGGACGATCCCCCATGCCGCGAAGCGGCTGGGCCCGTGAGCCATGGCCACTGAGCCTGCGCGTCCGGAGCCTGTGCTCCGCAACGGGAGAGGCCACATCAGTGAGAGGCCCGCGTACCGCAAAAAACAAAAACAAAAAAGTGCTTCTTGTCATTAAGTTTGATCTGCTGTACTCTCTGAAAAAAGGAACATGATTTTTGATGCGGTCAACCACCATCTCACAAGAATGTTTAAAGGAAACTTGTAGGACATACCATGTTGATCTTGAAGTAGTTGAGTGACTTTAAAGTCTCTGATAAACCTGTGATAACTTACCACAGTGAAAGAGGTTTAAAAACTAACTTGACACTTTAGGATCAGTGTTGGCTTGTTTTTCATCAATTTATGAAAGGGATTCTGCAAAATTTGTATGAAATTTTAAAGTTAAAAGGTATAAATATTTGGTTGGAGTACTGCCATTTACCCTAAGGAAGGTTAGGTAACATCACTGAATTACAATTAAAATGGAATAATTAAAGATCTGTTTAATATGGCACAGGACATATTATATACATAAGTATTCTGTGTTTTCCACCAAGCTAGACATGTTTTAGATGCTTAGGGGAAAAAAAGAATCCATGTCCTTCCTATAGGATTATTCACATTTTATCACATATTTGTTTACGTGTATGTGTATTTTTGTGTAGTTGACTTATTATGTGCCAGGAATGTGTGTATAGTTCTTTTTTTTTAATATAAGAACAGAGTCCCTATATTGACTCTGTTCTCTGATAAATTTCATCTATTAATCTTAAATCTTGTCCCTCTTTATAGGACTGCCCTAAAATAATTCATACCCTACCCACACCAGGCTTCTCAAGCCAAATTATACACCTCCAGCTCCATTAGGAAATGATTTCTAGTAAGTTACCATTAGGATATCCCTCTGCTAGTTAAATTCTGATCTGCTGGTGTAGTCATCTTCCCAGCCTGTGGCACTCACTCCAGCCTATTTTATGTCGTTAAAAGGCAACATGCACTTAGCCCTATGGACTTTTACAAGGAGGACTGAGTAGTAAAATGTAAAAATCTACATATTTTTATGGGCTTCACTTTGGTTGTTTTTATGGTTGAACACACAGAGATGTGCGGGGTCTTAGTTTACACTGAAATGCAAAACCATTAAGCTAGCTATAAATTAAAAAGAAAAGGTCAAGATAGACAAAAAAAAAATAGAGTCTAAAGATCATGTTATTTATTTCTTAATCTTAAAAATAATACTAAATAATGAACATCCTGTATTTCACTTTCCTGACATCTGTTTTACCTTCCAGGTTTCCCATCATATTCTCGAATTTAAGCTTCACGTTTCTTACATTTTCCCACTTCTAACACAGAGGTTTCTTTTGTTTGTTTTTTAGTTGTTTTGTTTTGTTTTCTGCCTGCAGATCTTTTCCCAATGCTTTTGTTGTATCATTTTGCCTGCTTTTCTAGACTCCCCACTCAAATTTTGATCCTGTCAGAAAGTCACAGGGTAATTCATCAGTTTTGTGATTGGATTGATCAGACAAACGGACTGGGTTTGTCTCTAGGGTGCAATCTAGTCAGGTCTGGGATGTGTGCCTTCTGTCTTCCCTGCCTCCATTCCCATGCCTTTTCTCCACTTAGGATTATCCATACTGAAATTCCTCCATCCAGTGCTACCTAGGGCTCTCTTGGTTCCTTACTCCTTACCCAATATGTATCCCCAGATCTCAACTAGCATCATTATCGATTCCAAGGACACTTACACCTAAATGGGGATAAAAACCTTTTGCTAAAGGTGAGAAAGTCATATACTGAGAGCAGGGGTTATGCTTTGAGGGCAAAAGTGCTTTGCAAGCACCTCTGAAATTATCCTACATAGAAACCTCTATATTTTTCTCAAACATGAAGTTGGGCCTTCCCAAAGGAACCAAGGCAGGACAGATAATCCATGTTTCATTCAGTAAACTATAGTTTGAGAAATCTCTTCAGTGAATTACCATTATACACAGGCTTTCTCCTTAGTTTTTCTCCACGGAGAGACAATATTGTATATAATAAAAAATGTGGGCTATGGAACCAGGATGAACCAGTTTGAATTCTGGTTCTGGGATTTAATAACTGCAAAATCTTGAGTGTTAGCTTCTTCATCTTAAAAATAAAAATGTGTAAAATAATATAATCATCACAGGATTGTCACAACAGGGCAAAGAATCAGCATTTCTTGAATATTTTTATGTACTTTGTTTTGGCACATTGCATATATTATTTAATTTAATACTCATAAAGTTCCTAGATGATTAAATAAGATGACTTAGATAAAATCCCTTAGTATAAAGCTTGGTACATAATCGTAACCTTCTCCTTTATTTGCTCTAATTGCTAAAAATTTCAGTATAACAGAATGCTTTAATAGCTGTATTCCACTATCTATTTTTACATGAAATAACAAACAGACATCTGGCAGACTTTCAAGAAATAGAATCTTAACTGCCATAAGCTCAGGGGCAACTGGGCACATGATTAATACTGAAGAGTAATGTGGTACATAAGACCAAAATCCTAAACCTCCCATCAAAGCCCAACTACATCCCTACCTTTATTTCCACATTATTCCCCATGCTCTAACACTGAAGTGCTTTCCTACCTCTGTGCTTTTGCTCAAGCTATTTCCTTTGTGAGAAATGGCTTTCCTCTCCCAAGTTCTCCTGTCAATCTCTGAGTCTTCTTATAACAGATCCAACTCAAATTCTACTCATTCTAGAAGTCTTCTTAATCTTGCTTGCCCTTCCCTGTTTTCCATGATATTTTGTATGTCTACTGGAGACAATATCACAGGCTGCCTTATGTGAGAGTTATTAATGTGTTTTCATACCCTTTTTGAGGAAAGGGACCATCTCTTCTTCCATCCAGTGGTGATTGGTTATAGAGTTTTATTCATAGTAGATGTCTGTTGAACTGATTTTCTGTTAATTATTATAAGGTTATTGTCAACCTTTTTTTTTTTTTTTTTTTTTTGCGGTGCGCGGGCCTCTCACTGCTGTGGCCTCTCCCGTTGCGGAGCACAGGCTCCGGACGCGCAGGCTCAGCGGCCATGGTTCACGGGCCCAGCCGCTCCGCGGCATGTGGGATCTTCCCGGACCGGGGCACGAACCTGCGTCCCTTGCATCGGCAGGCAGACTCACAACCACTGCGCCACCAGGGAAGCCCTACTGTCAACCTTTTATTTATATAGTCTGCATGTACATTTTTTTGTTTTTATTTTATATGTACTTTCTCACATATAAAGTTTTCTCATTTATCAGTAAACTGGTTTCAAAAATTATTCTTACAAAATACGGTTTTTAAGAATCACGTTCAGATTTAAGTTGCTTCTATGTTGTGAATAATCTAACAACAATTTTTCTTTGACAGTTACCAAGGGTATGACCATTTTAGCTGGCATGTTAAAGTTACTAAGAACTAAAAAAAATGTGGGACAAAGAAAGAATATTTCATTCAAAGAATGAATACATCTTGATTTCAGCAAAGGTTGGGTAGTCAGCTTTTGTTGTAAAAGCCATACATCTGTGACTACTCCTTGTTCACTGCCTCTTGGGAAAGGTCCTTTTCTCTTTAGCTTCATATCTTCTCATCCCATGCCTAGTGCCACAAGGCTTCTGCTTTAGACACACTCCAAGGCCTCTCCTCCCTTCCCAAAGTGGCTACCCTATACTATCACAGAGACCAAGTCAGAGGTCTTTGGCTTTCTGATTATATACATTTTCAAAGTAACTATTCTATTGAAGGTTTCAAACATCAAATACTAAGAAGGTGACAATTAGAAATGCTCATTATTTGTTTACCTCCTGAACACTGATTTTGCAGAAGGCACAATTGATTATAGAGGATTGAAGTGTCTGCCGTTTGCTGGGTTTCTCCTTTCCTACCTTCTGTCCATCCTCTTACTCCTTTTCACTGAATTTTTCTCTCTCTCTCTCATCACCACTTAAAATATCTTTCAATTTTTCCCTCTATCCAACTTTATTGATAAGTCAATCTATACTATACTTGACTATGCACCTACTGACTGGGTTAAGAGGAAAATACTAATGGGTTTTTTTTTTCTCTTAGAAAAGCAATAATTAAGATGACACAGTCTAATAATTTAATTTAAAAGGGAGTCAAAAATCTATTTGTATTCAATAGCTTTTTTTAGGTCTATAAATGAAGAACTATAATTTTGTAAACTGTAGTTTAATTTCAGAAATAGCAGTTACATCCCCCCTGAATATATATATATTTTTTTTTTTTTTAAATATTTATTTATTTATTTATTTGGCTGCACCGGGTCTCAGCTGGAGCGTATGGGATCTTTAGTTGCGGCATGCATGCGGGATCTAATTCCCTGAGCAGGGATCGAACCCAGGCCCCCTGCACTGGGAGTGCGGAGTCTTAACCACTGCACCACCAGGGAAGTCCCTCCCCCTGAATATATTTTTAAGTCACATTTTAATCGTGATTTGTAAAGGCAGGGCAGATTTGTAGAACATCCAAGTATTCCTTTAAATGTGAGGTATCACTCAGACTCTGGACTGTGGTAATCTTTGCCATCAGTGGAGCAGATTCATTTTTGGAACGTATGTAATAATACGAGAATTGAAATGAAACCTTCATTTAGTCATAAAACTTGTAGCTATGAGGGTTTTTGAGAACCTTGCAGTCCATTTTCTTACCTTCTATTTGAAACTCTAAGCTAATTTAATTGTATTTTTAATGATCTTCCAAGGACTGCATTCCTTAGTCCCTCTCTTAGTTATCCATTTCAGGGTTTTACTATAAACACTGCATCAGTTTTTACCTCTAATCTATATCTCTCTTGCTTAAGATATACCCAGTGGTTACTTTAATTTTAAAAAGAAATTTTTTTGTTTCCATTCTTATTTAAAAGAAAGAAACATAAGAAGTGGTCGAGTTCTGGTTTTATTTTTAATCTTCAGTATTGGAATCTGCTTGGTCTAGCTCAGGTAGAGGGCCCTGGGCTCCATGGCGTATAGTTTGAAACGATGAAATACCACTGTTCTGAAACCGGCACTAATCTACTATAGATTCAAGAAATTCTGTGTTGGTTAACAGCTGAATGAAAGGAACTCAGTGCTTAACTAACCTATAACCAATCACATAGGCAAGAAGTTTCCAGCAGGATGTATTCAGCAGTTTTCAATGCCAGGCTCACAAATTATACTTCCAGAGGTCAAATTTGCATGTAACTCTTTGAACCACAACTACCTCCTCATACTCAACTCAGTTTTAACATCCAGCAGTGTGCTGTGCAGAAATAATCAATGGTTAAATTATTCCCATTTTGTTGGCTCGGTTCACAGTAGCCCACTGATTAGTTAAAAAAAAAAAAACCAAACTATGTGATCTTCAGTTGTATTTCAACTGTACCCAAGTGCAGATGCCATCTCTGGTAATATGACAAAACAGATTTAAGTTTACAAATGTTTCTGTGTGCTCCAATCACAGCACGCATCCTGCAGTAACTATACTGTAGTGCAAAGTGTTGTAAAAAAGTGCAACTGAGTTTCCTGGAGAATCACTTTAGAGTTAATTAAACCTTCTCCACCTGTAATTTAAGAAAAAAGAAAAAGCCCAACACTCCTAAAGACTATGGGGGAAAGGCAGTTTAAGAAATAGAAGTCCTCTGTTTTTCCAGGGATGTACGCTACAAGGCAGACAGCTACACCACAGTAGAGGGACAACATTTCCTCAGCTGATTCGGTTAATTAAAATGCACAGTTACAACAGGCTTTCTTAGAGCCTGCAGCTGAATGACTGAAGTCTCCATTTTCCTACAGTGTCACACAGAACGTGAAGAGGCAAACATACCGCCCGAGCACAATTTGACTCACTAAAATCCAGCACTCTAAACACGAAATACATCTCTCAGGCACATTTTAAAAGACGTATTATCAAGATTTATGGCACAAGGATAGAAATAATTTGCAGTTAGGCAGGACCAAGAGAATATCCTAGGTTCCTCTCAAAGTAGTTTTAAGTAAAATTTATAAATAAATCTTATACAAATAAATTTCTGCACTTTCAATGCAGAAATCGTCAACTCTTTACTTTCAAATGTATGGAATGTGAATCTGACAAACAGCCCGTCTGCTGCCAGAATTTATGAGTGATATGAAAAATCAAAGGCCACAAAAGCTGTTTGTCACATGAACTGCAGAACGCAATACCAGTCTGCAGGGCTCATTTGCAGAACTCATGATGAGCATGGGAGGAGGGGATGCTAACAGCTGCAGCCTTGACTGCACTACCGTGCCAGCCAGAATTCAAGCCGCGTGAGCTGGGTATGGGTGAAAGAGAGGGCCAACAAATGAAAAAAAAAGAGCGAAAAAAAAAGAAGAGGTTTTTCTATCTAAGTTTTTATTAAATCAGTACATCAGTGTGCACAGATGAATACCTGCAGAACCAGTTCAAGACAGATGTGGCCTGCAGGTATTCAAATTAAATCTGTTCATGGAAGACTACATTTATTTCCTGCTATGGAAGAGATATTACAGCCTTTGAATCAGACTAGCAGCATGGCATCGTGTCAGTTTCCTCATCTGTAAACTGGGAATGGTGCTTCACATCTCAGGGCAATTTCAAGAATAAATTGAGATGACATGTTTGTGGGCACAGCAAGTAATAAGTTATTCTCACCTCTCTCATGAGGTGTTTTCACAACGCAATGAGTTGATATGAATGGGAAAGTGAAAGTTCCCATATTAACCATATAAATTAAGAAGTCTGCAGTCTATAGAAAATGATTAAATATTCCTGGAGCTTAATTAAGAAGTCATTAAATCAAACTCAAACAGGGCTTACCAAAAATCTGAAAGCCCTCTATTAATATCCATTAATGGAATTTTTGATCTTAGTATTGTCCTTTTCTAATAATTCAGCATCATTTCCTTCTCATAAACATTACTTGAAGAACTGACTCCATTACCTTTCAGATGTCTCTTTAAAATCTGCTCTAACGTCTGTCTGTATGTCTCTCTTTTTTTTCATTTTTGTACCCCAAACATGGACATATCACATCCCCCCCAACACTCGGTACTAAAGGGAACATGCTATTACTATTGGAGCAAATAAAATAGTCTATATAACTTAGCACCTAATTCATTTCTAGTGGGAAATAATTTAGGCGTTTGGAAGAAAGGAACACATTATTTATGTTTTCAAAAATTTCAATTGAGTCTGTGAAATAATGGTTGAATTATTCAAAGCAGTTTATCCAAAAGTTACAATAAAAGATTTCAATGGATATTTATTAAGCACCTACTACATGCAGGCACGCAAGTGGATTTTTGTCTTTACTCAAGGCAAACAAAACATAACAGATGGCAAAGGATATTTGAAATTTGGAGTCATTTCATCAGGAAAGACATTTAATTAGTTGACTGGTTTTGGAAAGTCACTTGTTCATAAAGCATTGAGTTTTCTCTTTTCAGGAGAGAAATTTGATACGTGCCCTTCACTGGAGACATGATAATAATTAGTTCTTTTTAAAGATTTTTGAAAAGAGCAGAGATGAAAAGAGCTGTAAGAGTTTCAAAATGACACAAGATCTGTGAAGTGGTAGATAGTTAACACAAACCTCATACAGCTGTTATGTGGATTCTTAGTTAATCAGTTAGTTAATGACTTTTAAGTGTAAAATCTTATTAGACTTTTGTTCTTATACTTTAACACATATGAGAAAAAAATTACTGTCTGAAATTAAAAACTGACTATACCATTCTAACATATTGGATCTTTCCATGACATACCTTCAAGATGTTCTTTCCTAGTCTGATTTTTTTTTTTTTCCAGACAACTCCTAAAAAGCCTTTCTAGACCCTGATCCCCTACCCCTTTATTTTTCAGTATTGCCATTGGCTTCCAGTTAGCACTAAGCATAGAACTGAAAAATCCCCATGACAAGGTATTCTGTGTAATAAGGTGTTATTTGATGACAATGGCATCAACTGTTAAACATGCTATTTAAATGCAGTTTTGTACCTCAATACAGCAGCGGAGGGGCAAAAAAAAACTGTTGGGTAAATCTGAAAGAAAGTGAACAAGGGAAGGAGTTGAAAATCCAATGATAACTACCTTGCTCTTTGGAAATAGTGACTAATTTCTCTCCTGCATGCTGGGAATTTGAGAAAGGATGGCAGAGGCATAACTAGTTTGGCAATATTCTACTATGTGGGAGACATTTCTATAGCTTAAACAAAGATTATGGTTGACATACAATATACACAGAGAAAAGTGCACGTATTATCAAGGTTATCCAAGCCAAATGGATACTGGGCAATCCTGTGTTCTCTACAACCAGATCAAGAAATAGAAGATTCCCAGAACTCCAAAAGGCCCCTCTGTTTCCTCCAATCACTAGCCCTATTTCCAAGGGTAACAACTACTGTTAACTCTAACAGCATTAGGATAGCTTCATCGGGCTTTGTACTTTATATAAATGGAATCATAAAGAATGTACTCTCTTTTGAGTCTTGCTTCTTTCTGGTGACATTATCTTTTATGAGATTCATCCATATTGTGAAGTGTCATTGTAAATCTACAGATTTCTAATTGTGGTCCCTCCACCCCTCCCTCACCCGTACACACACAGATTTAACCCTTTTATTCAAAGAATGGCCAAGGATCCCTGTACTGGGAAGTCCTTGATGAACTTCATGGGAGACTCAAGAATTGCTAGTGAATAATGTCCTCCTGTCTCTTTTCTTTTTTTTCTTTTTGCATCAGTAAATATAATGCAATCTCAAATTATTTTGCACTTTAAAAATCTGGTCATGGAGAGAACCAGGTCTAAGGAGCACACTGAGGTAACCATTTTTTTCAGTAGCCCTTGTTTTCAGCCCTGAATCCCCTACTCAGCTATCCTTACCAGCAAAGCCCTCTGTCCCTGTCCTTCAGCTCCTAGAAAGCCTGCCCTAATCTAGCGGCTGTATAAAAAAACAATTGGGTAAACTACTTCACACCAAGGTGTTAATGCCTAAATCCTTAGCTCTCTAAGGTATGGCCCCAGGACAGTGCTGTGACACAGAAGCCCAGTTTCTCTCCGATTACTCTCTAATGGGGTCTCTGGTAGAGCTGCAGTTATTGACTTGTGCTATAAGGTTCCTTTACACTGAAGGACTCTAAGAAACAGATTGGTGGCATCTGATGCTGTTTTTACTATTAGAGCATTACTGAAACTATTATTTCACTACATCACACAGTGTTCTCTTTATGAGAGTCCGTGGGGGAAGGGAGACTACTTCTACTTCTTCTAATTAACTTTATTTTAAAATGCATAGCTATTCATGCAACTGATCTTGCCAATGCCATCCCCTGCACTTCCCCCACCTCTCTCCTGCTAAAAATACCAAAAAATAAGAGACAAACACTTCTAACAAATGTTAAGAAATTTATAACTCGTCTTTTTGGTCTACCTTCCTCACCCTTGATTTCATCTTTTTCTTACGTTCTCTTTTTAAATGTCTTTAATTTTTTAAAAACCCTGATGAATTTAGGGAGAATATAGATTAATTTGATGAAATACGCTATCCCTTAAGAAAAATTTTTCAGTCCCTGACATTAGACCAAGCTGGACAACTGAGGGATGTATATTTTAGGCAGAGGGCTCTTCCAGCAATTTCTAAGTTACACCCCATTGGGTGGCTGTGATCAGAAAGAATGCAGGAGCTGATTTCTGAGGCACTGGATGGTATCGTGCCTTACGCAACATAGGTTTTTATAAAGCTTTACTGAATGCATTGACTGAAGGTATTTTCCATCAAGTGAAGTGGACAGGAATGAGAGAATGTCTAGGAAAAATGTAGATCAAGAACAGAATAAAAGATAAATGTACTTGTGAGAAAACACAGAGCTGAGTTTTCAAGAGAGTGGAACTGTTACTATATGTGATATTTTGCAACTCCTAGTCCATTCTTATTTTCAAGGCTCTCAGAGTTCTACTTGGGAAGATTTGATTAATGCATTATTTATTTGAGTCATTGATTTATGGAGCTTAACCATAAGATACAGCACAGCTCATTTTCTTTCTAATATTTATATCTACAGGAATAATACCACAATGAGGGGGGGTGTTCTACCCTTGACTAGTAATCCACAGAAGCAATCACCCAAACTGATAATATTGAAAATATTAAACAACAATCTGTTACTTACTCCCTTCATTGCTAGGATCCCACTATTTAAGTACAACAATTCCCAGAAACTAAGTGATAATCTATAAATCATACCACAAAATGATCTAGGACATATCCCAGTGAAATGTTTTCTGTGAAATGGGGAGGAAAAGATGTCAAATGTGGATCTCTTAATTCCTGTATTAATTTTTAGATCAAAGAAATAATTCCAGTTCAGATAAATTAAAATTGTGGCTTTTTTTTCTTTTCTGTTAAAGCTATTTGATTTTGACACTCTAGAAAAAAAGCATATTGCCTTGCAAAAAATACAAATTTATTATCAGAGATTGTGTGAGATTAGCAAAAATTATAATATATATTGATGATATTTCTAAGGTTTTCAATGGTACCACTCAGTAATGTAACAGAATAGTCATATTTAAGTAATTTTTATTTATTCCAGTATAGTTTGCCAAATTCAAAATAAATTTGTTTAGAAACTGTCATTCCTGAAGATACCATGGTAAACATTCCCTTTAAAAATTACTAAATCCAATATAAAAATTAGGACGTATTAGGTTAAATTTTTTGTTGCTGTTGTTCAGCAGTGACTATAGAATTAAACATGACTGGAGTACCACTGTGTATATTTCAAATGCTCATAATGTACAAAAATGAACATCCAGCAGGCTTGCTGGACCCTGGCAGCCTCCAATTTGACAAGGCCTGCATGCCCAACATGCACGTAAAAAGATCTCTCTCAAATACTGTGTGATTCTAACAATGTGTGCAGAGAGGAATGGATACTGAAACTATGAAATGGAAAAGCATTTTACTAGATTTCTGAGTGGTTCAGAATCCAGGCCCCCAAACCAGACATTGCATAGTGAACTTGTCACATCACAGCTCAGAAACTTCTAACACCTCCCCAGGACTGGTCTCAATCTGGGCTCAACCTACTCTTGCAGCTTCTCTCGTGCAATTACCCTTGTACCACTGTGCTCCAATAAAACCACAACTTACCATTCTTTGAGCATCTCCCTCAAAGCCCACCACTAATTTGTTTACATTTTTCTTCTCCTTGGAACATTCCTTTTTTGCCAAATTCATCTTACATTTTATGACCAAAATCAACTCTTTCATGAACTATCAATATTTTCTGATTATTATAGCTGGAGGTATTTTTCTTTCTCCCTCAACTTCAATTGTACATTATTATTATTGCTATTACAATTATTTACTTCTATAGCCATTATTATTTTCTAACTTGTGTTATATTTTGTTATGTCTAAGATATATTATCTTCCTTACAGGGAAATTTAACAGGGAGGAAACATGTCTTACGTGGGTTTTTTGTTTGTTTGTTTGTTTTTGTATTCCAAACATGCTTAAGGCAGGATTTAAGATATAGTATATGCTTAATAAATGTCTTTAGTGAACTAATGTGTGAATAAATGAATGTCACACTTGTGGGAGTCGTGCTGAAACTCTAGTATGTTAAACAATAGATTCTTATTCCCTTACCCTTGCAAAAATATTCATAAGAGGTTTGGGATACAGTTCATACCATAAAACATTACACTTCATATATTTCATATATTTTCAACAAATGTTTACCATTTACAGTTATGTGAATGACCCTACATAGCAAAAGAAGCATTAGAAATATAAAAGTGTCATCCTATAAATTATAAAATCATTCTTGAATTCCAAGCAGCTTAATTGCCACATACAAAACATATATTGAGCTGCAACCTGGGAGGGCTCTGAATGATGGGCATGGAAGGAGCTTTCAGAGATTTTGCATGGTGCAGTAAGTTGGCTATTAACCCATCTTACAGTAAAGAAATTGAAGTGTAATCACAAAGAGCTAGAATTTGAATCCTGATTTGTCTATCTGGGTACTTATAGTCCCTGAACAATAAACTCTCTGAATGCTAACTTCCCTCTGAATAGATGGGATGCTTATTTCTATACAAGTCATTTTGCTCTACTGCATAGTATTTACCACAAGACACTGTCAGCTTTTTCCATAATATTTTCTTTCAAAAAAAAGTACAAAAACACAAAACTACCTCTTTTGAAAGGCTTACTATGAGGCACTATGCTAAATGCTTCCCTTACATATTTAATTCCTACAGCAACCCCGTGAGATAAGCATTGTTTACTCATATTCCAAGATAGGGAAACTGAAACATAGAAACTTAAAGTCATAAGCTCAAAATCAGTTTCTGTTTTGTTTCTACTAGTGCTTCTAGTGTTATTGGAAACTACTACTTCTAAGGACAGGAAATGGAATTTAAACTCAAGTCTTTCTTATTCCTGAATCCAAGTTCTTAACTATTCTATTTTATTGCCTTTTATTCATTTTTACTAATCCTTAAATATGTTTTTTTTTCCTAAAAAGAAAATTGGATTACTTGAAGCTTTATTTAGAATATGTAGCTTATCATGGGAAACATGTAACACTAAACTTGAAAGCAATCTAGAGTGGTGGGAGAGGGATTAAGAGATGGGCTCATCTCACCTGGTCTGACTAAGCTGTTTACATTTTTCAGAGGTCCCATCTCCAAGCCCAGCCTCAAATGACAGTGCACCTGGACCCATCCCAGGGCCATTTAGATAAACAGAACATACATCAGGGAAGCAGTCAGTGCCCTTAACGAATTGGCTGGCTTGCTTCTCATCCCAAATCAGTGACTTACAGCAGCTAAGCGTAATGTGGGAAACGAGTCAATATCTTCCAGCATGTTGAGGCTATTTCCTCCCCCCAATATTTTTAAGCACAAGACAGGTGCAGAAATCATTTCAGCTGCCACTGGAGGGGGGCACAGCAGCTGTCACACGGTCATACAGCGGCAGAAGTCTTTGCTAAGATTCAAAATGAAAAGAATACTCATTGTAATTGAAACTATGCAGGGGACAAAGCTTCCCAGATGCACACAAGAGTTCTGAAGGTTTGAAAAGGGACAGATGCCACTTTTATACTCAAGCTAAGACATACCCCATTTCAACAGCTCATGAGGAGGTACAATCAAGTCTTCAGAGAGAAAAGACATAAGCAACTCATCTGTAGCATCCACAAAGTAAATCTTTTTTTTAGACTACAAGGGGTCTTGAAGATGATTCAGGGTATACCCTTTTGTTTTCCATTTGATGACAGCAAGGCCCAGAGAGGTTAATACTTGTCCAGGATGACCGAGTAAAGCTTTGGCAGTCAAAGGCCTTGAAACCAAATCCATGATTTCTTCCTTTCTTCTACTCTACCCTGCAGCCTCTAATCTGCTTTGTTGTGATTTGTTTTAGATTATTTTGCTTGTTTTGTTTGTTTTTGTAAGGGTTACTTAATGGAAGACAACCATGACATACACCAATACAAAAGGAATTTTTTTTCCAGTATGGGGAGTTCCGTACATTGAACATTCCTCTCCTGGCTAAGGCATTCAGCTGCTCCTGTAGCTAAAACAGAAAACTGTTATGAACCGTCAGAAGCTCATGGCAAGGAAATAAACTGAAACAGGTATTCCTCTTGGTTGTGGTTGAGCTCAGCTCTCTGATTCTGAAAGGACACCTTCATGAAATCTGAGTTTCCTTTGACTGAGATATGAACTGTCTAATTACTGTTCTCTGTTTTAAAATGGTCAGTTTATACACAGATCATAAGAGATTTATGTATGCATCAAATCAAAAATGCATTCTAAGCCAGGCTAGATGCTGGTGATACCAAAGTTAAACAACTGATGTATAATACAACCATTTAAAGTCATAGAAAAGTGATATTCTGCTCTGTGATACAAGTGATCTCAGTCAATAGTTATTCACTCACTAGCAATCAATTAATAAACATTTATTAAATGGCTTCTTATAAAGACTTATGATAGGTACTGAAGGAAGATACCAAAACATAAGCATAAAATCAAATGGAGAAGATGTATTCATATGAAATGATGTGAAAACAATGATATTTTAATAATTGTAATGATATACTACAAGGTGAATTTACCAGTATGTTAAGATAATATAAGATTATATAGTATAAACACAGGAAAAGTATGCAGGCTTTCCTGAAGTGTTTTGAAAAAGGGATGAATAAAAAAAGAATGGATGGGGAAAAAATGCAGGAAAGCAGGTCCAAGTGTGGAGATTAGCAGAAAAATTTTACAAGATTAGCTTGATTAATTGAAGTGGTCTAATTTAGATTTTATAAGTAACGGAAAAAAAGTAACTCTGTGTATGTGTGTACTTGTGATTGACTGCTTATGCAATAATAGGCCATAATGAATGGATAAGTCAATTGATTCAAAGTTGACATTGCCACTGTCAGAGGAATTCAGGACCTTCCCATAAGTCCATTTTCATTTGTAATTGGAGTGGCAATCACTATGGGTGTACCCACTGTTTACAGCCAGGGACTCTTCTGTTTAGTCAATACTTATGTCCTACTGGTTGTTAAATATTTTTTAAATTGTCCCAGATTATAACCGATTGTATAATTTCAACAATTTTCTGGGAAGCCTGATACAAAAACAAGTTCTTTTCCAGTTAGCTAACTTAGAGCCAATAGCCAGCAAAAGAGCAAGACAGACATTCAGAATGCAGAGTATCCTTTGAAATGCCTCTACAGAAGAACTTCAAGTAGTTTTCAAAAGCCTGGAATCATCACTGTAATTCCCAGTTAACTTCCTTACCATCCACTGGAGAGAACAGAGCCCATTAAGAAGCAACTTCACCAACAATATACAAGGATTCCCCTTTACTCTGTTCATGGGAATGTAAATTGGTGCAGACACTGTGGAAAACAGTATGGAGGCTTCTATAAAAACTAAAAATAGAACTATCATATGACCCAGCAATTCCACCCCTGGGTATACATCTGAAAGAAACAAAAACACTAATTCAAAAAGATACATGAATCCCAATGTTCATAGCAGCATTATTTTCAATTGCCAAGATATGGAAGCAACTTAAGTGTCCATCAACAGATGATAAAGAAGATGTGGTACACACATACAATGGAATATTACTCAGCCATAAAAAGGATGAAATTTTGCCATTTGCCACACCATGGATGGACTTGGAAGGCATTATGCTAAGTGAAGTCAGTTAGACAGAGAAAGACAAATACTGTATGATATCACTCGTGTGAAATCTAAAAAATACAACAAACTACTGAATATAACAAGAAAGAAGCAGACTCACAGATATAGAGAACAAATTAGTAGTTTCTAGTGGGGAGAGGGAAGGGGGAAAGGGCACTATAGGGGTAGAGATTTAAGAGGTACAAACTATTATGTATAAAATAAGCTATAAGGATATATTGTACAACATGGGGAATATAGCCAATATTTTATAATAACTATAAGTGAAGTATAACCTTTAAAAATTGTGAATCATCATACTGTATACCTGTATCTTATATAATAGTGTACATCAACTGTACTTCAATTAAAAACTTAATTTTAAATGCAAAAAAAAAAAAGAAAAAGAAAAGAGAGAGACAACTCCAAGTATAGAAAGAAACCAATCAGCAAAAGTTAAAGGAAATTCTTATTCGTGTCTGTCCTCAGTTAGCCTAAATACAGACTTGACCCAGTACATTTCCCTGAGACACTAATAATCTAGTTCTCTCAAGATCTAACTTTTCTGTGAGCAACACACAGATCAATCCAGGATATCATTTCCAATATCACAGGGAGTAATTGTCTTGAAGAGGGAAATCACTAATTGTTTTTGAATGTGCTCCTGTCAACAATCCACATTATTAAAAACAAAATCTTCCCTACTAAAGGCTCACTGCCAATCTTCTGAAATGAGAGAGCTGAAACAAATACATGAGTCAAGGAGGTTTATTTTAAGATTTTACATATTTTGATCAAATGTGATGATTGCATTGTATTTTTTTCTATACTTTCCCAAGAGTAAGTCATACATCCTGTTTTTTCCAGAATGACTCTTTTCTTAAAAGTCTTACTGAAACACCATAGTTAGTTATGAATCAGATTGTTTTAATGACAGATTTAAGCATCAAAGACACATTACCTCATAAAAATAATAAATTAAAAATACTACTCAGAGAGTTTCATCTGTTTCCTACTTAATTCCATCTTTGAATCTTCAACTAGCTATCATCTAAATTGTATTTCTGGCATGTTTTATGACTGGTAGCATGTCTTCCTAAGATAATATCAGTCCATGTAAGTTTTTTTTTTTTAAGTTAGCCAAAGGTGTTCGTAGCCTTTGATTAATATAGTTATCAGGAGCACAGGGTCCAGAGACAGATCCATGGGTCCAAATCTCAGCCAGAAGAGCTGTGTGACCTTGGATAAACAACAACTCTGAGCCTCCATTTCCTCTGCTATAAAATCAAAATAATACTAGAGCTCATCTCAGAAAGTTGTTAAGAATATTACAGAAGTTTACAGATATAAATGATTATAACAAAATTGGCACACAGTAAGTGCTCATTAAGTATTAGCTTTATTTCCTCTCTGCATATATACATTACAATTCCTAACTTAAAATGGTGGTCAACAATAGAATGGAATCATCTGATATTCAATAATTCAAGCTTCACCGAAACATAAAGCTTTTATTTAAAATAAAAAATTTCCAAGGAATTCCCTGACAGTCCAGTGGTTAGGACCCTGCACTCTCACTGCTGAGGGCCTGGGTTCAATCCATGGTTGGGGAACTAAGATCCCACAAGCCACACAGCATGGCCAAAAAAATAAAAAATAAAAAAATAAAGTATTTCCAGCATTAAACTTGAAAAATATGGATTTTTCTTAGTATATTTCAGTACTGGATTTTATGAATCAGGCATAACCACACATTCTTTGGCAGCTAGACAAATATGAATTATTTCGTAAACAATTATTTGCATTTTATCCTAAATTTGCCTTATGTCTATTTAAACTAATATTAAAATCAAGGTTGCTGCATCATGGGTTCTTTTTGTAGGTCTCCTCAGTGACTGAAGAGGGGAAAAGATAACATAGAAACAGCTAAAAAAGTGACAACATTTAGTGAAAGGCAAGGCTACCACATACAGGAGAGCAGGTTGTGCACTGCACAATCCTACAAGGTATCATTCATATAGATTACAGTGTTAATGCTTACCCCTTGGTGCAAAATGTATGGTCAATGGGTGAACATAAATACATAAACTTGGCTCCAGTTAAACTTGTATCCAATTGTAAACAGAAGGACAAATTTGGATTGCTATCCTAATGTGCATACTATCAGTACTTACCACTATGTTATCTTGGCCTAGTAAGTTAACTTCTCTGAATCTGTTTCCTCAAAGGCCTTTTACCTGTTGGATGGGAACAGAAGTGTTCCTTCACAAAGAGTTTACTATACATTCCATATAAATTTACCATGTGTTAGCAGACCTAAAAGATGTTAACTGATTTCCTGAGAAACTATCACAGCCCAGGTAGACATTCACATGGCAAATTCAACTGCTACTTTTTGTTTCTATTCTGTTTTTTTAACTTTTAAGTTGCTGAAGGCCTTTCCACAGGGACTGATTATTAAAGGTTTTTGTTTTAGAGTAGAGAAGCTACTGGACTAGAAATCAGAAGCCATGAATTCTAGCCTAAGCACTGCCATTGGCTTACAATGTAATTATGTCTAACTTTCTTATATATAAAATGGGAGTAATAAGCTCTGATATCAGTTAGGAAAAGTATCAAGATAACAGATGTAAATGTGCTTTGGAAAAAATTAGAGCACAGTAACGTACATAGTTTTATAAGTCTTTCCAAATTTCTCATTGTATAATACACGGTAAACAAAAAGTAAATACACACACTTCTGCTAACCTCTGAAAAGTAAGAAACTCTTCCTAAATGTCTTTGGTCTTTTGTAATCTTCCCGAGTGTTGTTTCATTGAAAAGATTGATTTTATTCTGTCCTGCGCTACAGAAGACAGGAAAATAAATGTTATGTACATAAATCATCAATATAGAATAAGAAAAAAATGATTACTTTGTGGCATCATTGTATCATGCCTCTAGATAATACCTATTGATTATTAATTATTCCATATGTGTCAAGCCCAGTAGGTACTATACAGATACACAGTATATTTCCTCACAATCACCCCATAACATGGGTGATAAAATCATCCCTATTTCCCAGATGAAGATGCCATCTCAGTAAGTTAATCATCTTGCATAAGGTCATGCACCTAAGAAGTTGGGGAGCCAGATTTTAGAAACAGGTCTGGTTCCAAAGCCCATGTTCATTCCAGGATTCCTCATTGCCTCTTATGAAACTTGACATAGAGTCAACATCAAGTAAACATTGATGGATAAATGGATGGATGGATAGATGTATAGATGAATGAATGACTGAATGGATGGATGGATGGATAGACAATCGACTAACCTATGGGAATTATGGTCTCTAAGAGCAAGACTTAGGCAGCTCACCTGGGCTCTGTCACCAGTTGTAGTTTAGTTTCTATTATTCTTCCCCTTGTGCAATTTGAAAATCCCAGGTTACAAGACTTTCTTAGCTACTGATATGAGCATCACCTGCCCCCACAGATGATGAAGGATTTCAAATCTTGGAACCAATGGTGCCTCACCTCCACCAGCCAGATCTGATTGAAGGGTCTCTCTCTAGCAAAACCACAACATGGCATTTTCTATTTGCTCAGGCAAAGTTTGGTAATTCTGGTCATAGGGCAGTCACACGGACTGCCCTATGGACTCCAGAAAACCATTTGATACCCTGCAGGAAAAGGGTTCTCAGGTCTAACTTAGAGAGCATTCCAAAGAATTTTGCAGAAGCTGCCAAGAACAGAAAGAACACTGTATAAGCCCAGAGTCCTGGCATTTGGTTTTACATTTTGCATACTTTACGAATGTGCTTGACAACTGGAGGAAGAAACACTTTCTTACTTGCTGGCCTTTTTTACTTCCTGCATGTGGCGAGCTGCATCTGCCCATAGAGTCCCCCTTTTTCTAATTTATACAAGAGCAGTGTGTAGGCCAGGGGCTGTCTTGTACACCTAACTGTAGGATGGTCAGTCCTAAAGTAATGATAATACCAGGTACACAGAGTAGAAAGGACTTAGTAGAATTAGCACTGCATTTTCTTGTAATTTCAAGAAAGCCTCCTAGAAAGCATATTCACTCATTCATTCATTCAATAATATGTGTGTGCATTGGGGTGGGGCGGTAGGTGTGTGGAAGGTGACTAGGGAAGAGATACATCCTACAGTTTGAATGATCAGCAGTGTAGTCAGACCCATGAAGAATGACAATATGTGGTTAGTGCCATGACACAGGTTTATATGAAACAGAGGACCAGCGGCAATCAGCACCACCTGGGAACTTCTTAGCAATACACATTCTTCGGTCCCACTTCAGACTTACTGCATCAAGAAATTCTGGGGCTGAGTCTGGAACTCTGTGTTTTAATAAGCAAAGCCCACTAGATAATTCCAAAGCCTGCCAAGGTTTGAAAACCACTGACAGAGAGTGTTCTGGAAGCAGAGTGGAGTCTTCACAGTGGCAGTGATAGTTAAATTGAGTCTTAAAGAATGAGTAGGGACTGCCTGCTTCTTGTTAGCAGTATGGACTCCAGAAAACCATTAGATACCCAGAACTAACTAAATCTCCAGATTTAGCAACTCTTGGCTTGCAGAGTTTGAGCTGAGAATCTTTGCAGATCATCCAGGCAATAAACAACAATTACATTGTTCCACTCCTTAGCAAGAAGGAGGCAAGCTTTGCAGGCAGCTGATAAGAGTTGTCAGTTTCCCTCCAATAAAATGTTCTCTGCAAAAAGTCAAGGCATAGTGCTATCATTTCAGGGAGAAAGTAACGCTTCTTATCATTTTTATCTGTTGCTCTCCACCCATGCAGAGGAAATCTCAGCACCCGGGCTGTTTTTAAAATAGATGCATCTGTATTTTTCCAAAGTGGGTGCTTAATTGCCTTTGACTGAATTCAGCCACTATAAATCACACTCCAAGATAAGCCTGAAAACCGATCGCGCAACAGGCTCGACAGTAACCACTGTCCTGTTTGCTCCCAACCCTGAGGAGACCAAGTGGAGGGTCCTACCCTCTTACAGGATGAAGGGAGTTTGCATTTTTTTTCAGGAAATGGTGTAGTAAGTGAGAGGCATCAGAGACCCCAATGGCTTTGCCTCAGAAAAAGAAGTGGTAGTAAAAGCAAGGGGAAGTGGGGGATCATTAGAAAGGGAAAAGTGGGGAAAAGGCATAATGCAACCTAGCTGTGGAGATGAAATTCATGACATGTATCAATCACACATTTCCTGACACACCATCTCCTGAGGAGCAACAGAGAACAAACAGGAAGATCTTATCCATCAGCTTTTGTGGAGACTTTGGTTTAATGTTTCCTTTTATGGTCAACAGATGCCCCACTTTATCAAGGGTCCCCTCACCACCCCAATCTGGCTGCACCAAGTGGATAAAAAGAAGTGAGATGTAACCTTTCATTAACATTGTATATTAAATTTGCTATTTGCTCACTCATTAAAACAAGAGAATATATTACTTCCAGAGTAGAAATGAGACACAAGAAGAAACACTTTGGAAGAAGTAGATCCAGAAGTTTTACAAATGTAGGTTTGACCCTGAAGGAAGGAGATTGCAAGTTTTTTCACCCAGGGAAAGTGGAAAGGATATTGGAACAAGGTAAAGAGACCTGGTCCTAGCCCTTAGTGCTTATCAGAGGTAAGTATAAGAGTACCTCTTATCAGAGTGCTTATCAGTCTAGATTCTGGCCGGAAATAGATGACACACTCAAAAGCAATGACTCAACAGAGTTAATGGAGCAAACTTTTGCAAAGATATTAGCAGAATACAGGGAACCAACAAGGATGTTGAAACACCTGGGGACAGCAACAGCAGGATGACATTACCACGCTATGGCAGAAGGACAAGGAAAAATAAAAGTTGCTGGAACTGCTGAAAAATGTGCCTGTAGGAGATGGCCACCAGGACTGCAGCCACTACTAAGTTACACAAGGAGTGAGTCCAAAGGTCTGAATGTTTGCAGCCCCCCCAAATCCATATGTTGAAATCCTAATCCCCAAAATGATGTTATTGGGGGTGGGGCCTCTAAGAGGTATTTAAGGGCCAGGGTTCCATGGGATTAGTGCTTTTTCAAAGAGACCCACAGAGATCCCTGGCTCCTTCTACCGTGTGAGGACACACAAGGCATGGGCTATGAACCAGAGAGAGGGCCTTCATCAGAACAGGATCATACTGGCCCCCTGATCTTGGACTTCCCACCTTCCAAAACGGTGAGAAATAACTTTCTGTTATGTATAAGCCACCCAGTCTATGGTATTAAAAATAGGAATCCCACCCTTTCTCTCCTTCTGCTGTCTGGACTTGTGTTTGTGACACCTACATGTGGCTAAACACAACCAGAAGATGCGAGAGGCAGGGATCCTCTGAAGCGTTTCATAAAATTTAGAATCTGGGGCCTGGAGCACGGTGAAGAGGGAGGCAGCTTCAGCCTGGAGGGGCAAACAGCAGTTCCTGGGCACACAAGCTCTGCAATTCTGATCCTTTGTCCTTGTTGGCCTGCAGTACTATCTTCTAGAAAATTAATCTCCAAAGTTTATTCTACCTCCTATATCATTTGAGAAGATGGAATAAAAGAGAAATGAAGAAAAGAAATGTTCTAATTGGCCCAACTGATCTATTGGAAACAGGTAGATTTAGCAACTTAGCTTTCATTGTTTAACAAACCATAGATCTTTTTTCCTCCACCTGCTTTCTTGCAAGAAAAACTATCTGTGCCTCAAGGTTATTTAGAAAAGCTTCTGAAAGCTATTAATAGAAAGCAGATTTAAACCCAGTCTCTAAAAGGCTTAACTTTGTGTACAATAGTTCTGCCCTTGTAGAAAAATTTGAAAAGCTTTTTTAAAAAGTAGCATATAGCTTAGATTATTAGCTATCTCTTTGTCACAAATGCGCAGCTGGGTTCAGAATTTGCACGTTTCCCAGGCAAAAGAATTCAATAAGCAAGTAAGCGAATCCTGCCATTTTATTAAATACTTTCAGAAAACAAAAGCAAAGCAAGCTTTCACTCAGCCGGAACCAGAACATAATCCCCAGAGCCAATAACACATGTTAAAATTCTAGCACAAGAGCCAAATTTGACAAAGAAACCCTCTCTATCCTACTACCCCTGGGGTAAATTACCATAATTGTGATTCTTACACTCTTCCTTTGTGAGATCCTTCAAACATGGGTGCTCAAACAAAGGAGAAGGAAATTAAGATACGGAGAATGAAGATTTGAGGCTCAGGATATAATAGTGAAGAAGTGAGAGGTTCCTGAAAGCACCCTTTATAGGCCAGATATCATTTAACTTGCCCTAGTAGCTATACTTCTGTTCAGGGTAAGAAAATACAGTAAAAATGAATGATCTCTTCCCTATAGCCTTTCAACAGACCCTCCTGTCTTAATTACACACAGCAGTACTGCAAAGGTCCTGCTAAGCACTTGTGTCCACAGGGTAGACACTGAAAAAATCATAATTGTTGTGTTCAGCCTGCTGCCATTACACCCACAGACTCAGGGAAAAGGCTTACAGCAGAAGTTGGCTCAGTGTCCTAATGCAGTAGATCTGTCTCTCTGACGACCTTTTATTCTTTCCAAAACTTCTTGCTCTCTGTAGAATTTCCTTTTTCCAAATCTTCAGTGATAATGATGGCATTCTCAGAGAAAACTTCCAGAGCATCCAACAGCTGCCTGGATTGATACTCAGGGAACTCTCTAGCTAGAAACCAAGATAGCATTTCTATTTTTATTCCTGTTTCAATCTTCATGCTAAATGGAGATAATGAAATCTTTCTTAAATTCATTTATTTTATTAAGAGGAGTCAGGATTATCATTCTTTCCACTTTCAGGGCAACTGAATCAGGAGAACAAAAAGCATGGAAAGAGTGAGAGTCCAGTCCCCTGAGATCTAAGAACTCTACCCCTGGTTGTTTGCAATATTGGAAAGAGACTTAACCTCTCTGAATCATCTGGAAAATGAAGTGGTAAAGGAGGTGATTTCTGAAGCTACTTCCAGGTTTAACACTCAATCATCTTATGTGTCCTAATTCTCCCCATTCCATGTCTTCTACTCTCAATGTAACTGAACTTACTTCACCCTCATTCTCTCTGATATCTTGAGCCCTTCCTAATTTCTTGGCCCATTTTTCTTTTCCTAGTTTCACTTTTCTCTCTATCCAGCCTGAAACTCAAGAGTGAGACACTTCGCTGATACTCCCAAACTGCTACTTTTCTTGGCCCTATCTTCTAAGAAAGCCATTTCGCAAGTCCTCAATATTGGATAAACTCTCCACATCTACATCCCTATGTCCAAGTTTCCCAGCATGGGTTGGCATCATCTCAAGGCTAGTCTATGCTGAGTTTATACTTATTTCCTTTCCTAAGTCTCATATTTGAAAAGCTTTTTATTCACCTCTAGCAGATACCCTAAATACATTCCTTGCTCTCCTCAAGCTCTCAGCCTTATCTCTGCAGCTAACTTTACTTTTTAGTAAACTGATTACAATAAAATCATTTTCATAATGAAAATGTTTAAAATTTAGCAGCTCATTTTTAGTTCTATTACATTAACATAAAAAATTATTTCCAATCGTCTTCAAAAGTCATGGGGCATTTCTGCATTTCTACATCACTTCCCAGTCAGCTCCATTTTGATATATAAGCTTCACTGCAGATCTAGCTCACAGACCAGATGTTGTAGAGAAAATACCAGCTAAGTCTGACTGGATTTTTCAATCTGCCTCATTCGAAAGCCTACAGCGAAACAGAAGTAGTTATGAACTTCAAAAAGTTTTAGGGGCTTCCCTGGTGGCGCAGTGGTTGAGAGTCTGCCTGCCAATGCAGGGGACACGGGTTCAAGCCCTGGTCTGGGAAGATCCCACGTGCCACGGAGCAGCTAGGCCCGTGAGCTACAAATACTGAGCTCTGCGCGTCTGGAGTCTGTGCTCCGCAGCAAGAGAGGCCGCGACAGTGAGAGGCCTGCGCACCGCGATGAAGAGTGGCCCCCGCTTGCCACAACTAGAGAAAGCCCTCGCACAGAAACGAAGACCCAACACAGCCAAAAATAAATAAATGAATAAATAAATTTATAAAAAAAAAAAAAAAAAAGTTTTAGGGCATAGCACTAATTGCTAGTCGGAATTATCTTTTCTAAGATAATATGTAGCATGAAAATACAATTTAATCATTCATAAATGCCTATAAGAGAAAAGAGAGAGAAACACAAGGCATTTAACTGAATCAAAATATTATGAACATATTCTATATGTGACATCCTGAAAATTATTGAAAGATTCATTTCACTTTGCAAGCATCACTTCATAGTATAATATTCCAAACCAAAGTTTTAAGGGGGAAATATGGAATAGGGTAGTGTAGGATCTGTGGTAAATAGAAAACTTTTTAAAATTCCACTTTGTGGGTGTCATTAGAAAAGGGGGAGTGGTAGGATAGGAATATGGGCAGTGTTGGTAAAGGGTAAAAGGAGAAGGAAAAGATCTATAGAAATCTTGATAGTGACCCTAAAACAGGGGTGGTCCTTAAGCTTTTGTGCTAGTGACTACTAGCATTGCTCTGGACCCTCAGAACAATGCTTTTAAATGCATAAAAAAAGGATTAAAATTAATTCAACTTTATTGACAGTTATCACAGTATTAGAAACATAAATTTGTGATACAGCAATATATGTGTGACTTTATAAAATGTTCAATAGCACGATCTTGCATCAGGTCTGGTAACTGCCATCATTTTAAAAAAGGAAGAACATGAAGCCTCTTTAAAGTTAGCTGCAATAGTGTAATATGTGATGATAATATTGGTGATTTCCACTGGTGTCTATACTCTCTGATATACAACTCATCTCATTCTCTCTCTTTAACTCGCTCCAAAGTTTTCTGCCCCACAATTCCCCTGAAACTGCTCCCCTCAAGCGAACTCTATGTTGCTACTTCCAATGTCAATTCTCAATCCTCATCTTACTTGACCTATCAGCAATATTTGACACAGCTGGTCACTTGCTCCTCCCTGACTTGCTATTGTCAGTAAATTCAAGGACAGAAGTCACTGCTGACTTTATCCCTACCTCACCGGCCTCTCCTGTGAAGTTTCCTTAGCTGGTTCCTTTTCATCTTACCAACATCTTAATGCTGGAGTGCCTCAGAAATTCGTCCTTGGATCTCTTCTCTTTTGTGTCTAAATTTATGTCTTTAGTCATTTCATCAGTACTGCTAATACAGACGTATGCAGATGACTCCAAATTTATACCCATAGCCTGGACCTCTCCCCTGAATTCTAGACTCATATATCCAGTTGGCTACTCACTCAATGTTACCTCTTAAAGGAGTAACAGACATCTCAAACTTAACATATGTAAAACCACCATCCTGATCTCCACCTCACCTGTCCCCACTAAACCCATTCATCCCCTAATGTTCTCAGCCCAGTTAATGACACGCTCAGGTCTTCGGAGTCATCCTTGATGCTTCTCCAACTCTCTCAAATCCACTTCCAACCCATTACCAAATCCTGTGATTGGAAAACTCCATGTTCTAAATATAACCAGAATCTGGCATCTTCCTACAACACTACTACTACCACTCTGGCTCAAGCCATGGTTCCTGGCCTGGTTTAGCTGTAGCCACCTAACTGGCTTCCACTCTCACCCCATCTGAAAATGTCAGCTAGAGTGATCTTTCAAAACATAAGTCATAGCATGTCACATTTTTGTTCAAAGCCCTCTAACAGCTTCCCCATTTACTTCATTGTAAAAGGCAAGGTCATTGCAATGGCCTCAAGGCCTTACAGAATCTGATATATATATATGTGTATATATATATATATATATATATATATATATATATATATATATATATATCTTCTCACTGACCTCATCGCCCACAACTCTCTCCCTGGCTCATTACAGACAGGCGCCTTCCTCAGGGCCTCTGTACTTTTTCCCTCTGCCTGCAACAGTCTCCCCCCAGATGTCCACATGGCTTACCTCCTCATCTCTGCCAAGTCTTTACTCAAATGTCCCCTTGGTAAGGCCTTCATGATCCCCTCTACTTAAAATTGTTTTATTTTTATATTTATTTTATTGTTCTCCAGAGAAACTATCACCATGTAACATAATATATATTTGACTTATTTATTTGTTTATGTCTTCCCCAATAAGGCATTCCATAACAGCAAGGAATTTTGCCTGTTACGTTCACAGATACATCCCCAGTGTCTGGCATAAAGCAAGCACTTATTAAACAGTGAATGAATGAAGAGGCTCTTTGGAATATTATCTTCTGTGAAGTCTAGCACATTTATCCATTGCAGTAAGAAATGCACAGAATTCTACTTGCCAAAACTGTATTATACTCTGTAAGTTATCTAAGATTGTTTTAAACATGATGCTTGAAATGAAACAAAGCTAGTGCTTGGTATTTGCTATAGAAATATCATAAGCATTAACTAGCAACTGATGACTGTATGGGATGGTGCCCTAACAAAAGGGATGCTGCATGATGTCATGGAAAGAACAGCAGCTTTGAGACAAACAAACATAGCTTTGAAGTCCACCTCTGCCACTTGTGAGCTATGTAATGTTGGGAAATTACTGACCTCTCTAAGCCTCAGTTATTTGTCTGTAACATGGAAAATGTCACTATTGTGTCTTAAATGAAATTATATGTACAAAGTGCCTGGGCACTTGAAAAAGATGTTCCTCACTCCAGTCCTCTCCAGAGGATTACCACTTTCCAGGAAAAAGAGTAAATAATATAGAACTTAAAAATGCTCAAAGAGATGTAGAAGAGGACAGGATGGGAAGGACTGGTGTCACGTGAATTGTCAGTCACCTCAGGTGTTGGTTAGGATAGAGAGGCTTATTGGGCTCACCCTAACTCTGATAGTTTCCACAAAAATGATATTTAGGTCCCTTTTCAAGGTAAGGTATAGATGGTGTCTAGAAAATAGGTCTAAAAATAGAAGGAGACTAAGGGTCTATCCATGCGGAGGAATAGGCGAGGATGGTCTCATCGGAGAAGACAAGTGGCAAAGGAGAAAGGTGAAGCTGTGCGGAACTTGTGCTAGAAGGCAAAGTTGCCTCCTTCTCAAGGATTTATTGTCCAAGAGGCTGTATCAGTGTATAGATTTTTTTTTTACATCTTTATTGGAGTATAATTGCTTTACAATGGTGTGTTAGTTTCTGCTTTATAACAAAGTGAATCAGTTATACATATACATATGTTCCCATATCTCTTCCCTCTTGCGTCTCCCTCCCTCCCACCCTCCCTATCCCACCCCTCCAGGCGGTCACAAAGCACCGAGCTGATCTCCCTGTGCTATGCGGCTGCTTCCCACTAGCTATCTATTCTACGTTTGGTAGTGTATATATGTCCATGCCTCTCTCTCGCTTTGTCACAGCTTACCCTTCCCCCTCCCCATATCCTCAAGTCAATTCTCTAGTAGGTCTGTGTCTTTATTCAGTGTATAGATTTTTATCCCCAGCGATTTCATACGAAAATCTTTGTCACACTGTTTTGGGAATCAGTAAAAAGATTCTTCCCTCTCCTTAGACATAAATGAGGTATGAAAATTCTATACTGAAGAAGGAAAGATACGCTTTCCTATCTTCCAATCTAGATTTCTCAGTTACTGAGGCAAAAATAAGTAGAAGCAATGTGTTTTTCATAAATCCCTGTAGATTGTTTCTCGTGCTTTATATATTTTTAAAAACTGGCACAAAGAGACTGGGTTGGAAGAAGACAAGAAAATGAATAAAATGTTCATCAGCTGGTAGTAATTGTAGAGCTTCATGAATTAGGGACCAGGATTCCTTTTTTCCCAAGGAGTGTGCCTAGCCTGGGAGCAGCATCACGTTAGACTAGAGGTGACTCTTAGAGATCTTCACCGTCATACTTATGCATTAAGTGTGTCTGTCAGCTGACTCTTGGTTCACTTCAGAGATACTGTCATCTTTGCTGACCATCACAGGACAGAGTCACCAGTTAGCCTCGAGCTTGTACTTGGTCTTCTTTTCTTATAGAAGTTTATGATTCCTCCCGAAAGCTATTAAGGCAACATAGGAGTAGGAGGGAGAGATGAAGGGAGAATGCAGAAGAGGTACGGACCATAAACCAAAAGAGGCTCTGTGATGACTACGCTTTACCCTTCATAGATCAGTCAATTTCAAATCAAATCTCAAAATTAAACCCCGCCTAATGTAAAACCTGTGCTTAGAAATACATTTAACAGAAAAACTACATTTGCAAATGATAAAAAAATTTAAAGCTTACTAAAATTAATAAAACAGGGTGAATTCTATGATAAAATTGCCACATTCTACCTCTTGAATTGAGACATACAAGCAAATGTCCCCTTCCTCAAACTTCTTGCCTCTATTCTTCTGGCTACCATTTTGTGAGTGCCAACTGTGGGTCAGGATCTGTTCTTTGTTCCATGCCAGAGAGGCAGCTAGGATCATGGGTGGAGTCAGGCAGTCCCCTGGATTTATACACTAGTCTTCTCTGGGTTGTGTTTTAAAGCTTTTTTTCTGTGTAATGAAACCAAACTAAATATTTCCCAGGAGAGCAAAACAGCTCTCCAGATCTCTAAGTGACTTCCATGTAGCGAGAAAGATTACCGGCTGTCCTTCCAAAACAAAATTATAACAAATCCACTACCATGTATAAAATACATAGCTAAGTGGGAACCTGCTGTATAGCTCAGGGAGCTCAGCTCTGTGCTCTGTGATGACCTAGATGGGTGGGATGGGGTGGGGAGGAGGGAGGTCCAAGAGGGAGGGGATATATGTATACATATAGCTGATTCACTTCATTGTACAGCAGAAACCAGCACAACACTGTAAAGCAATAATACTCCAATAAAAAAAAAGTGAATCTCTCTCTCTTCCATCTTCTCTCTTACTTCCTTGCTCTGTCAAGTGATGCATCTATTTCCAAGAACACATGATATAGGGAAATAGAACAGTACTTTCAGCTTCCCTATCTTTTCTTTCTATGTTAAGTGCAAATACTAATTTCATGAAGTGTGCCTTCTTACAGTTATAAAATAATTTTGGAAGAAATGTAACCTCCTTGGCTGTTTCCAAAACCAGTGGGCTGCTTTGCAGGCATTCTATAAGTCCGGGTGTGGCATGAGCTTAGCATAGCTCAGTACAGTAAAAGCAGTATACAGAGTTGTGGTCAGGACTCAAGATTTGAGTCCTTTATCTCTTGTACTTTGACAAACTACTTAAGATGCCTGCACTTGTTTCTTCATTTATAAAATTGGCACAATAATAGTTCTTATTTCATAGTGCTATTGTGAAAAACAGTGAAGCATCTGGTACACAGTAAAACTTCAATACATGTTAACCATTTAATTCATTGGCATTAGTAAAGGAAAACAAGTTTATTATAGCCAGAAACTATATAAAAATTCCATTTCCAACCAGAATTTAGTAAATTCCTTTTAAATCATATTTTAGCCAGTTAAATTAACTTTTTAAGTAAAGATAATCTTATTCCCACTTTTGATATACACATTTTCGCCATCATATAATTAATCCTCAAAGATTCTTTGTATGATGCAATAGAAAATAAATTTATTTGGATTTCATTATTTTTTAAAAGAACCATATGTCATATAATTTTTTATGATTTTAAGGAATTAGCATGCAACTGTGTTAACTCAACCATACAAAATGGCTTTGTAGAGAAAAATTTCAGGAAATAACCTTTCAGATTATACAAAGAAATAGCTAAAAGTAAGCTATCAGATTCAAAGGGGCTTTTTAACATAGCCAACTATGCATCAGTTTTAGTGTAATAAATCTAATGGAATTTACACTTAATCTTCAGGGGAAAAAAAAGCAAGAGTTACAATTAACAACAAAAAGCCCTTTCCCTAACCACTAACAAAAGAATAAAACCACAATAAGTTCAATGCGATCACTGACTGGGGAACCATGTACTTACAACTTGCTGGATAAAAAAACAATGTAAATCAGTGTGCACTCACATCGCCACATCTCTGCATTACCTCACACAAAACTAGTAGTTCTCCTAAGACATGTTTAGTGGTTTTTCTTATGATTTCCTTAATTCATTCCCTATTTCAAACTCAAAGAAATGGGATAAGGAGAATAGAAACATTTTTGCATTTGAATGAGGTGGTCTATCTCACATTTATGTATATTGTTGCAATTTTTTTTTTTTTTTTTTTTTTTTTGCAGTACGCGGGCCTCTCACTGCTGTGGCCTCCCCCGCCGCGGAGCACAGGCTCCGGACGCGCAGGCCCAGCGGCCATGGCTCACGGGCCCAGCCGCTCCGCGGCATGTGGGATCCTCCCGGACCGGGGCACGAACCCGTGTCCCCTGCACCGGCAGGAAGACTCTCAACCACTGCGCCACCAGGGAAGCCCTATTGTTGCAATTTTTAAAATATAAGTTCCAAGAGGAAAAAGAAACATTAGGCATAACATAGAGCCTGGTACTATTTATTATGATCAGGCAATTATTAAGACTTCATTAGAAGGATTGATAGTTCTGGTAATGAACAATGGATAAAAGTAACAATGGAGATGAAAACAACAGATTCTTTGTCTAGAAATGCAAGACTGTTAGTCATGTGAACATGTGCATACACACCATGACCCTCAATTTGTTACCAATTAAAATACTGTGTATTATATAAGACCAGATACATATATATGGCACTTGTATAAATTACATTAAATAAACAAATGAATAAACCAAGAAACAAACTGTCCCATCTGGCTAGATGAATTAAAAAATGGCACCTTTTCCTCAGCACTGCAGGATTTCAACCACTATTTCCACCCCCACGCTCCACACACCTTTGAGACTTACGCAAAGAAATACAACCATATGTGAGGCCGGACTGTGAGGACAATCCATTAAAAGTCACATTTCCAGACAAAATAAGAACAGATACATTTTTAAAAAATTATTAAGATCATCAAATGAAGACTCTAAGAATGAAGTGTTAAGAATATTTTGGGGTGAACCATAAAGTAAGATGAATGTGCCTGTGATAAAGAATAATCTTTTTAGTAGATCTGAATTGTCATTAATTGTATGCAATGCTTGTAAACAGTACTACTTAAGGAATATTAAATATAGTATGTCTGGAAATATGAAATCCTGATTAATATGGAATATACCCCCTTAAAAAGTTCAATTCAACAATAATGACTAGTTAACAGATTCTTAGAAAGTTCGAAGCTATTGTACTACTGAATAGTAATAAAATCTATGAGTCAATGTATTTCAAACATTTAAGAATTCTCTTCGATGAACGGATTTTTTAATAGTTATGGAATTGTTTTTGCCCTCTTTTTATAAAAGCATAAGACAATTGTTAAGGAAACATACCCTGAGCATCAAGTTTCCACTTAGAGGCAGTTCTTTGCCCCATGACTGCTGAGGCTGAAAGATTCAATCTGTTCCCAGAAAAATTTGCCAATAAAGCCCACAGGACTTACTGGAATTACTCAAGATCATAGCATCATCTCCACTGTCATCAAATAAAATTACTGTGTCACTGGCTATGGATTCTGCTATAGTTTTTAAAATTTCTACCAGTTTACAAAACAAAACCGAGAGAGTCTGATTGTATCCTATAGCAAGTAAGGACTATCTAGGACTGTTAAAGTCAGTATATCTGAATAAATATGATAGATATGATGTATCTAAAATATATATGAAAACATATATATGTTAGTTTGACATTTAGGGAAAGAGACTTTTTAAAAAAGACAATGAATTTATGCTAGAGAAAATCCACTTATAGAATACTGTATTTGGGGGAAAAAAAATGAAGAAACTGGATATGAACTAAGTTAATAAATCTGAAAATAAACGGGATAAAAGAGATTGGATCCAGGAGTTTCTATCAAAAGAAATGACTATCTAGTAAGTGCCATGAACCGCACCTAACATAGAAAAGTTCCTTAATACATATTCATGTAAAGAAGAATGAATGAATGAATGACGATGAACTTGAGAATATAGCATAATATTGAATCCAAAATGTACACTTTTAATAGGTTGAGTTTAAACATATATCTTCCTATTTTATGAGCTATTTCTTTTAAAATAACATCTATTGCTCTATTTTCTGAATGCAAAAGCAAAAATGCTCACTGTAAAGTATCTTTAGAATACCAAGCATTAATAAGAAAATATAAAGTAAACATAATATCAATAGAAAGATAAAACCACCAGCAAATGTTCTTGTATCTATGCACAAGCATTATTTATATGCACATATTTGGAACCATACTGATATCAATTTTATTTCTTCTTTTTATAACTTCTTATTACATTATGAGCAATTCTCATGTCACTAAAACCCCTACAACAATATGAATTTTAATGTCTTCATATTGTTCCAGCAAATGAAAGTACAATAATTGAATTATTGTGCTATTGATTTATATTTGAATAATGCATAAAATCAAAATATTGGGGGAGAAAATTTTAAATGGCCTTATCCATAAAACTTTTGCTGTATCTTTGATTATTTCCTTATAATACATTTCTATGTGTCAAATTGCATAGGTTTAAGATTTAGCGTTTTGATCCACACTGCCACATTCTTTTCCTGATAATCTGTATTATAACTACTGTCAGTAGTTGTGAAACTACTTATTTCATCACACTTGGAATACAGACATTTTAAGATCACTTTTATAGTTTGATAGGACAAAATTGATATAATGAAAATTTTAATGCTGATAAGACTGAACTATTTTTCTATGTTTATTTGCTATTTGTATTTCTTTTTGCATGAGTTACTTGTCTCACATTAGAGGTGGGACCCCTCTAGGTGGTCACAAAGCTATCTCCCTGTGCTATGCGGCTGCTTCCCACAGGCAATTTTACATTTGGTAGTGTATATAAGTCCAAGCCACTCTCGCACTTCGTCCCAGTTTACCCTTCCCCCTCCCCATGTGCTCAAGTCCATTCTCAACATCTGCGTTTTTATTCCTGTCCTGCCCCTAGATTCTTTGAACCATTTTTTTTTATTCCATATATATGTGTTAGCATACAGTATTTGTTTTTCTCTTTCTCACTTACTTCACTCTGTATCACAGACTCTAGGTCCATCCACCTAACTACAAATAACTCAATTTCATTTCTTTTTTTGGCTGAGTAATATTCCATTGTGTATATGTGACACATCTTCTTGATCCATTCATCTGTCGACGGACACTTAGGTTGCTTCTGTGTCTTGGCTCTTGTAAACAGAGCTGCAAAGAACATTGTGGTACATGACTCTTTTTGAATTATGGTTTTCTCAGGGTATATGCCCAGTAGTGGGATTGCTGAGTCATAGGGTAGCTCTATTTTTAGATTTTTAAGGAACCTCCATACTGTTCTCCATAGTGGCTGTATCAATTTATATTCCCACTAACAGTGCAAAAGAGTTCCCTTTTCTCCACACCCTCTCCAGCATTTATTGTTTGTAGACTTTTTGATGATGGCCATTCTGACTGGTGTGAGGTGATACCTCATTGTAGATTTGATTTGCATTTCTCTAATGGTTAGTGATGCTGAGCATCCTTTCATGTGTTTGTTGGCAATCTGTATATTTTCTTTGGAGCAAATATCTATTTTAGGTATTCTGCCCATTTTTGGATTGGGTTATTTGTTTTTTTGATATTAAGCTGCATGAGCTGCTTGTAAATTTTGGAGATTAATCCTTTGTCAGTTGCTTCATTTGCAAATATTTCCTCCCATTCTGAGGGTTGTCTTTTCACCTTGTTTATGGTTTCTTTTGCTGTGCAAAAGGTTTAAGTTTCATTAGGTCCCATTTGTTTATTTTTGTTTTTATTTCCATTTCTCTAGGAGGTGGTTCAAAAAGGATCTTGCTGTGATTTATGTCTTTAATCCATTTTGAGTTTATTTTTGTGTATGGTGTTAGGGAGTGTTCTAATTTCATTCTTTTACATGTACCTGTCCAGTTTTCTCAGCACCACTTACTGAAGAGGCTGTCTTTTCTCCACTGTATGTTCTTGCCTCCTCTATCAAAAATAAGGTGACCACAGGTGCGTGGGTTTATCTCTGGGCTTTCTATCCTGTTCTATTGATCTATATTTCTGTTTCTGTGCCAGTACCATACTGTCTTGATTACTGTAGCTTTATAGAATAGTTTGAAGTCAGGGAGCCTGATTCCTGCAGTTCCATTTTTCCTTCTGAAGATTGCTTTGGCTATTTGGGGTCTTTTGTGTTTCCAAACAAATTGTAAATTTTTTTGTTCTAGTTCTGTGAAAAATATATTCCTATCAAAATATATTGATAGGAATTGCACTGAATCTGTAGATCGCTTTGGGTAGTAGAGTCATTTTCACAATGTTGATTCTTCCAATCCAAGAACATGGTATACCTCTCAATCTGTGTATATCATCTTTAATTTCTTTCATCAGTGTCTTATAGTTTTCTGCATACAGGTCTTTTGTCTCCTTAGGTAGGTTTATTCCTAGGTATTTTACTTTTTTTGTTGCAATGGTAAATGGGAGTGTTTCCTTAATTTTTCTTTCAGATTTTTCATCATTAGTGTGTAGGAATGCAAGAGATTTCTGTGCATTAATTTTGTATCCTGCTACTTCACCAAATTCATTGATTAGCTCTACTAGTTTTCTGGTAGCGTCTTTAAGATTCTCTATGTATAGTATCATGTCATCTGCAAACAGTGACAGCTTTGCTTCTTCTTTTCCGATTTGTATTCCTTTTATTTCTTTTTCTTTTCTGACTGCTATGGCTAAAACTTCCAAAACTATGTTGAATAACAGTGGTGAGAGTGGGCAACCTTGTCTTATTCCTGATCTTAGTGGAAATGCTTTCAGTTTTTCACCACTGAGGACGATGTTGGCTGTGTGTTTGTCATATATGGCCTTTATTATGTTGAGGAAAGTTCCCTCTATGCCTACTTTCTAGAGGGTTTTTATCATAACTGGGTGTTGAATTTTGTCGAAAGCTTTCTCTGCATCTATTGAGATGATCATATGGTTTTTCTCCTTTAATTTGTTAATATGGTGTATCACACTGATTGATTTGCGTATATTGAAGAATCCTTGCATTCCTGGGATACACTCCACTTGATCATGGTGTATGATCCTTTTAATGTGCTGTTGGATTCTGTTTGCTAGTATTTTGTTGAGGATTTTTGCATCTATGTTCATCAGTGATATTGGCCTGTAGTTTTCTTTCTTTGTGACATCTTTGTCTGGTTGTGGTATCAGGGTGATGGTGGCCTCATAGAATGAGTTTGAGAATCTTCCTCCCTCTGCTATATTTGGAAGAGTTTGACAAAGATAGGTGTTAGCTCTTCCCCAGATGTTTGATAGAATTCGCCTGTAAAGCCATCTGGTCCTGGGCTTTTGTTTGTTGGAAGATTTTTAATCACAGTCTCAATTTCAGTGCTTGTGATTGGTCTGTTTATATTGTCTATTTCTTCCTGGTTCAGTCTTGGAAGGTTGTGCATTTCTAAGAATTTGTCCATTTCTTCCAGGTTGTCCATTTTATTAGCATATATCACTTGTAGTAATTTGTCATGATCCTTTGTATTTCTGCAGTGTTGGTTGTTACTTCTCCTTTTTCATTTCTAATACTATTAATTTGAGTCTTCTCCCTCTTGATGAGTCTGCCTAGTGGTTTATCCATTTTTTTTTAACTTCTCAAAGATAAAGCTTTTAGTTTTATTGATATTTGCTATCGTTTCCTTCATTTCTTTTTCATTTACTTCTGATCTGATCTTTATGATTTCTTTCCCTCTGCTAACTTTGGGGGTTTTTAATTCTTCTTTCTCCAACTGCTTTATGTGTAAGGTTAGGCTGTTTATTTGAGATGTTTCCTGTTTCTTGACGTACGATTGTATTGCTATAAACTTCCCTCTTAGAACTGCTTTTGCTGCATCCCATAGGTTTTGGGTCATTGTGTTCTCATTGTTATTAGTTCCTAGGTATTTTTTAATTTCTTCTTTGATTTCTTGGTTATTAAATAGTGTATTGTTTAGCCTCCATGTGTTTGTATTTTTAACAGATTATTTCCTGTAGTTGATGTCTAGTCTCATAGCGTTGTGGTCGGAAAAGTTACTTGATAGGATTTCAATTTTCTTAAATTTACCAAGGCTTGATTTGTGACCCAAGATAAGATCTATCCTGGAGAATGTTCCCTGAGCACTTGAGAAGAAAGTGTATTCTGTTGTTTTTGGATGGAATGTCCTATAAATATCAGTTAAGTCCATCTTGTTTAATGTATCATTTAAAGCTTGTGTTTCCTTATTTATTTTCATTTTGGATGATCTCCATTGGTGAAAATGGGGTGTTAAAGTCCCCTACTATGATTGTGTTATTGTCAATTTCCCCTTTCATGGCTGTTAGCATTTGCTCTATGTATTGAGGTGCTCTATGTTGGGTGAGTATATATTTACAATTGTTATATCTTCTTCTTGGATTGATCCCTTGATCATTGTGTAGTGTCCTTCTTTGTCTCTTGTAATAGTCTTTATTTTAAAGTCTATTTTGTATGATATGAGAATTGCTACTCCAGCTCTCTTTTGATTTCCATTTGCATGTAATATCTTTGTCCATCCCCTCACTTTCAGTCTCTATGTGTCCGTTGGTCTGAAGTGGGTATCTGTTAGACAGCATATATATATGGGTCTTGTTTTTGTATCCATTCAGCCAGTCTATGTCTTTTGGTTGGAGCATTTATTCCATTTACATTTATGGTAGATATCAATATGTGTGTTCCTATTACCATTTTCTTAACTGTTTTGGGTTTGTTATTGTAGGGTTTTTCCTTCTCTTGTGTTTCCTACATCAAGAAGTTCCTTTAGCATTTTTTGTAGAGCTGGTTTGGTGGTGCTGAATTCTCTTAGCTTTTGCTTGCCTGTATAGGTTTTAATTTCTCAGTCAAATCTGAATGAGATCCTTGCTGGGTAGAGTAAACTTGGTTGTAGATTTTTCCCTTTCATCACTTTAATATGTCCTGCCAGTCCCTTCTGGCTTGCAGAGTTTCTTCTGAAAGATCAGCTGTTAACCTTATGGGGATTCCCTTGTATGTTGTTTTTCCCTTGCTGCTTTTAATATTTTTCCTTTGTATATAATTTTTGATAGCTTGATTAATATGTCTTGGCATGTTTCTCCTTGGATTTATCCTGTATGGGACTCTCTGTGCTTCCTGGACTTGATTAACTATTTCCTTTCCCATATTAGGGAAGATTTCAAATATAATCTCTTCAAATATTTTCTCAGTCCCTTTCTTTTTCTCCTCTTCTTCTGGGACCCCTATAACTCAAATGTTGGTGCATTTAATGTTGTCCCAGATGTCTCTGAGACTGTCCTCAATTCTTTGCATTCTTTTTTCTTTATTCTGCTCTGCAGTAGTTATTTCCACTCGTTTATATTCCAGGTCACCTATCTGTTTTTCTGCCTCCGTTATTCTGTTATTGATTCCTTCTAGAGAATTTTCATTTATTGTGTTGTTCATCATTGTTTGTTTGCTCTTTAGTTTTTCTAAGTCCCTGTTAAATGTTTCTTGTATGTTCTCCATTCTATTTCCAAGATTTCGGATCATCTTTACTATCATTACTCTGAATTCCTTTTCAGATAGACTACCTATTTCCTCTTCATTTGTTTGGTCTGGTGGGGTTTTGCCTTGCTCTTTCATCTGCTGTGTGTTTCTCTGTCTTCTCATGTTGCTTAACTTACTGTGTTTGGAGTCTCCTTTTTGCAGGCTGCAAGTTCATAGTTCCCATTGTTTTTGGTGTCTGCCCCCAGTGTCTAAGGTTGGTTCAGTGGGTTGTGTAGGCTTCCTGGTGGAAGAACATTAGTGCCTGTGTTCAGGAGGACGAGGCTGGATCTTGTCTTTCTCGTGGGCAGGACCACATCCGGTGCTGTGTTTTAGGGTGTCTTATTACGATTTTAGGCAGCCTCTGTGCTAGTGGGTTGGGTTTTGTCCCTGTCTTGCTAGTTGTTTGGCACAGGGTGTCCAGCACTGTAGCTTGCTGATCGTTGAGTGGATCTGGGTCTTAGTGTTGAGATGGAGATCTCTAGGAGAGCTTTTGCCACTTGATATTACATGGAGCCAGGAGGTCTCTGGTGGACCAATGTCCTAAAGTCGGCTCTCCCACCTCAGAGGCACAGGCCTGACACCCAGTCAGAGCACCAAGACCCTGTCAGCCACACCGCTCAGAAGAAAAGGGAGAAAGAGAGAAAGAGACAAAGAGAGAAACAAAGAAACAAAGAAAGAAAAACAAAATAAAATAATTGAAATAAAGATTAAAAATTTAAAAATAAAAAAAAATGGACAGACAGAACCCTAGGACAAATGGCAAAATCAAAGTTATACAGACAAAATCCCAGAAAGAAGCACACACATACACCCTCACAAAAAAAGAGAAAAAGGAAAAAAATATATATGTCATTGCTCCCAAAGTCCACCGCCTCTATTTTGGGATGATTCGTGGTCTATTCAGGTATTCCACAGATGCAGGGAGAGAGTTCCCTTTCTCTTCTTTGTTCGCACAGCTTCTGGGGTTCAGCTTTGGATTTGGCCCCGCCTCTGCGTGTAGGTCTCCTGAGGGCATCTGTTTCCCACACAGACAGGACGGGGTTAAAGGAGCAGCTGATTCGGGGGCTCTGACTCACTCAGGCCAGGGGGAGGGAGGGGTACGGAATGCGGGGCCAGCCTGTGGTGGCAGAGGCCGCAGTGATGCTGCACCAGCCTGAGGCGCACCGTGCGTTCTCCTGGGGAAGTTGTCTCTGGATCCCGGGACCCTGGCAGTGGTGGGCTGCACAGGCTCCCTGGAGGGGGTGGTGGATAGTGACCTGTGCTCGCACACAGGCTTCTTGGTGGCGGCAGCAGCAGCCTTAGCATCTCATGCCCGTCTCTGGGGTCCGCGCTGATAGCCGTGGCTCGCACCCTTCTCTGGAGCTCCTTTAAGCGGTGCTCTGAATCCCCTCTCCTCTCGCACCCCGAAACAATGGTCTCTTGCCTCTTCGGCAGCTCCAGACCCTTTCCCGGACTCCCTCCCGGCTAGCCGTGGTGCACTAACCCCCTGCAGGCTGTGTTCACACCGCCAACCCCAGTCCTCTCCCTGAGCTCCGACCGAAGCCTGAGCCTCAGCTCCCAGCTCCACCCGCCCCGGCAGGTGAGCAGACAAGCCTCTCAGGCTGGTGAGTGCCGGTCGGCCCTGATCCTCTGTGCAAGAATCTCCCCACTTTGCCCTCCGCACCCCTGTTGCTGCGCTCCCCTCCGCGGCCCCAAAGCTCCCCCCTTCCGCCACCCGCAGTCTGTGCCCACGAAGGGGCTTCCTAGTGTGTGGAAACCTTTCCTCCTTCATGGCCCCCTCCCACTGGTGCGGGTCCCGTCCCTATTCTTTTGTCTCTGTTTATTCTTTTTTCTTTTGCCCTACCCAGGTACATGGGGACTTTCTTGCCTTTTCGGAGGTCTGAGGTCTTATGCCAGCGTTCAGTGAGTGTTCTATATGAGCAGTTCCACGTGTAGATGTATTTCTGATGTATCTGTGGGGAGGAAGGTGATCTCTGCGTCTTACTCTTCCACCATCTTGAAGGTCCCTCTACTCCTTTATTTTTAATCCATTTTTATTGAGGTGTAATTTTCAAACAACAAAATCCACAGACTTAAAGAGTACGGTTTGATAGGCTTGACAACTGTATACACTGGTGTAACTACCACACAATTAAGGTACAGAAAAATTTTATCACCCAGAAAGTTGCCCTGTGTTCCTCTACAGTCCATCTCCCCACCTCTGTACCAGACAACCAACAAGATTTGTCTCTCTCACTGTATATTAATTTTGCCTGCTTTTGAACTTGATGTAAATGGAATTATTCAATGTATTCTTTTGCGTTCAGTTCCTTCTGCTCGATACAATTTTAGGTGCAGTCCTGATTCAGAGCATATGGTGACCTCAGATGGTATAAGTTGCTCCTTAAGAAGAATGGAGTAATATAAAGAAATGCTTATTAGCAATTCATTGTTTTTTATTGCTGAGTAATATTCCATTGTATATGCACACACAGCACACTTATTTGTGCATTCACTTGTTGGTGGACATTTAGACTGTTTCCAGTTTTTGACTACTATGAATAAAGTTGGAGCAGCTAGCAGTACAAGTATATAAGTTTTCTTATATATATGCTTTGATTTCTCTTGGGTAAATATTTAGGATTGGAATTGCTGGTTTGTAGAGTGGATATATACTTTTCTTTTTAAAGAATCTCCCAAACTGATTTCCAATGCGATTGTATCATTTTATGTTCCCATCCGTAATGCATAAGAGTTTCATTGGTTCATATCATCTATAACACTTAATATGTCAGGTTTCTGGGTTTTTTTCATTTTAGTCATTCTAGTGGGTGTAAAACGGTATCTCCTTGTGGTTTTAATATGCATTTCCCTGATAATTAATGACACTCAGCATCTTTTCATGTGCTTATCAACCATTTGTGTACTTTTCTGATGTATTTGTTCAAGACTTTTGCCCATATTTTACTGGATTGTTTTTCTTCATATTGAATTTTAAGAGTTCTTTATAATACTTCTTTCTTTCTAGGGAAAAACTTATTCCAGCCCGGGTCAATACAAGCTCTGAACCAAGAGTAGGCCTGAAATCTGCAGAAGTAATTCTGAAACATTAGACATTGAATCAAAGGTTCTTGATGAAGGGGAGACGAGTCATCTGGTATTTTAGACTCCATTGAGAGTTGCCATTTTCTATCTGACCAAAAGGCTCATTCTTCAGTCATATTTAAAATCAGCATTCCATCATTTAGAAAGGACTGCTTCAATCTAAGCAAATCAAGATGTGATTCTGAAACTGACAACTCACCCAAGTACTGATCTGTTCACTAAGAAGGAACACTTACAAAATACATAGTTCTCACCACAGCACCTTTTCTAATAAAGGCACTCACATATAATTAGTAGTAATAAGTAGTACCAGTGAGTAATATGAACAATATACACTGTCTTCTTCTGCAAATATTAAAGCAGATGACTAAGTGTTGTGGGAAACGATGTATTTGACTTAGCTGTGATTTGATGATATGTTTCCTGATCAGACTGGCTTCTGAGTCAGCAGCTACTGGTGTAAGTAAAAAAGGAACCAGAAAGGTTTCCCTTTCTTCAGGTTTTCTATCAAAGCCTGATGACTATTTGGCTGGATACTGTGAAGAGAAATCAAGAATTGGGAAGTGGTATGTCTTTGACTTCTCTTCAGACTATCCAACATTCTATGACTGTCAAGTACGGAGTATTTGGCTTAATGGTTTGTGTATAACTTTTAAGGATTAACGCTGGCTTTGTGCCAGCACATCCACAAGATTGTCTGGTTCGCCATCTATCAGCCAAGGTCACAGTCTTTTTGCTAAATCCTCAGCCTCCTTATTATCTGCTGTTTTATCCGTTTAGTAGTCCTCTCTTCCTGTTGCTCTAAGTTAATACACAATATCGCACTTAATCAGTCCACCAAAACTGCTCACTGGAAAATATATAAAATTCATTTATTCTGAAGTGTAAATGAAGGACCAATAACTGTTCGACATGCTATTGAGTTTCAAAACATGAGTTATACTTGACTCTTTCCTACCCACTCACTGCCTTTCATTTCCCTGTGTATTGAACAAGTCAGTAAAGCCAGTTAGTCCACAAAAGTATGTTGAGTACTTATCTGTTAGGTACTAGCAGTATTGTAGTGAATAAAACAAACATGACACCTGCCCTTGTAAGAATTAAAGCCTCATAGGGAAGATCTTAAAACAATATTTACAAATAGCTAATTAAACAATTATAAGTATTTCTAACTCACTTCAAGGAAAAGAACATTGTGTTGGAGAGAATATAAATGGAATGGGGGCATTAACTTAAGGGATCAAGGGAGACTTCCTTGTAAACAAAAGTGTTTCAGTTGAGACCTGAACTTAAGGAATTAGTAAGGCAGAGAGAGGACAGAAGAACATCTCAGAGAATAGCATATGTCAAACATTCTCCAAGCTCTGGAATCCACAGGACCCCTTTCCATTTTTCTCATCACCACTTTTACTCCCGCCCTCATCACCTTCTCTATAGATTACTACAATAACCTCATTACCAGTATGCCCTATAAAATTGTGAAAGAGTTCTTTGTATAACATTGCTATAATGATGTCATCCCTTATTTTAAAATCTACAATGACTTTCCTAAAGAAAAATGGTGACATTCCCAAGTTTTGCATTTTTAGCCCTCTTCAATCTGAACCAAACTTACTTTTCTAGACTTATTTTTCATTAGTTTCCTATCAGACTTATCCATTCACTTTTTTCTCAGAACAATTTTATTCTCTGGACTGACTGCCTTTGTTCTCATCATTCATTTCATCCAAAACAAGTCTTTAAATCTCATGTTGAAGAAGGTTTATTGGCAAAATGTATAAGGAATCACTGGCCTCTTAGTAAAAAACATGCCTATACATATATATATTTTTTTCTAATAGTGGTTATTTTCCAAATAACTAAACATGAGTTTATCATTTGGTTACCGAAATACATCAAAATTGAAATTTCTGGTATGAAAAAGTTTATTGGGCATTTCATATGAGAGTCAATATAATTTCTGTCTAAATGTTTCCATGAGAATTATCTAATGGTTGGTAGTTCCACTGTCTAAAATAATGACCTAATATAAATCAGTGGGAAACTACATGAAGGGCTTGAGATGGCAACATTTGTTTAAAAGATCTAAAATACATGCAATATGTAATGGTCCTGTGATAAGACCCAGAGCCTGAACTCAGCAACAAAATTTTAGAAACTGTAGGAGTGGCCCAGGTTCAGAGCTCTCAGAAACAATGATATCCTGTTGTTTGTTGCCATATGTAGAAGTCAGAATAATATTAGCATTCCTATCTAAAGGACTTCCAAATGTGTTCTAAATTTTAAAAAAATAAACAGGGTCTTGTTTGTTTTAGAGGTCAAGAAAAAACACTTAAAACAGCTATCTACCACTGTTATATAAGGAGTCACTGTTTTGTTTATAGCAAAGAGTAAATACTTTTACATAACAAAGAGGAAAGAAAACAAGATTCTCTTTCTGAGATGGATGGATAGGTGCTATCACAAATCCTGTGCTTCAAACTGTCACTGAATTTAGGATAAGTCCCACTCACCTCGTATATGTCTAGATCACTTACATTTTAATTTGGAAATGACACAAAATAGTTTCTAAATCTAAGTATTCTTGCTTAATATATATACAACCAACACGTATTTTAGGAAAAATAACACATAGTCAAACATTTATTCCCAAATATAGAAAATCCAAAACTGTATATAGAAATCCAAACTTTTGTATACCATCATGAGTGACATAAATGTATGTCTATATGCACATGCTGTCAATGACATTTCTGAAAATATGATGCTGAAGAATTAAGAGAATGGAGAGTTGCTGTTCAATGGGTATAAAGTTTCAGTTATACAGGATGAATAAATTCTAGAGATGTGCTCTACCACATTGTCCTCATAGTTAACAATACTGTTTTGTGCACTTAAACGTTTGTTAAGTTAAAAAAAATTTTAAATAAATAAATAAAAGCTCTGAAAGTATTCAAAGAAATTTGTTAAGAGGATAGATTTCATGTTAAGTGTTCTACCACAATTTTAAAAGGGGGGTGGGAAAGACTGAAAGAAACCCCACATAGCAAATAAAATTTTTGCAATTCAGAAAGTTTCAATGAATACATTTACTAAATGTGTCACACTATTTCATAAAGGATTTCTATTTAATTGAAAAAAAAGTAGCATGAAAACAATGCTTGGCATAAACAACAAACATGGTTCTAAAGTATTTTATACCCTGAATTATTATGAAATACATTTATGTGAAGTGTACAAAGCCAATCATTTGAAGGAAGTCTTTACTGAATCTTTCTGATAAAGTGATAAGCCCCTTCATAAAATAGCCTCTCCTCACATACCTATTTCTTAAATATGACTTTGAGAATTGGGTCATTCTAAAGTGAGAAAATTATGTATTTATTGATTAAAATGGTACTCTGTTGGATTTTAGTTTGTTTACAGTATTAGAACACACCTAAAGAATTTTTCCCCATTCATGTATTTTATTTATTTTTAAAAATTTATTTATTTATTCTACTTCTATTTTTGTCCGCGATGGGTCTTTGCTGCTGCGCACGGGCTTTCTCTAGTTGCGGCGAGCGGGGGCTACTCTTCATTGCAGTGTGCGGGCTTCTCATTGCAGTGGCTTCTCTTGTTGCAGAGCATGGGCTCTAGGCACGTGGGCTCAGTAGTTGTGGCTCACAGGCTCTACAGCACAGGCTCAGTAGTTGTGGTGCATGGGATTAGTTGCTCCACAGCATGTAGGATCTTCCCAGACCACGGCTCGAACCCGTGTCCCCTGAACTGGCAGGCAGATTCTTAACAACTACGCCACCAGGGAAGCCCCTTCATGTATTTTAATAAATAATTAAGTAATGTAAGAGTTTCCAACATGAGATTCTAAACCACAGAAGCCAAAAAGTCTAGTCCAGACTCAGATGTTAACTTGCCGGTCTGTGTAACGGCTCTGCCATATTCTGGCCCTGATACCTGGAAGAGTTAGTTAACTATTTTATGCCTCAGCTGCTGCAGCAGTAAAATGAGGAGTAAACAACACTTATGGCATAGATTTTTTGTGGGGGGTGAATAAGATGCTATAGGTAAAGTGCATACTGCTGGTCATATATTGAGTGCCCAATAAACATTAGCCCTACCGTATCATCATCATCATAGAACTCCAGAATTTTCAAAGTTTTTCAAATTTTTGAAAATTTTCTTATGTGGAGAGAAAGCCCTATGAAATAGTCCTGTCTTTTCCTGGATTTTCAGACTTAAGAAAAAAACTGGTTTGCTTTGGTTTTGCCTCGCTTTGCTTTCTTGACGCACTGATGGGACAGCAGGTGGTTAACTGTCGGGTTTTTATTTTTTTGTGTTCAAAAGAAAAGGAAGGAAAAGTTGTTTAGAGAGGGCTAGTAACTTGTAAGGCACCAGATATATCTCCTGGTCACTAATCAAATCACTCAATATTTCATTTCTGAACCAGGGAAGCAGATACAAGTTAGGGATAAATGTCAAGACGATGACTGTCCTTTGATGGTCAGTAACCAGTCTTTCCTCCGCTCCACCAATGAAGTCAATTGCTGATTTAGAGGCCACTATGTTCCTTGTCTATTCTCCTAAGCCAGGTGTCCCATAAAGCAGAGAAGACAATGGTTTTAGGGAGCCAAACACTTGGACAAGGGAAATGCTTTCTGTCTGGTGCTCGGTTCACTGCAAACTGCATGGGGAAGCCACGTTCTGGCTCACGCAGAGGAAAGAGAAGTCCAGCATTGCCACAGCTGTCACTGGCCTTTTCCACTTCCCAAGCAGAAATCAGAATTGAATGGGAACCAAAACTATTGAGATCCTCCTACCCACCTGTGACTAAATGAGTCAAATGAATAGCAAAAAGGCAGATGGCCCTGGAGTTAATGAGAATCTCACAAGACCACAATTCTGTTGAAATATGATTTTCCTACCTTAGCTTTCTGTACAAAATTGAACCAACTGACCCCTCCAACATTTTTCCCCAAGATGGGACTAGTTATTCTCATGAGGGTCCTTTATCAGAAGACTGGCTTCAAGTCCATGGGTGTCCAGGATAGTCTCAAATCCTGTAATAGTCTGGGTTTGCTCTGACTCCTTCTACACCAGAACTCTTTTCTCAGACACTGATCACTTCAAGCATCAATAGTTTTTCTAGCAGTTTATTCCTAAATCAATAACCTGCCTACAGTAAGTCCTAAAGATGAATTATCACATTGATAGCTATTTTCCTTATACCTTCATTTATATCTGTAAGCAGTGTTCTGATTAGACCTCCTGCTTTAAGACTTCATCAGCTCACACAGCATCACTCACCCCGTATTCTCCACTCTTTTCCTGGATTTTGAGTCCTTTCGAATTGCTACTGACCATATGAATTATCCTCCCCCGCTTCCATTTCTGTCTTTCTTGGCATCTTGACCTCAATTTTTTTCCCCTCCTCCACATCTACAGCATATCTCCATTGCTCTTCTGGCCATGTTGCATAGCACAACATTTTCTCCCTACTGTAGCTAAATCTAAATCTGAAGCTGTTTTAATATGGCATCTGTGGTTAAATTTTGGTACACTATTGCACATCTTGAATGACAGCGATGTCCAATGCTACTGCAAAATTATGCAAGACTTCAGACGGATGGAACCTATTAACCTACTGTAAACTAATGCATTATGGATGTGGCATGACACTTAACTGCACTATACAGTACCAGTATGGGGAAACTCCAGGTACTTTCAACCACTTAACAAGTAAGGACATTGCATCACTTTCCTGCTACTGCAGTGCTCTATAATTTTACCACTTATTTTCTCCCAAAATAGCATCAGGAGAACAAAGAGAAGATGAAATCTGCACGAAGTTTCCAAACGTTGCCTATTTGGCTCAGCTATCTGTTAATTTTTCTAGGTTACGGGATTGTTCTTGGTGACTTTTGACAACATGAGAATGCTCCCCTCTACCTTTAAGGATGAGACAAGGGGTTTCACTGAGGAAAACTTAGTGAAAAAGAGTAAGCCGACAAATATACTAGAGAGTTTGGTAAACCAAATCTTGAAATAAATACATTTGCATTCTGGCAGCTTGAACAGCAGGGTTATTTGAGAGAGTGGCACTAAAGAGAATGAGCTCTGTTAAGGGCAGCCGAGAGCTAGATTTTGCTAGTTAAGCATTTAAAGTAAAACAGAGGCAACCGGAAGCATCATTTTGTACTGGAAAAAAAGAAACAGGGTTTAGAGTAAGAAACAATTAACTTTCAAATATCAGCATTGCCCCTCTATAGCTGAGTGATTCAAGCAAGTTACTTAACCTCTCTGAATCTGTTTCCTCACCTCTAACCACAGAAAATACCTTCCTTACCAGCTTTCTGAGAAGATAATTTTAGGTACCTAGGGTGATGCCTAGCTTATAGCAGTTACTTCAATGTTTAAGGGTGGCAGAGGAACATAATTATACAGGGGTTGGAGGGAAAAAATATAAAATGCTGTCTTAGGAATGAAAGAGTAAGTGCTGAAGTTAGACAAAAGCAATTAAAATAGCAAAAAGTAAGTTTGTTCACCTTGCAAGTTTATAAAAAATAAAAATAAAAGAGATCAATGAGCTGACAAGGTCAGATGGCAAAAGACAAGCTAAGTAAGACAAGCTAAGTAAGACAAGCTAAGAGAGAAAGGAAAAGGTGAGAGAAAAGGAAAAGTAGCAAACATTAAAATTCAAAAGATAGGTATAAATGAAGCTTTGCCTTTCCAGTAAGCTATTACGAGGACATTAGGGGCTATGAGAAAGAAGCTTAGGTCCTTTAGCTGACCTGGGGAGGAAGAGAGACAAGGAGAAAGCATAAGACCCCAGGGAGACAATGCAAGCTACATCGTAAACAGTGTGTGTGCAGAGGGCTCAAGCCTTCCAGTTCTGACGGAGTCCTTGGCTGAAGGGGCGCTACAGGAAGTGCACTAATGAGCAGAAGGGGCACGGTGCTGAGAGCGGCAGCTGCCAAGCTTACTGGTCAGGCAGGAGTTTTTCATTTCATAAATCAATTACAATATGCTATATTGATTTCACAAAGTCAGCAGGACTTAAAAAGTTAATGAGCAGAAATATTTTTTTATTATTTTTGAAAACACTGCAGTGTCTACAGCTTAGCACATTCGGCAGAAAGACAAATGGAGGCTTTGGCTGCCTCAATGTCATTCCATCCTAGCACCCTCCGGTGTTCCTCATTTCAGCATCAGCAAGGAATGTGGAGCTGGCCTAAGACCCTGGTGCATTATGCCAATAAAACCTCTCTCTGGTATCTGGAGCAGAGGCAGCCCCAACTAATGTGCCTGTGTTTAGGCACTGTCGAGTTTTGTATGGGTGCCCAAGCCTCTCCAGACGTAGCAAACAAGGGAAAGAACAAGAAATCCACCTGACGAAGGAAACAGAATGCAGCAGGGCTGCATTCATGATTGTGGTTCTTGATAAGTAGTTATGGAACTGTTCTTCCAAACCATAGTAACATCTAAATGGGAGTTTTTAATGAGCCATTTCTTTTGGACGATACCAAAAATTGGAAAATTGCTGAGGGGTCTATTCTGCCAATCAACCCCAGGCCCAGTGCCAAGAACAGCAGCTCAAGTGGAGGGGAGCATGGATACTTTACCTTGTCTCCACAGCAAAAGTAGTTTTTCCCTGCATACAAGTTTCAGGAAAAATGGAAAGGGAGAAAATAAATTGTGGGCCATTAATACTAGTATATTAGTATAAAATAAGCTACTAGTCACTTACTAATTTCAGAAATATTCATGCCAACACAATGTACCTTAATAAAAACAGAAAACTTTGTTTCAATTAACCTATTTATAAATTTCAGCAAGAATTCCTTGCTCTTCATGGAAACTTTAGGAAACACCATGATTACACACAGAGGGAGAAAATCCTTCTTTCTGAGTATTCCCATCAGAATCATAATATTGTTTACTTAGCAACACCAAATATAAGCAATGTTATGATATCTTTTTATATATTTTTCCTAAATAAAATATTGTCTTTTTTATTATATTTGGCATTTCAAATTGTATATCATTTCTTTTTCTTAAAATATTCTGTGTATTGGCTGCTGCACTGGCTTTTAATTAACTCAGCTATATTTATGAGAACATATTTCCTTTAATTTTCCCCATGAGCTCTGGGAAATAGCGATGTGAATTTTTCCTATACTTATTAGTCCTCCCAAGATGCTGTTAGGAAATAGAACCTATAATACCTAGAGAAATGTGATCTCAATTTACAAAAGTGTATAGTGAGAATACTGATTCCCTCCACACTCCCCACCTCCAACTATCCCTGTGCATTCTGGGATCTTTACAGGAAACAAGGATCACACTTTTTTTTTTTTTTTTTGGTAAAAAGAACAGTGCCCAAGGAAAAAGAGGTTTGGATTCTATCCTAGCTCTTCTACTACCAAGATCTGTAAACTTAAGCAAGTTACTTCATCATAGGTATACAAGAAAATATGAGAGCTTTAAAGTAAAGTGTCCCTAGATAATTCTTAGGTCCAAAACTCACGATTTTATTAAGACTGTTCCATTTCATTAAGGCAATACTGCTACCTGCTCCAAGAAGTGGCACTGTGTTACAGTGAATCTACAGATCTATGCTTGATGGAATTGACATTATCTCTTGATGAACCAAGTGCAGGTGGAAAGGACTTATTAGTAAGGAACGGTTTTATAAAGTAATAGCTTGTCTCCTTGATAGATAGAGAATTCTGAATGTTTAAGAGTAATGTGTTCCTTTAATATTCCTGAGTTCTGTTGCATGTGTGTATACACGCACACACACACATACACATACATTGGGGGTGATTATTCAGATTTTTTTCACAAACCTCGCCTAACACACGTTAGTTAATTGGCATCAAAGTTAACTCCTGGAATAATAAGTATAATGCCAAAATAGATCTAATTTTAAAACAAATTACACCTGAAGCTAATGTACTGCTGTATGTTAATTATACCTCAATAAAAAAAATAAATTCAGTATTTTTAATCTAGTTGGGATCAAGGTGATAGTTGCATTCTTCGTCTAAACACTATGCCATTCATGAATTAGAAGAAAAGTAATATCACTACTCTTGAACATATAAATTATATATGGGAAAAAGGTACGGTACAATTTAATTTATGTCTCAAAGTGGAAAGAGATTTCTACTTTCTACCCCCTTACTCACTAATAAGTTAATGTTTATCTCTAAATGTCTCTGATAAATGATGAAAAAAATTACCAATAAATAAATCCTGGCAGGGCTTCCCTGGTGGCGTAGTGGTTGAGAGTCCGCCTGCCGATGCAGGGGACATGGGTTCGTGCCCCAGTCCGGGAGGATCCCACATGCCGCGGAGCGGCTGGGCCCGTGAGCCATGGCCGCTGAGCCTGCACGTCCGGAGCCTGTGCTCCGCAACGGGAGAGGCCACAACAGTGAGAGGCCCGCGTACCACAAAAAGAAAAAATAATAATAATAAATAAATACATAAATAAATCCTGGTAAAATTGTACTGTTAAAATTTACTATCTTTAAAAATGTACTATTCTTGGGTTACAAAATAATTACTGTTAAAAAATAATAGCTAGGGGCTTCCCTGGTGGCGCAGTGGTTGAGAGTCTGCCTGCCAATGCGGGGGACGCGGGTTCGTGCCCCGGTCCGGGAAGATCCCATATGCCATGGAGCGGCTGGGCCCGTGAGCTATGGCCGCTGAGCCTACACGTCCGGAGCCTGTGCTCCGCAATGGGAGAGGCCACAACAGTGAGAGGCCTGCGTACCGCGAAAAAAAATTAAAAATTAATTAATTAATTAAAAATAATAATAATAGCTAACATTTAGGTGCTTGCTATGTACTAGACTCTGTGCCAAGCCCTTTGCATGCATTATGTCATTTAATTCTTAAAACAATCCTGAAGGGTAGACACTATTATTACCTCAATTTTATAGTAGATGGTAATAACTGAGGCTTAGACATACTAAATATCTTTGCCAACGCCACAGAGTAAGTGGTAGTATTCAGCCTCATCTCTTTACCACTGGAAACTGAGTTCTCAAGCATTCATTCCATCAGCAAATATTTATTGAGCACCTAACACATGCCAGGAATTATTCTAGGTGTTATCCACTACCAAAACTACTTTTCTAGCTCAAGATAACATACTGACCAGAAATTAATATATTTCAGAGTTACAACATTCTTTCAGAATGTGGTTTCACTTACCAGGATAGAGAACCAAAAATCCAGAAAAGAGTTGATCAACTTGCTAAAGAGACACCAAGAAAATAGCATATATTATTCTGAATATGTAAATACTATAAAATAGAGTGATAAATAATAGAAAGGGGGAAAAAGAAGGAAGGCAAAAAGACTAAGGAGTTAACTTCTTCTTGCATGGAGAAGACAGGTGAAATTGTCTAAATGTAAATATGAGAGAAAAGGAGATAACCAAAGAAAGGTAAGTCTAAGGAAACAAAATCTGTGTTTCTCAGGAAGTCATTTTGGTCTCACAAACAGAAGAAAGAAATGAAGTTAGATTAAAAAAAAAAAAAATACACCGCTATATAAACTTGATCTTCAAATTATTTCTCAGTGAATTAATGATTCTTTTTCATATTACTAGGGTACATTGAAAGGATAGCCGCAGATGTTTTACCTTATTAATTATTTATTCCTTTATGCCTTTTTTTCTTGTTAATACTTATGCGACTTAAGAAAATGTGCTACAAATAGAGGAAAGTGAAAATGTAAATATGTTATTTTTAGTAAGTTTCCTTTCACTCCTCACAGAATAAACAAAATTAGGTAAAGGCACATCACACAAAATATTATCATTTACTGATATATTTTTCTTGCTTCGTTTTTGCTTTTTCAGTACAATGGGGACATTGGTGCAAAGTCAGAGATGTGGTACCTGTCTAGATCTCACCTTTATTTCTTATAAGACGTTCCCCTTGCTTACTACACTTGAGCCAAAATCTTTCAGTTCCACAAACATACAGAGGTCATCCCATCTTAGTTTCTTTGTCTCAGATGTTGCCTGTGTCTAGAATGTTCTTTTCTAAATTTTCTCCTCATGGATGCCTTCCTCAAGACTCATGTCATCTATTACTTCATCAGAGAGGCCTTGCCTAACCACCTTTATCAATCATGGGTGGGTAGGAAATAAAAGATGCAATCATAAGTATAATTAACAAGGGGATTATTTGTTATAGTAATATAATTTTTATTTATTATAATATATATTAGGGAATAAAGATATAATGTAATAGACACTACAGGAGTCAAGGAGGAGTGGTTACTACCCCTAGGGGTGAGAGAGTAAGGGAAGGAGCACTTCCTAAAACTCAGAGCATAAAACTGTATGGAGAGTTTCACCCAACAAGAACATGGCCTTAGATAGAGGAAAACACTCACTGCCCATCAGTGGGGACCCAGCGAGGAGGGTCCAGGGGTATATATACGCAGCCATCACCTTTCCTAAGTTCTCAAATCTTCTGTCAAAGGTTCCCATTGGTCAAGCACAACCAGAGGCCAATGGCAAGGGAGCCCAATGATACAGTCCAGAAAGATCAGCTTCCTAAAGTGTAAAGCGGTGTAGAGAAGAGCGAAGAGCAGATCAGGAGGGGCACATGGAGGATATCCAGCATACCATCCAATCTGGCTGCCACTGGCACTCCCTGTCACATCACTTTCTTTTAATTTTTTGCATTGCACTTACAACTCTGATATTTTCTTCTTAAGTTGTGTATCTGTTTCTCTAACTGTAAAACTCCAGGTTTTTCTGTCTTGTTCATCACTATGTCCCAAAGACTAAATTAATGCCTGTATACGTTTAAGCCTTCAATAAATATTTCTTGAATTAATTAGGTTAGCAAGGCTTCTATGATTTAAAAAAATTACACAGAAAAATCTAATTGTTAATGGGGAAATAGTCTGTAGTTTATAGGAGAATGGTATATAATGATCTTATTTCACATAACAAGGATTTTGGAGTGAATTATTCATAGGCAACTATAAGGAGCTTACAACCTCATGGCTATCAAGCTGACCCCTTTGATTTACCATAACTATCAAATGGAGAGAGATCATGCCACATATGTCAGAGTTAACATGGAGGTTAAATGACACATATGATAGTCATTTATTTCCTTACCCACTCATTTATTCATTCAACAAATATTTATTGAACACCTACTGTTGGCACTGGGGATACAGCAGTGAACCAACTCGCTAAATTTCCTGTCCTCATAATGACTACATGTAAGGAAGAGGTCAAGGTCAGGTAGGCTTCACTAATAAGCTGAAATCTGAGCAAAGATGTAAAAAAGCAACGAGAAGAAACCAAGCAAATTTCCAGAAGGGTGATCTGAACAGAAAGAACAGCCAGGGCAAAAGCCCTGACGTGGTGTCTGGAGCAATGTGTGCACGTTGTGAGCAGTGGAGACAAGGCAGCACTGATAACAAAGGGAAGCAGTGTGTTGTGAGGAGTCAGTTTTTCCTCTTACGAGATAGGTGGCCACAAAGTGACACATGACATGATCTAATTCACACTTTAACAAGAGAACAACGCAGGATTAGAGAGCCAGTTGTAAGAGTATGGCATTAATTCAGGTGAGAGATGATGATGTGAGAAGTGGTCAGAGTCTGTGGATCTATATTTCAAGGTAGAAGGGAAATGACTTCCTGGTGGCAGAGCATGAGGCTGAAGGGTAAGAAAGGAGTCAAGGATATTGCTGAGGTTTGGGGTCTGACCAAATGAAGATGCTCAGGAAAAGTTTGTTTGCTGTTTGTCTGTCTGATTTGTTTGTTTTCTATTTGTCTCTGAGAAAAAAGACTTATTCAGTTATTTTTCACCTCATTGCCATGAAAATTCACCCAAGTTATCATTGTCTCATTGCCAAAAATCACTGAGGAAATGTGTGGTCCTTAAACTTTGTAAAGTTAACTTTGGAAGATCATTATTTTTCTATGCAAAGACAAACCACTACACTTCAAATTTAGAATACTGAACATAGGATAAGACTTTGGCAAAATAGATGTTTCAAACCTATTTCATTTTTGTGATTTTGATTCATGATAACTAAATTTGGATATTTTGAAAACTGAATTTTGATCCAGATTTAAGCAGTGACTTTAAAATTTGATTTTTTCCAATAGATTAAAGTTATCCTTTTTATGCAGGTTTGGAAAAATCAAGTTTTCATATTAATCAAATGGTCTTTTTAACAAATATTTCCATTGTCTCAAACATGGGTTACCAGATTATAAAGAATTAGAATATAATAATGTGTAATTAGCTTTGCAAATTTATTTAATATAATTTAAGTTTTTAATCAATAATTCAGCGTGCTTTATTTAGGGTAGTAGAGCCAATGCAGTATAGTATAGTATAGCACAATCTTTGAAGATAGAAACTAAATTCAAATTTCCAACTCCCTCCTAACTTCCTAGCATCATGAACTTGGATCAGGTTCCCTAATCTCCTAATCTAAGTATCTTTGTATATGTATAAGTGATACCCCAAATAATTCAACCTCATAAGGTCATTGAGAAGATTATATTTAAGTTTTTGTTTATTTGCATTCAGATCATTTGAAATTTACTAATTTAATATAGATTAGAAATTTGATAGAAATCAAAACAACATTTGAGTCAACACAATGATTTTCTAGCTATTACACAGATATTTATCTAAAACTAAAGTATATATTTTCTATTTCTCCTCTACAAACTCAGTCATTCTTACTAACTTGGAAAACTCTGACCTCTGGATACTGTGTGTTTTTTATTCAGCGGTCAGTGTATTTATTCTGAAGATAAATACATTTTCAGACTAGCATGCAGGATTTTACAGCATGGTGAAGAAGCTGATATTTTCATTATGATTTACCATGTTACATCAGTGCTTCTGACTTCCAAAAATATCAGTTCTTGTTTAAAAACCTTCAAAATATTCTGCAGTCTGATTAGGTCTCCTCTCAATACTAGAAGTTAAAATAAGGCCACAGCAAAGGGAAAAGGAGATGGGTGAAATTTGGTTTTCCTACTTAATCTCCATTCCCAATAACAACACTTACAATGGATGGATAATTATAAATCTCCCCTGAAACTCTGCCCTCCCACCCAACACACAGCCTTAAATGACCAGGTTCACCTCTTCGCTCTGACCACCCCATTGCTGGCTCATCTCCCTCTTCATTTCCTTACATATCAAGGTGCTCCCTGAGGTTGGACCTCAGTTCTCTCTCTCACTTAAAAAAAAAAAATCCCTTTCTAACCTTTCATCTGTCAGCCTCATTACCTCTCGTGGAAGTAAAAAGTATTTTCTACCTTCCTCACATTTCCTGGGCGTTTTATCTGTTTCACTTTGATGGCTCTTGTCTAGCAACTAGAAATGAAGAATCAGGTAGAGATTTGGATTAAAAACTTTTTGAAGGTGATGCCAAGATCTTACCCCTCTTTTCTCTCCCACTGGGGCTGGCAGAGGGTCCTCTTCAAGCTTGATACTTAACTCTTGAATTAATCAGCTGTTATTTCAGAATACAGCATAAACCTCTTACATTATTAATACATATCAACTTATTCCTTAAAGTCCACAGAAACAAGTATTTTGGCAGAGGCATATCATTGAATATGAAAGATTATTCTTTCAAAAACTTGCTTCTTGGTTATATTTTTTATGTGAAACAGAGTTAGACTAATTTAATGGCTAAATTTGTTTTCATTTCATTTGTGAAATAAAATGTGTGCTGCAGATGCTATACTATGGTTATATGTCATGTATGTTTTGTCATATACATTTAGCTTGATACACGCATCACCTCAAACATCTACTTAGCTGACATACAAGAGACTGATACACATTTTGAACAAGGCTTTGCATACATATGTGAGTAGCTTATGTAACACAACAGATAATTTGTACAGAATAAGGCTACTTATTTAAATTTTAAAAGAATTTACCTCTAGATTGGTTTTTAAATGAGCTTTTCATATTTGGCTACTGGTCTGAGCCCAACCAGGAAATAACATTGAGTTTTTTTATTATCTACTAGAATGTAAAATCTCAAAGAAGAGAAATTACATTATTATTTTTTAATGGTACCACAATTTAGCACAGTGCCTGACCCTTAATTAGTGCTCAATAAATATTTGTTGAACTGAATTTAAAAATCAAAATAATCATTTCAATACCTTGGTTTATACACACATTTTTAGGAACAAGTATATTATTCAGAGAAAGACACACCAATAATCCTAACATAAAACAGATGACTGCAGGAAGCCCATCTCAACATAAAATGGGTTAACAAAGTCTCCATTTTCTATGAGTTTGTATTACAAGCTGTGAGTGACAGTGTTGAGCTACTGTCCGATTGTTTCTGCTGTCCAGTTGAATCTGTTTCATGAACCAAGTCAGGTTCTCTTCCCTGGTAAAAATAATGAAGTGGGGCCAGTGAGTTCCACTGCCTCCCAACATCTAGAGCAGCCATCCACCACCCTTCAGTTCTGAGGCCCAGCAAGGCGACTCAGAAAATATGGCCTTACTGTTTCAGGCCACCACCATTCTGAATAACTGCATCCTTTTTTTCCATTTAAATAGGAAAGATGCACAGAGCCTCAACCCACCCACTACCTCATGATTTCAAGAAATACAGAATAAATTGTACAGTTGTTGAAAATATTTTCTGCCTGGAATTTCTAGTCACCAAACTATTCCAGAGTTCCAGAGAAGTTTCACATGGATTGTTCCTAGATTATTTGTACATGGAGACCTAGAGAATAACAGAAAGACTTAGAAATCATCTACTATAATACCTGCATTTATCATTCAAGGTAATTGAGGAACAGAAAGACCAAGTGTTACTCAAGGTAACACAGCAAGTTAGGAGCCAGGAATGCATCAGATAAGTGTCCTCCTCCTACACTCCACCATAGATAATGCATATTTATAGCACAGCTAACACTGAACTCTTTAGGGTTCATTTGGACAATCTGGAATTTGTATAATATCACTGTATAATATGATTGAACTATGTAACCCAAAACTGTCCCTTTCCAATGTTGACATTCCATTCGATGGAAGTTTCACTAGAATTATGGGCATCTTTATCATGTCAGTTCTTGTCAATCAAGTATAATCTAGTTAATTTGCCTTGCATGGTGGGGCAAGCACAGTGTCACTATGCCTATGAATACTTAAAGCTTTTTGAATAGTCAACTGGCATGCATTAAATATTTTAGTGATACAAATACTCGCTGGTGTTAAAAGTCTTACAAGGGCTTCCCTGGTGGCGCAGTGGTTGAGAGTCCGCCTGCCGATGCAGGGGACACAGGTTTGTGCCCAGGTCCGGGAAGATCCCACATGCCGTGGAGCGGCTGGGCCCATGAGCCATGGCCGCTGAGCCTGCGCGTCCGGAGCCTGTGCCCCGCAATGGGAGAGGCCACAACAGTGAGAGGCCCGCGTACCGCAAAAAAAAAAAAAAAAAAAAAAAAGGGTAATATAAAAGTCTTACAAGATATCCTGCAGAAAAACCCTCAGAAAATAATCTATGACCTTGAATAATAGATATTCTATAACACATACATAGGGGTTTTATACATGAAGAGCACTTTAAAGTTTTCCCAACTTTTTCAAATATTTAATGAAGTTAAAACACCACTGTATTAAGTTTTCTAAACTTTTATCTTTTAAATTGATATCATTTGAAGGAAGTGATTGTATTTTTTAATAAATTTATTTATTTTATTAATTTAATTTTGGCTGCATTGGGTCTTTGTGGCTGCTCACAGGCCTTCTCTACTTGCGGCGAGCAGTGGGCTACTCTTCGTTGCGGTGGCTGTGCTTCTCATTGCGGTGGCTTCTCTTGTTGCAGAGCACGGGCTCTAGGCGCATGGGCTTCCGTAGTTGTGGCACGAGGGCTCAGTAGTTGTGGTTCACAGGCTCTAGAGCGCAGGCTCAGTAGTTGTGGTGCACAGGCTTAGTTGCTCCGTGGCATGTGGGATCTTCCTGGACCAGGGATCAGACCCGTGTCCCCTGCATTGGCAGGCAGATTCTTAACCACTGAGCCACAAGGGAAGTCACAATTATTGGTTTTTAAATGCTCTGCACATTGCTCATCAAGACATAGATTTCTATGTGCCAATGTCCAGAAAGTAGTTTGCTCTTTGGAGATAATACTTCTTTTAAAAGGGACATTTGATCAATATCAATAGGCTAAGAAAATTGTATTAAAATTAAATAACTGGTAATAGTCATTTTTATGTCATTCTCCATTTATTTTGATTTTTGAAATATTTTAAAAGCACTTATTTGAACATTTTGAAATATCACTAAGTAAATATAAATATTTCATAGACTCAGTGAAAACAAAATATTTTATCCACCGTCAATAACACTTGTCAGAACGCTGTGCTGTTTAAACTTGATGAAATGTACCATGTGTAGGATATTTTCTAGTCACCTGCGTTACACAGTTGCCACGATAAACTCAAATACTTTTATTTCATCAGTTCTGATTATTTTATACCAAAGACACTCTCCTCATTCTAGAAAACAAGGCCATCTATTAACCACTTCTGTTGTCTGTTGGCATCTCTTAGATCCTCCTTCATTACATCTTTTTGATAGCTGATTTGATCCAGTACCTGTCTTTAAGTACAATCTTAATGCTTTTGATTACCAAGCTTATATCTGCAGTCTTGACTCCTCAATTTAGTACAAAACTGAACTCTACAACTCCGTCTTTGTCTCACTTCCAACCACCCTCACTTAACACATCCTAGCCAGACTGAGCTTTTCACAGTAACTAGAACACTGAGGTTATTTCTCATTGTTTTCCCTATTATAAACCAATCTGCAGCAACATATCCTTGTATCTCTCCTTAGGTACATCAACACTTAGGATATGGACTTCCTCAGCTTTGTCGCCAAAATGCTCTCCCGAGAACTAAGGTCAATTTACATCCCAACCAACAGCAAATAAAAGTTTCACTTTCTGCACCACCTAGACATTTGGTATTGTCATGCTTTAATTTTTAACATCTAATGGCTATGACATGTAATCTCATTATTGATTTAATTTTTATTTTCCTAATAACTGGTGAAGCTGAACATCTTATCATACATTTATTTGTCCTTTTCTGTAAATTGTTTGTTTATATCCTTTGCCTATTTTACATAGGTTAGTCGAGGCTTTTTCATTTGTTTCTTTGTTTAGTTTCTAGGAGTTCATAATACCATCTGGGTACAAATCCTTTGTCAATTCCTTGTATTACAAATATCTTCTTACAGTCTGTGGCTTGTTTTTTAACTTTGTTTATGGCAACATTTCATTACACAGAAGTTTAAATTCAAATGTATTCAGTTTATCAATCTTTTCATTTAACACTTAATGCCTTATTTGGTAAATTATTTTTATCCCATAGTTATAGAAATATTTTCTTCAATTTTCTTATCACCATTTTAACATTTTGTTGATCATATTTAAGTCTTTGATGCACTTATTTTTCTTCATTGCGTGAAATAGGAATCTATTTTTAATTTTTCTCTGTGGATATCTATCACTTATTAATTATTCCATTCTTCTTACCTCCCCTCAAGTTTTAATGCCTACATAGTTATACACCAAGGCCCTTATGAGTCAGGATTGCTCTAAGGCTCTCTATTCTCTTCAACTTGATGCTTTTTCTGTCTCTGCACTATTATCACACTGCTTCAATTATCATAGCTTTATAATAAACATTTATATTGGTGTTTCAGTTATCCATTGCTTCAAAACAAACTGCTGCAAAACTCAGTGGATATTTTTAAATCATTATTTTTCATGAATTTCTGGGTACTCACAAAACTCTGCTTCCTGGGGCATCTGCTTGGGCACTGGGACAACAAAGAGCTCCAAAGTAGCCTTTTTCACATGGTTGACACTTGGTGCTGGCTGTCAGGTCAGCTGGGGGTGTCAACCAGAAGCCTTTATTTTCCTCTTTGTGGGTCTCTCCACGTGGCTGTTTGTAGAGCACAACAAAGAGGATCTAAGAAGACATGTTGCAAGTTGCAGACCTCCTAAGGCCCAGCCTCAGAAGTGACTCAAAGTCACTTGTTATATTGGTCCAGTAGTTTCAAAGGGAGGTAAAATAGAATCTGCCTCTTGATGGGGGAAGTAGCAACGTTACATTGCTAAAAGGCATGTGGGAAGAGAGACAGTGTTGTAGCCATATGTGGAAATACAGTCTACCACATTCTTACAGGGCAAGCCTGACCTTTTCATTATGCTTCTTCAACATCATTTTGGTATTTTGTCTTCCATCTACGAATCTATGAATTTTGGAATCAACTTGTTAAGTTGCATCCAAAAAAAAATCTTTTAAGGATCTGGAGTAGAGTTTCAGGTAACATTCATTCAACAAATGTTTATTGAGTACCTATTACGTGGTAGGTACTGTTCTGGTGCTACTAATACATAAATGAACAAAATGGACAAATATCCTTCCCTAATGAGTTCATGTTTCAGATAATTTGGAGAAAATAGACATCTTTATTTCCTTTAGTCTTCTAATCAATGAACGTATTTTGTTTCTCAAATTTAGTTAGGTTTTTATGTCCTTCATTAAGATTTATAATTTCTTCTTCCAAACATATACCTCTTTGATCTGATTTTTCTTAGGCAACTTAATGACTTTTTTCCCTTGCTACTTGAGGCTAAGCTCTTCAGGGGCAAAATTTTAACTGTTTTATATCTCCCTATAGCTCCAGGTACATGACCAGATACTTCAGGACAATGTAACTTGCTGAATGGTTAACAGCTTGAAAGAATAAAGGTGCACTGAAGAAAGTTTAATTTTCCATTTGTAAATCTTAACCATGCCAGGTCAAACGGTCTGAACTAAGCTAAGCTCCAAGAAATGAGCAGCTTTTATGTGTCAAGTGGAATACCATCATCATACAGATAGCGAGAATCCCCTATGTAAAAACCATTAAGTAATGTAAAGGAGCAGCATATCCAGTTACTTCAGTGGTTAAAAAAAAAAAAAAAGAAAGAAAGAAAATGCTTTCTAATCTTTATATGGACATTTAAAGAAGTTAAAAGTGCGTTTGCCTGGTCTTGGCTAATCACACCTTTAACTAATAATGTTTAAATTAACTACTACATTGATTACAGTGAGGAACAAATTAGCTCACTTTATAAATGGAGTAAAGCTCAACGTTAAGTCTCTTGAGAAATCCATGAACATTCTTATTTTCAGACCTTCAGTTAACAAATGTCTACAATTCTTAGCTTTACGAGCATGCTGAACTTCTAAAAGTGTGCAAAAAAGCAGCCTAAGTAATAAAAAACCACCAAATGACACAAAAACAGTGGTAAGTACTGAGGAGAACTAAGATTCATATTTCAATTTTGCATGTTTCAAGATGGGTAGCTTCTGACACACAGTGTCACCATGCATTCAACATTGCCATCAAATTGCTGTCAAAATCATGACTCTACCAACAAACAGAATTTCAAAACATTTTAAGCTCTGAAACGTAGATAAGAAATAGCCTAATGTCACTGTTTTCAATACTATTTACTGGTTACAAACACAGTCCTTTGTATGAGAAAAGTTGCATATATTGTAAAAAAAAAAAAAAAAAAAAAAAGTTTTATAAAACACCAGTCCTGTGAGAAGCTCCAAGCATTGTATAAGTAATTTGAAATCTGCAGAATGTTACACCATGACATGTAAAACTAGGAAAGCATAAAGGAAAAAGTGGGAAACAGAAGTTCAGCTAACACTAAAAGATACTGCCAAGATGGAATCCTCCACATAGTCTCTCTTTCTGCCCCTTCTGTGCTGGTGTTCCCTAGGGTTCTTTTCTGCTTGCTCCAAGTGCATGCTAATTAATTCCTAAATCTAAATCTTGAGCCCAAGATCTGTCACCATGCTTCTAACTCCCCCGAGGTATCAGTGCTTGAATGTCACAGAAACACCGCAAACTCAGCAATCCCCAAATGAACTCATGACTCCCACCCTCACCCCATCTGTTCCTCCTTTTGTATTTCCTATCTCAGTGAATAGCACCACCATCCACCCAGGCCTCTATGCCAGAACACTGGGCGTCACTGAAAACCTTTCTTTCTTATTTCCCACATTTAACTGATATTCCCAAACCAGGGGGTTACACACCATCTCCTCCTTTAATGACGTGCTGATCAGTTTTCTCTTCTTCATACCCGTTGCTACAGCCCTGGTTCAAATCTTCATCATCTCTTTACATGGACCATGGTGACAGTCACCTAGCTGGACCCCCTGTTGATAGGTGTACCTCCTTTAATCCATTCTCCAAGCACTCACCAAATAATCTTTTTAAAATGCACTGAAGAGCAAATTACCCAACTGTTTAATATCTTTCAAAGGTTATAAATGTTCATGCAGGATAAAGTTCAAATCCTTACATGACTTACAGGGTCCTCTACGATCTGCCTCTTGCCTACATCTCCGACTTTCCTCAACCTGCTGCCTATTCATGCCAGATTACCTGGACCCACTAATTCATACCTTTGCTCACACTGCTCCTTCTACTTGCAAGATCCTAATGAACTACTCATTCTAAAGGCCCCGTGCAAGCATCACGGCCTCTACAAACCTTCCTGAAATCTATGCATGGAATTATATACTCCCATCTTTGTGCCATAAATATAGTGACTAATATTTATGGAGTACTTACCATGGGCTAGACATTGTGCTCAGTGGTTTACATTATTTTGTCATTGTACCCTATAAGCTTAGAAACTCCTTTCACATTACCTTGCTACTATATCCTACAAATACATTTATAAATAAACTCAATATGCTTTATTTTACCGACTTGTTTACATTTTGTATTTTCTTCTACTAGCCTGAAAACTACTTATGTCTTCACTATGTTTTATCTTATTGTCTATTACCTAAAATCCTTCATTGCACAAGTAGATCTCAAAGCTTTGTTGATAAATGGAGTTTAATGGTTCCAAGGAGACTGATATGATAGGTAGACCTTCAATGACCTTCTACCTACTTAGAGTTTCTCCTAATACTACTAGAGATGTTATCAGAAACATTTTTTTTTTAATTTAAAAATGCATCCTGGATCAAAGCAATTGTCTACCTAATGTACTAGTTGTGCAACAAAGATAAAAGAACAAGACTTCCATTCATGCTATTACTGTCAAAGATAAGCTAATTTAATAATGCATTTTTATATTAATTGCTTATGAATTTATCTGAGTTAATCAGAACCTATGCAGATTTTCTGCTTGCTCTATTTATTGAAAGAAAATTTTTCTAAAGGCACACTTAAAAATAGTGTCTAAAGTAGCATTTGAAAATTTTATCCTACAGTGATTTTATTAAACACGGTAATTCTTAACAATTCCTTTTAGCTAACACCTGTAAACATCCAGGAACAATCCACCAGTTGAAAGTCTGTGATTCAGTTTTGTGAACATTACTGGCTTGTAACATTAAGATTTTTAATCCTGGATTAAATGCAAAAGACCATAAAGAATAAGCCAGTCATGTAAGCTGCCTGACAGAAGGGGAGTTCTAGATCTGTTGATATTAATACTAACAGAGTCACAATTTCCCAAAATATTTAGATGTGGTGGCAAGAATAAGAGCTGACGATGATTTGCATATCAAATAGCCTCTTCATCCTTGCTTGGTGTACTATTTAGCAAAAAAACCCTTTGTCTTATTTCAGCATTTTGGGGGTCTAATTTCCTGTTGTTGTTACTACAAGGGTAACTTACCTTGTTCCACATTTCAAAGGCTGAGGTCAGGTAAAACAAATACAACTGCGATACAATCTAAACAGGAAGTACTCATTTACTGCCAAATAACCATAAATATTTTGTTTGTAAAAATCAATTTATTAAATAATTTCAATTAGATTTGACTTTAAAACCTGCACCTTAAGCGTGATGTGCCCCCTGAGCAACAAATAAAACAAAATTAAAATTTCTGAAGCATATCTAGAATATTTTAAACCAAACTGTTGTCTGTTCATAATGCTCCAGTAGAACGTTTAGATGGCTGCCATTTACATAAATATATCTCTTAATGTTTATTTATAAATGTACCACTCTTCCTATACATTGTTTTCACTAAATTCAGGTTTCTGAATGTTCTTCCCTCTTTATTAGGAAACCATCTCCCAGTTTTGGGTATTCTCTCCTAGACAGGTTTGCTGTCTGAATACCTCCTTAAATAGTCTTATACCTCATGCCCTTCGCACGTCCGTAAGAGATACCCTGCCAAGTCAGAGGCAGTCCTGGAATTTGCTGCCATATCTTGCCAAATCAAGAGCTTGAGATGAACACACACACACACACTACTATATATAAGACAGATAACCAACAAGGACCTACTGTATAGTACAGGCAACTCTACCTAATATTATGTGATAACCTATATGAAGAAAAGTCTAAAAAGAATGAATATAGGTATATGTATAAATGAATCACTTTGCTGTACACCTGAAACTAATACAACATTGTACAATCAATTATACTCCAATAAAATTAAAATATTAAAAAAGTGCATCTCTTGTAAATAACAAAAAAGTGTAGAGAGAGTAGCACAAATAGCACAAAGTAAAATAGTAGAAATATATCAAAATAGATTAATAATCAGAATAATACAAAAGGAGTAAATTTGTCAGTTAAAGGACAAATTGTATATTGTAAATTGGATTCTTATGCTTTTTACAAGCCACACAACTAAAATATACAATGACACATAGAAGATGAAAATAAAACAACAGTAAAAGATAAGGAACAAAAGAAAGTGGGACATATAAAGACACTGGAATAGAGAAGTTTCTATAAAACAATAAAAAATGATTCAGGTGGTAAATATAGTGATTCCAAATTCATATGTAAATAATAACATTGCATCAAAGATACAAAGTAAAATTGGAGAGCTGTAGAGAAAGCAATTGTCAAAGATCAATAATAGAAGGAGATATCACTACACTCCTCTCAGTAACTGATAGATCAGGAAACAAAAAGAACGAGCCAATTTTAGATTTAAACAGCACAATTTAAAAGTTTGATGCTATGGACATATGTAGAACCTTGCGCTCAACAATTAGAGAACACACATTCTACTCAATTATATCATGAACTTTGAACCTGAACATATACCACAAAGCACGTCTCAACTAAATATCAAAATATTACTGTCACACAGAAATTTTTCTGTGCAAATAAGACACTAAGGTAGAAATATAATTTTGAAGATTTTAGTTATGGTAAATTGGAATGTGGGGCAGAACTTTATAAAACTGGAACACTATAGAAATTCAGAAAACTCTATGATTTGAGAAAAGGTATTTGTACCACTTTTAATTTCTCCCATTCAAGTGATGATTTTCATCCAAATATTTAATAATCAAAATTTTTATTCTTTCAGTATTATTTGATGCTTTCAAATTTCTTAGTGGAATGACTTGTTACTGTACTACAATGTAGATTGATTAATGAAATAATGGCATCTCTGACTCTACAGTGAAAGCTGAACTTACCTCTGGCCTTCTGGCTAACATTTCCAAGAGAAAACTTAGAACTTATAAAAAATAAGATATAGTTGAAGTATCTGGAATAGATGAGCATCCAATAATTAAATTAATATTATCAATTTGCACTAAATTCACAGAAAAGTGGGTATTACTGGCTAGCATGGGTCAGAATATAATTAGGCAATAAAATTCATTCATCTAGCGTCAATCACTCTCTTATCTGACTATAAAAGTGATCAGATAGCATTCCTTTTAGGTCATAAAATAAATCCTATTAAATGCCAACCTATAAATGTTGCTCCTGGAAACATAAAAACTATATCTGGGTTAGTTTAGGATGAAATGGGCCTTACCTTAGGTAGAAAATGGAAACGAATAATGTATATTTCATAAGTCTTCATGCAAAAGATATTGGCATTTCACTGTATTTTATCACTTTAGCTCAGCTGAATTTCACATCACTGACAGAGATGACTTGACCACCAATTTTTCAAATTTGTATAGTATTACTGGTTTTATTTTCCTGAAATTTTTCTTTCCCTAGTAACAGAAACCTATTCAGAAATGGTAATTAAAAGGCATTGAAGGTCATCTGATTTGCTGTATTGGCTTTAGATCAGTGACAAGATTTTATCAGTCACTGCTCTGTCAGTTTTAATACAAAGCATGCATTTATCTTACTAACAGTTCAATTTCTGGGATAGCTGTTTTCTGCAATTAAAGCTACCGAAGCTTTAATATACATGGAAATTATCATGATAGCATTCTCTCCACATTTCTAACAACACTGGAAGACCCTAATATAGAAATATATACAGATGACTACAGCTGGTTTTCTGAGGACAGCTTTCAAGATTATTATATGATCTTAGGAGAAGCATTTACATGAATCTTTAGATAAATTACTAAGTGCTGCAGAAATAAACCATTTGGAACAGATTTACAAAAACAATCTTACATAAATAATGGGTAAGGAATTGAAGTAGGAATGGTTTTATGAAACTCTTGCTGAAGGAATAGACAAGACAGCTGATGGAGGAGAGTTGACAGAGAATTGGCAGAGGAAGATTAAAACTGCAGGAGAAATTAAGCCGACTTGCTCAGTGAGATGATGTTGACTATTACCTAGTTAGTTCTATGACAGAAAAACACCCACTTACACAGAATCTTCCACTTAACCAAGTGTAAGCCCAGTTCAGTAATCACAGAATTATGAAGAGCGAGAAAGAAATGTTAAAGATCTAACCTAATTCAACCCCTGTGTCTATAAAGAATCTGGGAAATTATGTAATTTATCCAAGAAATACGAATCAAATCTGCTGCCTCCTATTACAGGCCTCTTTCCAATGAATTAAACTGAATTAGATGTGTGGATGCGATAGAAGCACTCTCGCTGTAAAGTCAGTTAATATGAATACACCCCGCACCCTCCACACTCTGACAATTACAATAAAATTTTATGCGGAATGCATCATGAAGAGTAGAAAAGAATGCCAGTGCAATTTTGCTAAAGCTAAGGCAATCTGAGAATTTAAATTTGGTGTGTCGAGCCAAAGATAATTACTCATGCACATGGGCTGGAAGGTGACCAACGACTGACACAGCAGCTTTCAAACTCTTCTGTTGAATTAAAAAAATAAAATAAGAATGTGGGGAGAGGAGGTTGGGAAGGAAGAGTGTAAGAAAAGGGTATAAATTGAATAAATTAATGGATGACTAGTGAAATCATGAATGCTGGGCTGTGAATTCACTTCAAGAAACCTAAGTGCTCATGGAAATTTATCTAAAATCAAAAGCAGGGGCAGAATTACATTGTATACTTTAAATATACACGATTTTATTTGTCAATTATAACTTAATAAAGATGAAACATAGTTTAAATAAAAGATGCATTTAAATCTATTACCAATTTTTTCAAAAGAAGATGTAGTAGGAATTGGAGACAGGGATGGCAGGATAAAAGGGTAGGGAAAGGGGGATGGAAGCCACAAACAGATGTGGGGAAACTGTAGAAGAATATCGACTTTTTCACCAACTTGAAGTGATACTTTCTCAGTAAAAGAAAAAACTGTCTAACATGTAATAACTATGTAGCATTACAAACAGATAAATTTAGTGTTTAACATTTTACTTTGAAAAGAATCATTTAACGGAGGAAGTTACCACAGGACTACTCTAGATAGTGGATCCTAGTTGTATTTATAGTTCGATTTACAAAAATGTGGTTTACATACAGCCTGTCAGGAATACATCCAGGACAATCACATTAAAAAAAAGATTTTTTTTAAGCCACTGGGCCACATTAAATATATAGGCTTTATTTGTAGTTAACTGTAATCATCTTCAGAGTTCACAAAAAGAGTGATCTTTGATTCACCTCTTGTAATTTTCACCTATCCACTGACACAGTCCAGAGATTTCATACTTTTTTTTTTAACATCTTTATTGGAGTATAATTGCTTTACAATGTTGTGTTAGTTTCTGTTGTACAACAAAGTGAATCAGCTAATGTGTATACATATATCCCCATATCTCCTCCCTCTTGCGTCTCCCTCTCACCCTCCCTATCCCACCCCTCTAGGTGGTCACAAAGCACCGAGCTGATCTCCCTGTGCTACGCGGCTGTTTCCCACCAGCTATCTATTTTACATTTGGTAGTATATATAAGTTCATGCCACTCTGTCACTTCGTCCCAGCTTACCCTTCCCCCTCCCCGTGTCCTCAAGTCCATTCTCTACGTCTGCGTCTTTATTCCTGTCCTGCCCCTAGGTTCTTCAGAATCTTTTTTTTTTTTTAGATTCCATATATACGTGTTAGCATACGGTATTTGGTTTTCTCTTTCTGACTTACTTCACTCTGTATGACAGTCTCTAGGTCCTACCACCTCACTACAAATAACTCAATTTCGTTTCTTCTTATGGCTGAGTAATATTCCATTATATATACGTGTCACATCTTCTTTATCCATTCATCTGTCATTGGACACTTAGGCTGCTTCCATGTCCTGGCTATTGTAAATAGAGCTGCAATGAACATTGTGGTACATGACACTTTTTGAATTATGGTTTTCTAACGGTATATGCCCAGTAGTGGGATTACTGGGTCGTATGGTAGTTCTATTTGTAGTGTTTTAAGGAACTTCCATACTGTTCTCCAAAGTGGCTGTATCAACTTACATTCCCACCAACAGTGCCAGAGGTTCCCTTTTCTCCACACCCTCTCCAGCATTTATCGTTTGTAGATTTTTTTGATGATGACCATTCTGACTGGTGTGAGGTGATACCGCATTGTAGTTTTGATTTGCATTTCTCTAATACTTAGTGATGTTGAGCATCCTTTCATGTGTTTGTTGGCAACCTGTATATTTTCTTTGGAGAAATGTCTGTTTAGGTCTTCTGCCCATTTTTGGACTGGGTTGTTTGTTTTTTTTGAATTTGAGCTGCATGAGCTGCTTGTAGATTTTGGAACTTAACCCTTTGTCACTCATATTATTTTAAAGCATATAAAAAACAAGGATGCTATAAAAAAAAAAAGAAACCTCCCAATGACCACTGGCTGTATCTTTTCATTTTCTTTAGCTTTATCCTTGTCATCATCACCAAGAATCTTAGGAAACACCATCATCCCTGTAGCTACCCTTTCTATAATCAGGCATTTCTCTTTCAACGGGGGCTTTTCAGTGGCTACGAAATGAAAATCGAAGAAGCAGAGGGTGCACAAATGGGTGTTTGCCTTGGCGTCTGAAGATGTAGGTTCTGAGGTGGTCATTACCGAGTTGTGACCGTATCAAGCTATGTTATCTCTCAGCAACTCAGTTTTTTAACCTAAAAAATGAGAAGGTTGTATTAGATTATCTCTAAGCTCTCTGACAGCTTGAAATGGAGTCAATTAGTTACATCTTCCTTTTTGAATTTTCCTCACATTCTCTTTAAAATGGTTAAATAGGTAGCTTTTGTAAGATAATAAGTAATTCTTTCCTATTTAAAACATTCTACTCAAATATCAAACTTCCTTAGCCTTTGCCAAAGGCCCCAGTAGACAAATAACTTCAAGTAACTACTAACTCTCAGAGCAGTACAAGTCATCTAAGGTCACTGTTTACATTCTACATCGATAAAAAGGTTTTTGTAAAAGTGAGAGATGTTTTTAATACTTAGTTGAAATAATAATAGGAAAATTAATACTTTCTATAAGGATGAATCTGAATCTAAATTCAAGCTGTAGTTAAGAGCTACTTCAATTTGTATGGTATCTATGGTTGAGAAGCAGAAAAAAAACCCTTTAAAAATTTTTATTTATGACAGTCTAACATTATGCCTTTGACAAAACGGACAAAGGTAAATTATCTCAGTGCTCTGTTTAATGGCTCTAATGGCCAGCTCGGTACAGGGACATTTATTTCAGGATGTCTACTTGTTTGTACATCTTGTTTCCTAAAAACAGGCTAACGTGGTACTAAGTACTGTAGAAAAATATTTTTAAAATTCCAGTCACTGACCACATTTCATATATATCCAATGGGTCAAACATATAAACATACTTAGTTTTTATTTATCGTGTATTTGGTTACAGATATCTTTAAGCAAAACAATTTTTAAGCTAAGTAGAATAGGAATAAAAGTTAGAATAAAAACTTAATTATTATTCTAAACATTATAAGGCTCAAGGTTCTTATACCTAAAATATACCCTTAATGAGACTTGTGGCTACTGAATAAAATACAATCAAAAGATGCAGCATTGCTTGCATGGTAATTATGATACATGGTTCTGTTCAAAGGCCACTAATACAAATCAGTCTTTTAGCTGCAATACTTAAAGAGTGACACTATAATTATGATATCCCTCCCCATTCAAATACTCTGCGCATCTTGTCACAGTGACTTCATTTCACATTGGGATGCATGTAGAAACGTGCTGCCACAATTATTCAGCCACAACGCCTGTGCCTATGACCAAGCTGAGATAAAATTGAGAAATAAACCAGATTAATGTTCATGCTTTACTGTCCATTTTTGCCATTCCCTTCCTTTTTTGATGTCTTCTTTGACCCTCATACTGAGTAATTTTCAACTTCTCCTGTCATAAAGAGAGCCTCAAATGCTATCTGAGTCTTCAAGCCCTATACCAGTGTTTCCCAAAGAATGTGCCAGGGAACACCAGTCTTGCAACTTATTTATCAAAAATACCAAAGAGAGTGTGGACCGGTTCTAAGATCCAATACTTTGGGGAAGCTTTGTGTACTCTATCCCCAATACTGAGGATTCCCTAAATTTATTAGCATATCAAAGGCTCTTAGAAGTCCTGCAGTAAAGAAATATTTTACCTATATTTAACTCATGCAAATCCAAAATTTAGTTAACTGTAGAGCCTATTCATACCATTTTTTTGAAATAAACTCTGTTAACATACCTGATAACCAGCACAAATATTAGGCACGTATGTGCCCTCATATGGAATTTAACTGCTGAGGTCCTAGCCCCTTAGAGATTAGTTAGATGCTGGCTAGCTAAATGGAAAAACCGATACAAACTGAGAGGTTAATTTTTTTATAATAGATCCATGTGTTACCTCTGTCCAAAAATGGTTTATTTTAACCTACATTTGCAATGCATTTGCCAAAGTGCAGAATAAAATGGAAATTTCAGGCACTAAAGTTGTGAGATTTCACCCTCCATGTGTCTGTTATTGCACGAGTGAGTACTGTATTGGTTTTAAAATTCTGAGCATTTTTAAAATGCTCACAGAGCTAATATTCTGAGGAAATAATTAACATATATTGAGTGAAGGTAATATTTCTGGACACATTTAATCAAACCATTTTTCTCATTTGACTAATAGAAATGAATTTAGTCATCTGCTTTTTGATGCCAAAAAAACAAGAAAAAAAAGCCATCTGCCAAGCTCTGGTTGTGGAGCCATGGCTGTGTCTCAACCATTTATTTGACTAATGATCAATACTAGGTCATTGAATTGAAAGGAAGCCCTAAATTTTGATTTCTACAAAAAGATTTCAGAGGAAGACTTTTGCTTTGAAAGTCTACTGACCTTAGAATATTAGCAATTTGAATCTGCCATCTCCACAAACCACCATTTATAAGATTTCTTCCTATCTTTAACCAAAATAGAAACTTGGAGAAAGGAGACGTAAGTCCCCTATTTATATTCATGTGACTCAAAAGATAAAATGGTGATGAAGAGGATGAAAAAAAGATGAGGGAGCTCAGGAGTCTTTAAACTGAAGTTGGAAACTGTGTCAAAATATGTTTTGCCAGGACATTTCTGATACATCTTGCTTCCCTGTTAGAATGGTAGCCCCCTGCATGGTGTCTGAGAGCTTTTTATTCCCATATGTTTATGCCCTCAGAAGTGATCACAGAATTTTTGAAACACAAAATATTTGAAGGCATTTTTTTTTCAACCTCCACCCATTCTAATAGAGGACTGTGAAACTAACCCTACAGTAAGTCACTGACAGCATTAGCAGGTGGATGAAATCCTTAGTCCAACAAAATAATGCTTTTGAAAGACTGGTATACTCACTGATGAATGCTTTTTAAGCTTACATCATGTCAGTTATTTGCAACCTCTTATCTTTATAAAATATCTGCTGGTTCTGGGAAATTCTGCAGTTTCTTGTTTCTGATTTTTTCCTTCAATAAGAATACAGTCTTGTTCAGTCTTACAAAACCAAAGGGGAAATACTGTTGTATCTTAACCCAAGGAGAAATACCTCTAGTATTTAAAATGCAGTATTTTTGGAACAAATTCTTTTGTTGGGCTGTAACACCCCAGAGAAACTGACAAAATTAGGAAGCTTGCATTTGTTACTATTTACTAGCTGACGCCTCAAAGTAGTTTTGTAAAAATAATCACAAAAACAGAAAATAGTATACAAACATAGTTTTGGTATTTTTTTCCCACAAACTAACTGATGTCCTTTTTTTCTTATTGATTTTTCTTTCCAGTGCAGAGAATTGCTACTTTTTTCTGAGTAATATAGTAAAAGTGATTTCTTGACATTTCACTGTTTGCATTTACATTCTACTTAACAAGATGATTCCCAAAGCCAGACAATGACTGTGTTCAATGGAAAATGATGATATACTGGGTTGGCCAAAAAGTTCTTTCCATTTTTAAAGTTAAAAATAAAAGACACATTTTTCATTTTCACCAAGAACTTTATTGAATAATGTATTCACTGTAATGAATTCACCATTTTGTTCCACTACCTTCTGACATTTTTCAGGCAGCTTCATAATTCCATCTTCCCAAAACTTTTTATCTTTTTGAGCAAAGAACTGTTCCAGGTGCCTTTTACAGTCTTCCAGGGAATTGAAATGTTTTCCATTAAGAGAATTTTGTAAAGAATGAAACAAATGGAAATCTGAAGGTGCCATGTCCAGTGACTACGGTGGATGAATCAGAACTTCCCAGCCAAGCTGTAACAGTTTTTGCCTGGGCATCAAAGAAACATGCGGTCTTGCATTATCCTGATGGAAGATTATGCGTTTTCGGTTGGAAGATTATGCGTTTTCTGTTGACTAATTCTCTTATGCGTTTTCTGTTGACTAATTCTCAGCACTCGACGCTTTTCGTCGAGTGCTGCTTTCAGTTGGTCGAAATGGAAGCAGTACTTATTGGAATTAATCGTTTGGTTTTCCGGAAGGAGCTCGTAATAGAGGACTCCCTTCCAATCCCACCATGTACACAACATCACCTTCTTTAGATGAAGACCAGCCTTTGGCGTGGTTGGTGGTGGTTCATTTTGCTTGCCCCGTGATCTCTTCCGTTCCACATTATTGTACAGTATCCACTTTTCGTCACCCGTCACAATTTGTTTTAAAAACAGAATGTTTTCGTTATGTTTAAGTGGAGAATAGCATTAGGAAATATGGTCAGGAAAGGTTTTTTTGCTTAACTTATGTGGACCCCAAACATCAAAGCGATGAACATAACCAAGCTGGTGCAAATGATTTTCAGTGCTTGATTTGGATATATTGAGTATGTCAGCTATCTTCCACGTGGTATAACATTGATTGTTCTCAACTAATGTCTCGATTTGATCGCTATCAACTTCAATTGGTCTACCTGACCGTGGAGCATCATCCAGTGAGAAATCTCCAGCACAAAACTTCACAAATCACTTTTGACATGTTCGATCAGTCCCAGCACCTTCTCCATGCACTGCACAAATCTTTTTTTGCGTTTCAGTTGTGTTTTTACCTTTCTTGAATAATAAAGCATAATATGCCAAAAATGTTTCCTTCCATCTTCAATATTAAAATGGTTACACAAAAATTCACCAATTTTGATAAGTTTTTTTAAAATGCATGTTGATATGACAGCTGTCACAATACAATCTAACACAATTGTTTCGAATGAAGTCAAAGACAACTAAATGCTACTAGAGCCGTCTTATGGAAAAAAACCGAATGAAGTTTTTGGCCAATCCAGGAGTATCAAAACTCTTCCCCTTACTAGTTTTCATATGTCTTTACCAATCTCTTAATCAATGCAGAAGTGACATAATTGAAGGAGAAAAAGTGTTTGATCTAAAAAGACTTCTCTGTCTTTATCACTTCCCTCAATCATCTGATACTCTCCATCTCAGCCCCTAGCTCATTTCCTTCACTGCATTTTCAGTTTGAACTTACTTCTTTCTTTACCTGTTCATTGTATTTCTCATCCCATGGGCCATAGGTTCCATGTAGGAGGGAATTTTCTATACCTAGTGGCTACCAAGTGTTATTGCTGAAGGAAGGAATAAATAAGGGAAGTGGGGGGAGTGGGAGAATGTATATGATGGATCAGAAAAAAAAAGTGTTCCCAAAATGAAATCAGTCTCTAAATATACCACGTAAAAGGAAAAGTAATGCTTTTGTTTATATTTTGTTGATCATTTATTTCTAAATTATTCAACATCTTTCATTATTCTATTATTTAACATCTTTCATTATTCTTTCATCTTTCATAATTAGCTTCCACCTGTTGAACAATATAGTGCCAGGTACTTTACTGTCTCTTTGGTTTCCTTTCTAATTATTACTCATATTTCATGGTGCAAATTGAGAAAAAGAACAGGAACAGGCTACAGTCTCTTGTTAATTTTTTTTACTTCAACTGTCATCAAATCTTATTTCCTTTTCCCAGGCCCCACTTTTCCATCTGGTGTACCTGTCTAAAAACAAATCCTTTCACATCACAGACTTTCTATATTATGGTTTTCACTCTCTTCTCCCTCCCTCACTCCTTTTCATCTCTGGTATTGTCTGGCTCGGCAACTCAGATCTAAAGAACACATTTCAATATATGTTCTTCTTCAGCTACCTCGCCCAGAAGCATCAAGGATTTACTCTTGTTTTTCCCACAGCCTTCTATTACCATATGTCTCTTCCAAGTCAGGGAACTTTTGATACCTTGTAAGATTGTGACCCTTGCTTTTGGGGAACTATTTATCAACTCTTAAGTACTAGGGAGTTACAAGGAAAATAAACACAAACACACACATGCATTCACACAGGAGCACACTTGTGTACTACAGCACATTACATATATCATTTATAAATGTTCTTTAGAAACGTTATAGTTATAGCAACTACATGTTGTCTCATAATTATTAGTAGGAAAGTATGTCTCCTCTCATATAAGTTAGTATTGTCTTCAGATACAATAACAGGAAACCTAACAATATTTTTAATTAAAAAAATTTGGGCTTCCCTGGTGGCGCAGTGGTTGAGAGTCTGCCTGCCGATGCAGGGAACACGGGTTCGTGCCCCAGTCCGGGAAGATCCCACATTCCGCAGAGCGGCTGGGCCCGTGAGCCATGGCCGCGGAGGCTGCGCGTCCGGAGCCTGTGCTCCGCAACGGGAGAGGCCACAACAGTGAGAGAACCGCATACCGAAAAAAGAAAAATTAATTACTTGTCTTGCAAAGAAAATAAAGTCAGGACATAGTAGTATCTGGTGTTGGATTGCTGACTAAGTGAAGGGAAGCCTAAAACCTCTCCAATTATTTCTGGCTGATCACCTCACAGTCCCAAAATGGCTGCTGACCTGTAGGCATTTTAGATCCCTGCTCAAGCCAAGAAGAGAAGCGGAGCATTAGACCCAGCTTACCTCTTTTAATAGGAAAGCCGAGATATCCCTACTACCCCTACCACCACTATCATATCCAGCAAATTTCTGCTCGGATCTCAGGAGCTGCTAGCAACTTTTGAGTACTATAGTATAAGCATGCGAGACGAGAGAGTTAGGAAGAGCTATTGATTCAGTCGAACAAGTGTTTGCCATACCCCAAATGCTAAGAACTCCTTACCAGAAAGGATTAGGGCTTATCCATTTTTGTATGTCCAGCACTTAGCAGGGTTTGACATTTTTATATGCTAAATAAATATTGATTGAATTATATCCCTTTACAGCTAACATTATTTATAGCTTTCTGAACCTATAATAGAATTAACATTTTCAAGAAAACATTTATCATGGATCTTGAACAACTATAATAGGAGTCTATAATATAAATATATAAAATCTCAACTTATTAAATTGAAATTAAAACTCTTCATCGGAGATGTCAATCTAGCATTTCATGTGACCAAAATTATATTAAAAATGTACAATCTGTGTACTAAAGCATAAGTTTGTAGTTACAAAGAGAATGTGGGATTAAGTTCATGTTTTGATCATGAAATGCTTTTGGTGATCTCTTACTCCTTACACTGCAGAGCTAGGTTATTCTGTTTTAAATAATAGACTATTATGGATGTTACATATAAAGAGGGATACACTATTACTAATACTAATAATAGAAATTAAGCTGTAGAGTGCATTCAGGATACCAGAAAGTAATTTATAGTGCTGCATTGGGCTTTATTGTCAATATTTATGGAAAATTTTCATTCTACTCCATAATCTACACATGTTGGTTCTAATATAAAATAGCAAAAAAAAAAAGGGACTTCCCTGGTAGTGCAGTACTTAAGAATCCGCCTACCAATGTAGGGGACACAGGTTCAAGTCCTAGTCCAGGAAGATGCCACATGCCGCGGAGCAACCAAGCCCGTGTGCCACAACTACTGAGCTTGCACTCTAGAGCCCGCGTGCCACAACTACTGAGCCCGCGCGCCTAGAGCCCATGCTCAGCAACAAGAGAAGCCACCGCAATAAGAAGCCTGCGCACCGCAACAAAGAGTAACCCCCGCTCGCCGCAACTAGAGAAAGCCCGCACGCAGCAACGAAGACCCAACGCAGCCAAAAGTAAATAAATTAATTAATTTTAAAATAAAGTAGCATTTTTTTCCTAAATGTTTTAGTAGAATTAAAATTTAAGGATGACAGGCCATGTTCATTCTGGGTTTTGTACAATTATAATGATGATGATGATAGCAAATACATAGAGTGCTTATATGTGCCACACACTTTTCTAAGCACTTTGTATGTGTGAGTTCATTTAATCCTTATAATAATCCTAGTTGGTAGGCTCTATTAGCACCCACACATAGCAGAAGAAGCAACGGAAGCAGAACTTGAAGAAGGGCTTACAGGTACCAAGTAGCAGAGCTGGGATTCAGAATTCGGGCTCTTAATTACTTGTCCCTGAAACTCACTATGGATCCCCAGGAGTACTCATACCTGGCTTTTACAAACATATTATCTCCTACATCATTTTAAGCACTCTGTTATTTAGGTATTATTCTCCACAACTGATGTATGAGGAAACAGAAGCTTAAAGAAGTTATAGTAACTTGTGAAAAATCACAAGACAACTAAATATGATTCACACACAACTCTCTCTGATGCTAAAATATACATTATTATACATTGCCCAGTGTACTGTACTGTCCCCGACAAATGGAGAAAACCTTCCAGTGAGTGATGTAATTCCTGTGTCACAAAGTATGAAGAATATCACAAGGTCACAGAATTTTAGAGTTGAAAGGGATTATCTGGTCCAACCCACTTATTTTACAGGTGGGGAACTGAAACCCAGAGAGTGTGGAAATGTTACCACCTCACTGCAGGTCTCCGATATCCTCACCTAATGGTCAGTCATCTTTAAAATCTCTGTTCTCCTTTGCCTTTTTATTGATACTCCATTTAAAAATTCTTTGATAAAGTATAAATTGTCATAGTTCACAACTGGGAAGAAATTGTAAATATTCACCTCTATCATCTTAGAATGATGAAAACCTTCAGTATTTCACAGCCCTTATTTTCTCCAAGGATTTATGTCAGAAAGCATTATCTCTGTTTGTCATCTTAGAAAATATAAAATCTACTTGCTAGAAGGGAATACAGCACAAATATATCAAACTTGTCTCCAGGAAACCTAGGAAGACAAAAATCATGACAATTTATACTCAGTATCCCTAAAGAGTCCTATCCATTATGTATCTGCTTTTTATTGATTGTCCTCTTATTTGGACAAATATAATCACTTAGGTCTTTGAGTGATATCCATCTTCACACTGGTCTTGGATATACTGTTCTACAAATGATCAAGATTTCTGGTTGTCTAGGATTTGCAAATGTCTGTTAAACTTTGTTCAAAGTGATCCCAGAAAATATAACTGGAGCTTATTATAATATATTCTGCAGGTTGGAAAAATTTTATAGCCCCATGAATACAAAGCAGTTATTAATTAGCAGCAAAGACATGCCATTTTCAGTCTTATTATTTCATCATGAAAATAAATAATACTTTTCCATTTTATTTTCTAAGCAAGGAGTCTTACAAGTTTTTATGCACTACAATGGCAATTAAGTAATAGTTGTTAACTGATATTGTCATTGTATATTACTATTTTATAACAATTGTAAATTAGAAATGGCATAATCCTTCATTTTCTAGATGAAATTACATTGCTAATTATTAGAGAAATAAAAATCAAAAGTACAGTGAGGTATCACCTCACACCAGTCAGAATGGCCATCATCAAAATGTCTACAAATAATAAATGCTGGAAAGGGTGTGGAAAAAAAGGAACCCTCCTGCACTGTTGGTGGGAATGTAAACTGGTACAGCCACGATGAAGAGCAGTATAGAGGTTCCTTAAAAAACTAAAAATAGAGCCACCATATAATCCTGCAATCCCACTCCTGGGCATATATCTGGCAAAAACTAACTCAAAAAGATACATGAACCCCGGTGTTCATAACAGCACTATTTATACTAGCCAAGACATGGAAGCAATCTGAGAGTCCATAGACAGATGAATGAATAGAGAAGATGTGGTATATATACACAATGGAATATTACTCAGCCATGATTAGGTTTGACATAAACACACTACCATGTGTAAAATAGATAGCTAGTGGGAACCTGTGGTATAGCGCAGGGAGCTCAGCTCGGTGCTCTGAGATAATCTAGATGGGCAGGATGCAGGGGATGGGAGGGAGGTCCAGGAGGGAGGGGATATAGGTATACATATAGCTGATTCACTTCATTGTACAGCAGAAAGTAACACAACATTGTAAAGCAATTATACTCCATTAAAAAAGAAGAATGAAATAATGTCATTTGCAGCAACGTGGATGGACCTAGAGATTATCATACTAAGTGAAGTAAGCCAGACAAATACAAATATCATATAATATCGCTTATATGTGGAATCTAAAAAAAAATGATACAAATGAACTTATTTACAAAACAGAAATAGACTCACAGACATAGAAAACAAACTTATGGTTACCAAAGGGGAAAGGAGGAGATAAATTAGAAGTTTGGGATTAAAATATACACACTACTATATATGAAATAGATAATCAACAAGGACCTACTGTATATAGCACAATGAACTCTACTTAATATCCTGTAATAAGCTACAATGGAAGAGAATGTAAAAATGTATATATATATTTATATATGTATAACTGAATCACTTTGCTGTACACCTGAAAATAACACTACATTGTAAATCAACTATATTTCAACTAAAAACAGTATTATATTAAAAATAAAGTAAATTAAAGCCCAGAGAGGTTAGGTGAAAAGGTAAAAGTCAGACGCTAAAAGGTGGAGGAGCCCGACTGAAATTCAGATCTGTCTCCTGAAGCCACTGTCCTTAATATGGCATTGGGCTGCCTTGCCTAATTTCATAAATTTCTCTACCATTCAAAATTAAAGTTTTATATACGTAACATCTACTCTGTTTATTTCAATGAGTAGTTTTTTAAAGTCTTTTATTCAGATACGTTTTATTAGAATTTTTGTTAAAAAAAATATTTGTAATGTGTTTTAAATAATCACTGTTATGGTTCTGAATAAGCAAAGCGCACTAGAGACAGCTAGCTCTTTAGAGACAGCATCCTTAGACATGCAGCACCACTTCAAAGGCTATCCACTTGCTGTGCAAAAAATCACACTAAAGCACTTTATCCTGAACTGCTCCATGACCTCAGAGAACACCGTCCTACATATTCATTCTTACAGCACAGTTAGGTACACTAGTTGATGGCCACAAGTAAAGATTATTTCCTTTTATTAATGCAAAATTTATAAAGGTATTACCACCATATAGTTAACTTTGAAAAATAGTTAATTTTGAGGAAGGTTCCATTAAAATGGTAGGTAAATGACTCAGTGATACAGCTATAGATACAACACAGAAAACAAGTTTTTTCTTTGAATAGGTTGAAAGTGACTCTGATATGATATCCTAAGATAGTTCTTTCCATATGTACACTGCTGATTTGCATGGATTCTACAGTCGTTACTTGAAAATGCAGAGAGGATACAGGCTCACACTTCCAAGGATGTGGAGTGACCTCTCACCTTCCAAATATGCTACTAAGGCTGTGAAAAGGCAGTCACAGGCAAGGGGTCTGAGAACCGGTTAAACGAGCCCTCCCCAGGGACTCCAAGTTGTAAAACTCCAGCAACTCCACCTTTTATTTTTGGCGGTACGCGAGCCTCTCACTGTTGTGGCCTCTCCCGTTGTGGAGCACAGGCTCCGGACGCGCAGGCTCAGCGGCCATGGCTCACAGGCCTAGTCGCTCCGCGGCATGTGGGATCCTCCTGGACTGGGGCACGAACCCGTGTCCCTTGCATCGGCAGGCGGACTCTCAACCACTGCGCCACCAGGGAAGCCCTGGCAACTCCATCTTTAAAAACAAGTCATTAGATAGAGAAAAGGGAGCAGGCAAAAAAAACTCTTTTTCTCTTCAAAGCAAAGAATCAAGATGATCAGTTTGTATTTGGGTTCAACGCAAAATTCGATCACTATTGTGCACTACACATTTCACTAGAAATTTATTTTTCTAACATTCTCTACCACACATATCTCAGTTCTTCACAGATGTACTAGTACTTTTCTTAAATTTATAACCACACTGGGCTTATATATATCCCTCATAAAGTTGATGCAGGAATGGTAATAGGTTTACACAAAAATTGTAATTTATGTCATGCTGTTTAGTTGAAGAGAAGCTTAGCTTCTACTTATGGCTTTAATAAGCTACTGCATGCTTTCTAATTGTGTAACTGTGGGGTTATGGGATATGTAAATTGAAATATACCTTTATCTAGAAACCCCAGATGATGTCTGCTTGTGATATATGATTTCTTGAAATATATTCTTCTAGAGAAATTGGTTTTTAGATTAAAATATTAAAGAAAATTTACTGTTCCTATAATCCTTTCTATTTTATACTTCAATTCCAAAATTTATAATCCTGGTAAATAAATAAAATTTGCCAGAGGTTTATCGTAATAGACAACAGAAAAAAATTTCTAAGCAAAGATGATGGTAACGATGTAATTTTTAAAATTATGACTATTGTTTTATTGAGATGATATATATATCCTTTATAAAAACTTCAAGTAATATAGAAAAGTTCACAGAAAGTTTCATCTTAGGTAATCCAAATCCCATTTATCAGAAAGAAATAACTACCACCAACATCAAGTAAACATCATTGCAAACATTTCTAAATATCTATTAAGATAGAAAGATGGATCAGAGAAATGTATACATACATAAACCCTAATTTTAAGAAAAATAGAATCAAATTATATGATATTTTAATTAAATATGCTACATTTTCTTCTTGAATTTAACTAAAAAAACATTCAACTAAAAACTGGAGGAATTACTGAAATTCAGATAAATGCTTCTTTAACACAAAGGATACTGTTTCCTTTTCTAAAAGGGCACTCTAACATTGAGGAAAAAATTGATAAACTTTAGGAGGTTGGATTCTCTTTAATTATATACATCAACATTAGGTAATAGCCATTAACCCCAAGTTATGGATTAAAGGAAATTAACTCACTGCTACTTTTTTTTTGCCTTTTTTTACTCCTATCATTAATAGGTTTACATTATCATAGTTTATAACATTTATAGTATTCTATTCTATGAATAGAATACCTAAAGTTGTTTTCTTGATCCATAATTAAATAGATTTGATCTTCACCAACTATTTAATAATCAGTGTTTCTCCATTCTTGAGCTATTGATATTGACTCTGTGTGTGTGTGTGTGTGTGTGTGTGTGTGTGTGTGTGTGTGTGTGTTTAAAGAAGCGCTCTAGGGGCTTCCCTGGTGGCGCAGTGGTTGAGAGTCCGCCTGCCGATGCAGGGGACATGGGTTCGTGCCCCGGTCCGGGAAGATCCCACATGCCTTGGAGCGGCTGGGCCCGTGAGCCATGGCCGCTGAGCCTGCGCGTCCAGAGCCTGTGCTCCGCAACGGGAGAGGCCACAACAGTGAGAAGCCCGCGTACCGTTAAAAAAAAAAAAAAAAAAAAAAAAAAGAAGCGCTCTAGGTTTCTATATTGTCTAGATTCTTTCCTGTCTCAGAATGTCTCTCTGTTGACATTATATTAAACTGAAAATAAAACTTGGGTTACACTTCACTTCCTTCAGAACTGTGTATAAATTGCTTCTCTGGCTTCTGACATTATGTGGAAATTGGAGGCCAATCTATTTTCCCCTTTTGTGTATTTTGCTTTTTCTCCTTAAATGTTCATATGATTGAGTCTTTCTTTTTTCTTTGGAGTTCAGGAAATAGTAACAAAATATATTGTGAAATTCATTAATCTATATAAATTTTCCTAGAACATAGTATGATCTTTCAATTTGAAGATTCAAATCTTTGTAATAGTTTTCTTCTATTTATTTTTGCATATGATGGCTCTTTTCATTGTCGCCCGTATCATTCATGTCTGTAAAGATTCTATATTATTTGTACACATTACATTTTGTGAGAGTTTTTCATAACTAGTGTCTTGCCTCTGACTGTTTTCAGTCAAGTTTACTTGTTGTATCTAGTATATATTTTATTTAGTTTTTCATTTCCACTTTTTTCCTGAACTCTGCTAGCTCTATTTTCATCTCCTTTTATTGTCATATGCTATCTTCTCTGAACTCTTCTGTCTCTCTGTAAACCTTTTTTTTTTTTTTTTTAGGAAACATACCTCTTGTGATATATGTTTTTCATAGCTGTTTTGTTTGTTCTCCTCTCTTTATGTGAAAGAGAAAATGGCAGTTTTAATGCATGGATTTTTCCATTGGTCCCTTTCTAATCACTACTCATCTTTAAATGAGGCTGGCAAAATATCAAGTGTACAATGGGAAGGAGAAGGGGTAAGAGGGATAGAATGGCTGGAAATTAGCTCAGGAAGTTGGAAGCTACTACTTCAGCCTATGACTCAAATATGTTCTTTCCAAATCTTTTGTTCCCTTAACACTGAAAGTACTTCTCCCCCTAGGTTTTTTCAGATAAGGAGTCTGCATGGATCACAGCAGTTTCTCTCTATAGCCGTATGCCACCTATTTCTTCCACCTTCTCCTCTGGCAAGCTGCCTGTACTTAGAGACCAAGTGGTAGAGAACAGAATGACCTGGTTGGTAAAACACCCCTCTGAGGCTCCCTCCCCTACCATTCTAGAGTGGCAGTTGGGGTCTCTACAGGGATATTGTCCATTTTTCTTATACTCCCAGAAACCAAGCTCTTTTTAATCAAAGACTCTCAAATATAACTTTCAGGGAATAGCACATATTGTTGAGGTCTGAGGCAGCGAGTATCAAATCTCAATAGGCTTAAATATCCAAGCAGAGGTTATAGTATTTAATATATGAACTTCATAATTTGTATCACTGAGTTTGTAGAAGTTTGCTTGCTTCCTTGGAGATGGCATATTTTTCTCTCTCTTTGCCTTTGATATTTTCAGTGGACTTTGAGGGAATGAGGAGAAGAAAAATGCCTCTACAACATCTAAATCTGGAAGTATATAAATATTTCACATTCCATATATCATCTTATCATCAAAATGTCTGGTTAGATGTAGAAGATTTCTAGTCAGTTCACAGAAAAAGTACGCTTTATATACTAGAAGGACCTAAACACTTGGCTAGGTGCAGACGTCAGTACAAAAATTAACAAGCCAAGATCTGGACTCATGGAGCTCACAGATTTATAGGTATCATTGCACAATGTAGTTAAGTGTTATAATAACTGAATGAACACTGTAGTATGAAAACATGCAATACTTTGCAATTTCCAAGTTATTCTCAAGTCCATCTAACTAATGTTCATTGACTAGGTTAGCTCTAACAACATTACTTATATTGTGAGCTTCAAATAAAGAAACTAGGCTAAAAAAGGTTAGGTTAATTGTCAATGGCATAAAGACATAGATGTAGACTGTTTCTGACTAGAATCCAAGATTCTCTTTCTACTATATCATGCTGTCCTGAAAAGAACTGAGTTGATTACATGATGCAAAATAAATCCACTCTGTGAGCCATGATTCGTTCTCCATGCACCACATCGGGATCCACTATCTATCTCCTGTGGATCACGCTAGGATCCATGATCTGTCCTCTACAGAATACAATGTGACTAACCCTCCTGGAGAAATACAGATTCATAGCTCTGCCTAGGACACCAACCATAGTTTTAATGTTTGGATAGATAGATATTTGTAAATATTTCTTTCTTGAAGGACAGTTGGTACATTGAGCAAAAAAGCTGGCTAAACTGTGTATCACAAAAATTATTTGATTATGTATGTATGTATATGCTTTAAAGATAGGTATTTTAACTTAAAATATATATTCATTCATTTGACAACCATTTGATATAGGGCCAACACTTTTTATTTTAGTAAGAGTTTAATCACTGGAAATATATATTTTTTGCAATTTCTGCTGTCATTTATTCTTATTTATTTAATTACTATTATTATTATTGGCCGCACCGCACAGCATGTGGGATTTTAGTTCCCTGACCAGAGATCAAACTTGTGCTCCCTGCAGTGGAAGCGCAGAGTCTTAACAAGCGGACTGCCAGGGAAGCCCATCATTTATCATAAAATATGAGAACATAATAACATATGAGGCCAACTACAGTAAATGTCTATGATTTTACAATACACCTCTACTCTTCTGGTTTTTACCCATTTCTGATTTGGCAGACTTTTTTAGGTAATTCTCCTTAATTCTTACCAATGTATTCAATTTAGTTTATATACACAAAATCACATTTGTATTTTGCATTCCTAGTTTATTGTTTTACATGATATTTAATTAAATTACATAATAAAACTAGTACAACTGGCATAAACATGTTTGGGAACAAATACAACTGACCTTTGAATAAGCTTTCAACTCAGTGAGTTGTATTCTTACATAGTGATTAAGACTATGGACTCTGGAGACAGACTGCCTATATGTAAATCCTGATTTACTACCTACTAGCTGTATTAACCATGAACAAATCACTTAACCGCTCTGTGCCTGTTTCCTCATCTGCAAAATGGGAATGATAACAGTATCTACGCTGAGATATTGTTGTGAAGATTAAAGGAGTTAGTTTATGAAAAGCACTTAGAACAGATCCTAGCAAGTGTTAAGCGCTATCTATAAATATCAGCTGTTATTACGAGCCAGTCATTCAATGTACAATAGATGTTGGCCAATGTGCTTTGCAGAGGAAACAGAAAACAGTAGCTACTCTGGCAAGTGGGTTAAATGGAGGCTGTTAAGAAGAGCTCTTATTTTCAATATGTGCTTGTATACTAATGACCCTTACTACATCATAAGTATCTCGAGAGCAGGAATTAGATCTGTTCTAATCACTACTGCATACCTAATAAACACAGTGCCTGAATTTACTGAATATTTTCTGAGTAAATGAATAAATCAAGTTCAAATATGTTACGATGATAAAGTTTCTACAACATGATACAACCTTATAAAAATGGGTTAATTTACATTAGAAAGATATCCAGGTCTCTTTTCTAATTTGATCCTTATAACAATTTTTATAGCATATGTAATTATCTCCATTTTATAAGTAAGAAGGCTGGAGTGCATGGAAATTATTTAATTTGTTCCAGGTCACACAGTGAGTTGAGTCATTGATAGAGCTGGGGCTCAAAATCAGGACTCTTCTCTAGATGTCACCCATATAATGTCATTCTCTCAATGCAAATACTCCTAAAATAATCTCAGCTAATCCCTTCTATCCCCATGAACGCCATCTCCCCTGTTTCTACCATCTGACTTTTGGTATTCCTTACTCACTTTAAGTTCACATTCTAAGCATCCATTTCTGAAGGTATCAGTTACTCTTCCATTCATGCCTAATTTTCTCTACTGCCGTAATTCTATCATAAAAACAGCCAAGCATGAGACTAAATTTGGTTTATAAAATAAGAACGTCACTTGTTTAATTTGCTTTAAAGACCTCACCTTTGATGCATTTAACAACATAATTATGTAAATACCAATACTACTGCTTTAGCTCACTGTGTCAAGAAGCCTAGTACTTTAGACTGTCAAGGTCACCTTCTCTTGCAACTCAGTCCCAAATCACCTGACAGTAGAAAACTTGCTATCAAAAGCGGTAAACAGACAGATTTATACTATTTCATATAATAGCAGTTTAATGAAATTAAATGGCTGGGCCACCTCAATCTAGGCCAAACTTTAAAATTTCATCCTAGCAAATGAAATGAATAACTGAAAAAAATGGTGTGTGTGTGTGTGTGTGTGTGTGTGTGTGTGTGTAATATGTGTGTATGTCTGCATGTTTTGAAGGTTTCTGAGGAAGGACAGGTATATAGGCTCTTGTCTCTGTCAAGAAGAAGAAGGCTCATTTATATATGTAACCATTACTAAAAAATGTGTCCTTTCTATGCTCGTATTCTCTTAAAGGGCTCTTTCCTGCATGAATGGCAACAAAGATATCGTAACTTTTCCCAATTGTAAGGTTATGCGGGATTCATCTCTTTATTTACAGGGACCAAAAATTTTTACTCTTTACAAATTTCAAAACAGCCCAAAATTCACTGAATTCAAATAATTCAACAAATATTTACCAGATTTTGTTATGTTTTATCCATTGTCTGGGGCACTATGGAGAATCAAAGATTGTTTAAGGCCAGCCCTTTACGTCAATGAACTTGAAATGGAAAAATTATTTTATGGGAAGAACGGGGTAAGCATCAAAGCTGGGGTTTAGACAAAGCATAATAGGAACACTGACAAAAGAGATTAATTCTAATGGGAATGATCCTGCAAGCTTCAGGGCAGAGGTAGTATTTGTCGGTTCCTTGATTAGTAAGATTTGAACACAGGGGCTTCAGGTGAAGAGAAGAGAGTGAGTAATGACACGGAAGAGGAAAATAAAGGGACCATGGAATAAGAGTGTGCCAGGGTGACTGATAATTAGCATACCTGGATGATAATGTGACAAAAGGCTAGAAGGCTGGTTAAAACTTGAATATGAAATATGCAAAGTCTGGAACACCAGCTGAAGGAGTTCAGCCTTCTTTGTAAGCTAAAAGTCAGACATTAAAACTTTTCCTTGTTTTGTTTATACAGTGGCACCATTTCCTGGGTTTGATGACCGTCAGCGTGAGTCAAAATGTCATGGAAGAGCAAGGCCAGTTAGGCTACTGAAATAATCGAGGCAAAAAATCAAAAGACCACAGTAGGAAGTTCAAGTAGCCAAAATAACATAGGATAAAAAAGTTCAACTTTGTTAGTTATTAAACAGAGACTTATTCAGAATGTAACACCATCTTACCTCTTTTAATAAGCTAAAATTTTAAACAATGATTGTAAAGTTAAAATATATAGGGACCGCTTATATATGATCATGAATAAATTGGTAAAATACACTTTTGGAAAGAAATTAAATATTTTTAAAATTGCATGAAACCTTTCATATATTTTTTTAATCACTAAGAAAAATACCTAAGTTTAAAAAACCATTTATGAAGAGTCACTGAAGTATTAGCTGTGATAGAAAAAATATTAGAAACATCCTAGATAACTAACAAAAAAGGTAATATAACAAAAATTACAATAAAAATGTTGAGAGGCTCTTATGTACTTATTAAAATTATATTCATGAAAGCTATGTAGTATATGGAAAATGTGTAAAAATAGAATAAAGGATAATATGATGGCAATTAAAAATATAAATATATATTCTGAAAGGATGGGAAAAACGCATACAAAATGAAAACAGTTGAAATACTGAAAATTTTCCTCTTAATATTTCTGGAGTTGTTAAAATGTGTGTTATAAACAATGTAAGGTGTTAATGAGTTGCTAAACTAGGACAATGGCAGTCCAAATGAAAGGAGGAATTGTAAAGGGAAAGGTGGTAGAAGTAAACAGGAGTGAAATACTGGAAGTTGGAAAGGATGAATGAAGGGAAGGAGCAGACTGGGAGGCTCAGAGTCTGATAGGATAGTCAGGTAGCCAGAGAATTTAAGTAACCTAAGAACTTTTATTCATGGAATTAAAACAAACAAGTTCAGTTTTGACTATTAAGGTGCAAATAGATCTTTCCTAGGTATTTGGAAATGTGATGTGTATTTCTGAAGAAATAGCAATGCTAAGATAGGAAGCTTGGACTTTCCCTGAAGTAGCTTGTATCTGAAGCCAAAGGAATGGGAAAAAAAAATAAATTTCAGTTTACAACAAGAGAAGACAACTTTGGAAAGAACACAGAATAACACTTCCATATAGAAGATGGGAAACTTAAAATAACCACAGAAGCATGGTGGGAATAATAGTCACTGTTAGAGAACCAGATTAGTACACTATCATGGCAACTGAAAGTTGTGTGTGTGTGTGTGTGTGTGTGTGTGAGTGTGTGCATGTCTAGTTCTATCAAGGAAAAATTTATCCAAATATTAGAGGGAAGTAAAAGAGGAAAATTCTAAAAAGAGACCATGGAAGTTGACCTAATTGACCTAATAGAAGATCACTTCTAATAAGTATTTCCCATAGACTGGTAAGAGGCAGGTGACGAAGTAATGGGAAAGTGATGAATGAAAAGTATGCCTTTGATAAGTAAATTTAGTAAGGTTGCGGGATACAAAGTCAATGTTACAAAAATAAGTATACTATTATATGCCAACCACAAATAATTGAAAAACTGAAAACAAAATTTGTTAAGTGAAATATTAAAAGACTGAAATAGATGGAGAGATAGACTATGTTCAAGTATAGGAATACTCAATGTTTTAGAAAGTCAGTTCTTAGCTGAGCTATATATCCAGTCCAATTCTAATCAAAATCCCAGCAGACTTTAACAAGTGTATTCTAATATTTTTATGGAAGTAAAAAGGACTTAGAACAGATAAATAAAGGACAAGATGGTATGGTAAACTTGAGATGCTAAAAGATTTAAAAATCTAAGTAACATAAAATGAATAGGAGATAGAGAGTCACGAAACGTGTAGCTGCTGAAGGATTTGTGGAGAATGGAGTAAGCCCATTCCCCATAAGAAGTATTCTTCATGCCTCTATCAATGCTTCCTGAAGTCAAGAACTTCAGGGAAGAAGCATTAGCCTGCAACAATGATTCTCAACCTGGGCAATCCAGCAATCTTAACTGTAAAACTTCTACATATAAAAATGACTAGAATCTATCCCCAGATTATTACCACTTAATAGAATCCTTTCTAACTTAAGGGATCTGTGATAATATATAATGTTCTACCTTGCATAGCTGGTAGAAGGACTAACGCTATCAGACAAGCTGACGATCCTCACTTAGGAAATACTTGCGGTAAGAATCATTAAAGGTACTAAGTCCTATCTCTGCAGTGTCATCAGAATCTATGAAGAGAATTAAAGTCAAGGTGTGTTGATCCATTTCAGACCTACTGATCGTCTTACAAGGACAACAAGGAAAAATTATATGTAATATGAATTACTGAAACATGCTTGGGATTTTACGTAACACAATATTCAAGGAAGTATATTAGACTTCAAGATTAGGATATGTGGGTTTTACAATTCTGCTGCAGATTGTATAACTTTAGGCAAATGATACGCAACACTTTGGCTGTGCTACTTATGTAATTCATGGGTAAGGAGAAGTTGGACTAGATTACATCTAAGGTTACTTTGAGCTATTATTCCATTTCTAAACCTCAAGATCTAAATTAGTTTTCTACTGCTGCTATAACAAATTAACACAAATTCAGTGGTGTAAAACAACACAAATTTATGATCTTATAATTCTGGAGGTCAGAAGTCAAAATCAGCTTCACTGGGCCAAGTCCAGGTGTCAGCACAGCTGTGATCCCTCCAGAGGGTCTATGGGAGAATCTATTAGCTTGCCTTCTCTGTCTTCTAGAGGCTGCCTACATTCCTTGACTCATGGACCCTTTCTCCTTCTTCAAAGCCATCAGTGTAATATTTTCATATTTTACTCCTCTCTGTTTCAATCATCACATTTGTTTTCTGAGAGTCTGACTTTACTGCTTCTATCTTCTCTCTCTGACTCTGACCTTCCGGCCTCCCTCCTATAAGGGTTTTTGCAATTTCATCATTGAGCCCACTTGAAGAGTCCAGTATAGTCTATCTCAAGATCTTAATCACATCTGCAAAGTCTCTTTTGCCATATAAGGGTAACATAATTGCAGGTGCTTGTGATTAATATGTTAACATCTTTGGGGGCCATTATTCAGCCAAAGAAGTCACTTTCAAAAAATAGGAAATTGGCTCTTTGATCTTGCCATTGCTCAGATTTTGGCAAACTACTTACATGGAAGGGCTTTCAGAGCCACCTACACACTCTTTTGAATGTCATCAATGTTGCTTTTAATATCGGAACTTACTCAGAAGTTATTCAGAGGCAATATTAATGAATAAAATGAGGTGTTTCACAATTTTGACCAACAAAGTACTAAATCACAAGAACATTTCTCAGTATCACCCATCAATTGACACTAAAGGTAGTTACCAATGAGGAGTTTCAATAATGCTCTGAGTGATGGTAAAGTCATGGGAATAAGTATACAGAAGTTTATCATGAGAATGTTTAGTGAACAAGACTCATTCTGCAAATGAAAATCTGGTATATTTGTATTTTAAAGTTATTTCATTAGTTTATAAGCATTATTTTTAAGCACTAAAATATACTCCAGCTCCCCAAACTAAAAAAGTTTTATATAGGCCATATATCACCTTTTTACCTGTCCATATCTAATTTTTTTTAATAAAATACTTTTCTCTCACAAGTGCAATGCTCAGGAAAATACAGTCACAGAGTACTAATATTGCAGGAATACCAGACTTTCTATATAATAATATATTCAAATTTTCTTATAACAGAATGTATTTTTCATCTTACTATTTGTAAGGTTACTGAGAAAAGTTCAGTTTCCGATGTTTTTTTACCCATTAGGGGAGGGTACATTTTGCATCTATCCTTCAAATTGAAATACTCTCTGAAGTACTATTTCACACATACCAACAACAACAAAAAGGTCTTATTCTTAGTTGAACATTGAAAATCCAGACAAGTTATAATGCCTGTTATATGTTCTTAATTTTCACTCAAATATCAATGACCATCTGACAGTCCATATTCAAGAAGAGTTTTATGAGGATAAGTTTTATGAATTAATAATTTTTAGAACATTTCATAAATATAAATTGCTATCAATAGAGCTAATGAGTTTCATAAAATGTTATTTAAAACACAAAATGATATTTATAACAAGACATCAAAAAATACAAAATAAAAAAAGTATGAAAAATAAACTATCCTAATGCTAACAGGGAAGACATTTAAGATGTTGCCATCACATAGTTCCTTAAATATCAGTCAAAATTACTTTTCAAGAAGGAACGGTCTTCTGAATATTCATGTTCAAGGGAAAGGAGCTTAGAACTTGGGAGGAAACCAGTATCTCCATAAAGAGTTCTTTTCTTTCACTTTGAGCAACTGGTAAAAAAAAAATCTGATTTATTACTGCCCATCAATAATTTTTATTTAAAACCTCATCTGTCAGGTCCTTAACTGTTCAAAGAGTTGATTGATACATGGAGAGATCTAAGAAAAATGAAACTTTTCTCATGTTTTGACTAAAACAGTTCAGAAACCTAAAATCTAAAAAGCTTATTTTCCTCCTATATCACCTTAACTCTGAGAGGCTGTAATTTAAGATCATGTTAAAATTAGTAACCCTGTAGAACAGGACTGAGGCCTTCTTTATTGTTCTATACAGAATAGTCAATTATGAGTTCCCAGAAAATAAATGCTGATGAAACATTTCCTCTTACCTAAATCACAAATAATTTCAAAGGACTCAGCCAAATTGAAAATTGAAAACACCCTGAAAGCAGAGATTTTTGCTTTCCATTTCTTTCATATTCCTTATAGCACCTCCAAATTCTGCTGACAGAGATGCGAAGAAAGGAAGAAGCGTGGGAGTGAAAGAATGAAAGAAAAGGAAAAGAGGAGAAAAGAGGAGAGGAAACAGGGGAGGAGGAAAAGGAGAAGAGAGCTAAGTGAGTCAACTAGATCTTTTTTATTCCCCAAGTGGAAGTTACTGAAAATTTTACATCTGACATTCCACTGACATTCATATGAAATTGGTATTTCTGAATTGTTTTAATGACTCACTTAGAAAATATCAAATACAGATATTTCTGTCAATGATAGTGACTTGTCTTTTGCTCTTTTAGGACATTTTCATTTAATTGTTCATAGGTATATCTCACTGAGTTAGCCTAGGAAATATAACAAGTCCATGGGAGTACACAGGAAAAAGACATTTTCTTTTTCCTGTCAAAAAGTTTAAAATTCACTCTGATATTTGCTTTTTGCCTCTGAATGATAAGCTCTTAAACAAATGTCATAATGATGATGAGGATGACTATGTCACTTTATATTTGTATAGCACTTTGTGATTTACAAAGCCTTCGACTATGTTTTATCCCTTGACCCGCATTAACAATCTTGTGAAGCAAGTACAGTGGTTGGTATTAACTGTACTTCAGAGATGAAAACAGATAAACTGAAGTTCAGACGATGGCATAGCCAGTATTCATTCTCTTCTGATCCTGAGACACTTTACTTTTCTCAGCGATAGAGCGTATGCCACACTGCACTGAATAACTTTATATGGAGCTCAGTCTTTTTACTAAACTTTTCTGTCCACTCTTATTTCTTCATTTTTTAACTTTTAACTTAATGGCACAGGTAGAGAAATTAAATTTGGTCCTCACAACAATTTTATTGATCGACTCAAAAGCTAGAAATTAGACATGGAGACTAGGTTCTGACCACAGCTTGCATGACTTCCTGTATTTAATGCTGTTCTTCCTGCAAATTTAGGATCTGCCAAGCAGTCTTTTTATATTAAAAAAAAAAAATCTAGGAAGTAGTACTTGGGAGTGCATAGCATTTGGGGGACTAGTAAGGAAAGACTCCAGGCAAGAAGCCTGGGAAATTCTGAGGATAGACTGTAGTTATTTCAAAGAGCACGTGCAATGGGACAAAAGTTGCCAGCCCAAGAAGCGAGAGATAACTTATACAACAAGCTATTTCTACTTTTTAAAAATGTTTTTGAGGTTTATTTTGCCTTAATATTTAGCAAAGTATTTTAGAATATTCAGAATCTAAAACAATTCAGATCTTCTAAGAAAAATGGAAGCAGGCTAGTGAAGTAATTTTAATACTTTTAAGGCTTCTTCCCAAACATTTACCATAAGTAATTAGATTAGGAAGAGGGGAAATCCCTGGGTAGGCTGTTAGCAGTTTAGTATAAAAATAACAAAAATAATGAATCATTCTAACATTTGGGTGCAAGCAGAAGGCAAAACTCAAGTTCTCATTTTACCACACTTAGAAAATAGGCAGAATACTTCAAAAATTGTGACAATCATATTATAATTTAGAGATACCCAGACTCCCTATTAAGGATTTATGTTGTGCTTTCCATGTATAAATCAGGAGTACGTGTGGATATAGGAGCACATTATGGTGAGTTGAAAAGGTTTACTTTGCTTATCACTGATCTTTCCTAACATCTCCCTACTGTTCTGCTTAACCACGTCTTTTATTAGCTTATGACTTCTGTCCAAGCCATTACTCAACTGGCTAAATATTAACAGCTATGCCCTCAACTAATCTTAAATAAAAAAAAATTTTTTTAGTTGAAATAGGAGGTTTCAAGTAAGCAGCAAAGCACATCCATTTGGAGACCATCCCATTTACAAGCACAAAGGGTAACAGATATTTTGGAGCTGGTTCACAGCATGTTGACTCAAGATGGAAAGACCTATAAAGAGCTATTAAAGCAGTTAGCATTTGGTCCTGGTTAAGGTAAGCGGCATTTTAATGACTATTTTAGGAAAAAAGTGGTAACCAGCAGGTCTACAGCTACTCTGAGTAAAGCATGCACACACACAAACCTACTTAACTGTAGCACTAAAGACTTTGAATGTCATGAATGAGTTTCGACATTGGATTAATACTTGTGTAGGTTACTACAGAGAGTTTACAATGGCTTTTCTGACTGCCATTAAAAATAAATGTTTGTTTTTTAAGAAGACTTAAGTATGGCTCTACTTACGTATGGATAAAAGGACCAGATATTCTCACCAATTCAGTTTTAAATTTCACGGATTCTATATCAAAAATCAATCTATATCTGAACTGTCCAATAGGGTAGCAACTAATCTCATGTGTCTATTTTAATCTTAAATAAAAATTAAAAATGCAGTTCCTCCATTGCACTAGAAACCATGCTCAATAGTTACGTGTGACTAGTGGGTTCTAAATTAGACAACACAGACACAGAATATCCCCTATCATTGCTGAAAGTTCTACTGGACAACACTAACCTATACACGCACATTCCAAATGCCTCAAAAAATGCTTTTTTTTTTGAGTTACGCAGCCCTCTCACTGTTGTGGCCTCTCCCGTTGCGGAGCACAGGCTCCGGACGCGCAGGCTCAGCAGCCATGGCTCACGGGCCTAGCTGCTCTGCGGCATGTGGGATCTTCCCGGACTGGGGCACGAACTCGTGTCCCCTGCATCGGCAGGCGGACTCTCAACCACTGCGCCACCAGGGAAGCCCAAAAATGCTTTTTAAAGCTATTTATGCCCTATACTTTGAACATTATGATTGGAAAACTATTTTTAAAAATAAAAACAATCTTGCAATAGCCATGGAGAAGGCATATTTAAAGCATCAAAAGAATCTGTTTTCAATGTTTAGCTAAATTGGTAGCAACAAATAATCTTGTCCTGAAACACCAGTTGGATGATTTGCAAGGGAAATCAGACATTCATGTACTGCATTTTTACACTTGGCAGCTTCACTTTAACTTTAAAGCATTCTGCTATACAGAATGGTGCTCTGTTAAAATGGTGCAGTGTTTAAAGTTAAGAAACATCTGAGGTAGAGCTTTAAAGTAATCACACATATGCTATCATTTAGCTTACAAACTTTTGAATTACTTTTAAAGTGCCTCTCAATTACAAAATGTATGAAATGTTTAAAAGTTCAAAATTTAGGATCTTCTGTGAATCAAGGAATTAGTCTTGAGCTATATATATATCTACATGTATGTAGATATGTATATACATATATAGTATAAACATACATATAAGTAAATATATGTATATAAATTAATACTGATGTGCCAAGAACAAAAGAGAATAACACTGTATAATTCCACATATTTTCATGAAGAAATATGATAAATAAATCCATTTCTTTAACTCCATTACTATTTATCCATAAAGATAATGAAGCTGAGGCAAAAGAGGGAGCTAATTTAATCCAGGATATCAAGAAAATAAGTGATCTGGCTGTGTTGCAGTTGGCCTCTGAACACACATCTTACACAGTCTCACTCAGCTTCTGTTTTTTCATCTTTTTAAAGAAGAATTTAAAGTAGATGACTTTTAAAGTGACCTTTAATTATGAAATTCTATCATTCCACATATAAGTAAATCCCTATGATTTATACAAATTGGTACTTATCAATATATAACTTGTCTATGTTCTTTCCTAGTAAAATAGCTCACATTCAAATGAGGTAGAAATTCACAGCTGTAAGTTTTCAATAACAGAGAAGGGAAACAAAAAGCAAGAAATCAGATGGTTTGCAGATGATAGAAAAAATCAGCATCAGATCTAAGAATTCTTCATGTTCACTCCTGGGTATATTATTCCTTTCTACTATACATTGCAATTATTACAAATGCATTGAATTAACTTCAAAACCTGAGCTCTCTCTGAAGATTTATCATTTCACGGATAATATAATAAGATAATAAGGAAATATTGCTAAGTAAAAACAGTAAAAGATGCCAGGGACTACTTAGGACCTTGTAGAGGACATAATGTAGCAGTATTTTTAGAGGAGTCAAATAATTGGAACTTCAGTGTTGGAAGTTTGGAATATGCCATTCGACTTGATAGCTAAACTGTCAAAGTCAGGAAATTAAAATATGTACTCTGAGAAGGCTAAGACCTTAGTTTCTACTGAAAGTTAATGTAATTCTTGTGTTAAAGATTCAAGAAATGAGTATGATCACTCTGTTCTTAGCACCCTACTACGATGTCACAAGGTCACAAAATCATGAAGTGGGATGGGCAGAAAAGAGCTCCTTTTGAGCAGTCCTCTTCTACCTGGCAGAACATACCAAACTTTCTTTCCCCTTATCCCAATGTAATAATGGCATTTTAATTCCAGTCTTTATTAATATTAATGATTACTTTAGCAATTACTTTTTAATCATGGAATTCTATGATTTTGGGTAGTAATAAAAGCCTATGGTTTTTATAAAATGGTTCATGGCAACACATAACTTGTCTAACTTCTTTTCTAGTAAAACTAGGTAGACCATGTACTTTCCATATATTAGCTCATAAAATCTTCCTTATCGCCCTGTGAGGTTTGTCTCTATTTCATATCTGAGGAGACTGAGGCCTAGAGAGAATATATAACTTGCCCATGGACACACCGCTAACAAGTAGTTGCACCCAAGACTTAAGTCCTATCACTAGCATTCCAGAATTGGGCTACGCACTGTGCTACATTGCTTCTCTTTTTTGTTTCATGAATGACGTGGACTGTGCAGAGGGAAGTGATATATAGAAACTTTTCTTAAAAATCAATTAAAGAAAATTCACCTACTTTACTGGATAGCTCTAAAAAATCATGTTTAATGAATTGATTTCTGAAATGTTAATTCAATTAACAAAATTTATAGGAAGAGTAAAAAAGAATGTGTGTGTCATTTGCAGAGGTTCTGCTATAGTTAATAGAAGTATATCATGAATGATGCAAAAATAGTTGCTACAGATACCTTTTCTTATGTATGCCTAGCACACTACCAGGTATTATGCATCAAATAGATGCTATTGATATTTTATCTAGAGTTATAATTTTATAAATTAAAATCCAAAAGTATTTAGTGGAAAAATATTCAAATTATCTATCACATTTACAATTTCTGGTTTCACTATACCACACCTTATATAAAAGAAGTCATAGAATAAAATCTCTCAGATGTATAAAGCCAACAAAAACAATCTGTCTTATTTTTTATGTGTTCCCAGTTCAATTAACTCCCCCATCAGAGCACACTGAGCCCTGGGCACTCATTTACTGGCATATATGCTTTGTACTGTATATTAGGAAAACTGGGCTCTGGTCCTCCACATGACACTTTCTATTTAAATTTCAGCACACTTCAGAATTCTAAATTATTCAGAACAACCAGATTTTGAAACTCCTTTGACGAAAGCACCTTAATTTTTCCCTAGATTATTTTAAAGTATTTCCATCTGTGCATAAAGCAACCTAGACAAAAGCTGGTTTTTTTGCAGGAAGTTCCTGGAAACACACTATTTTCAAAAAAAAAAAGAAGGGTAGTTTAACAAATATAAATGAAAGAAACTTAAAATGACTTTAGTTTTAGAGATTATTTCTTTCAAAAATGTACTTTTCGAGTTCTCTTGACTTTTGAGCTGTTCTTGATATCATGTTCTACTTACATAGTACTTTCCCTCTGAAGAGTGTAAAGCATTTTAATAAGGGTGAATGTCAGTGTTCAGAAACATTTAGCCTTAGGTCTTAACCACATTTCCACATGTGCAAATCTTCCCTCATCAAGGCTTGTAGCACAGTTATACAATACAAATCTTAATGATGTATCTCCTTTATCAATAGGGGTTTTTGAAGGGTTGCCCAAATCATTTGTTTCTCAATTCTTGGAGAGAAAACAAACCTGTACACTGCACCAATTCAAAATGTAAATAAAAGTTCAGTGCTAATAGACACAGTGCACTTCTAGTACTTATAACATATGTAGTGCCTAACGTGTGCCAGACACTATTCTAACTACACATAGTAACTCACTTAATCCCCACAATAACACTGAGTTATAATAATTGTCCCCATTTGACAGACAAGAAAACAGAGGCACAGAAAGGCTAACTGACTTGTCCAAGACCCTAAGTGATGGAGCTAGGATTCAAACTCTAGAAGCCTACTTCTACAGCCTAGACAAGTAACTCTTACTCTACACTACTTCTTCTTTTTGGAATTTCTTATCTTTTTTTTAAATTTGAATTTTATTTTTTTATACAGCGGGTTCTTATTAGTTATCAATTTTATACATATTAGTATTTACATGGCAATCCCAATCTCCCAATTCATACCACCACCACCACCATCCACACCCTGCTTTCCCTCTTTGGTGTCCATACATTTGTTCTCTACAGCTGTGTCTCTATTTCTGCCTTGCAAACCAGTTCATGTGTACCATTTTTCTAGATTCCACATAGATGCGTTAATATACAATATTTGTTTTTCTCTTTCTGACTTACTTCACTCTGTATGACAGTCTCTAGGTCCATCCACGTCGCTACAAATAACCCAGATCTGTTCCCTTTGATGGCTGAGTAATATTCCATGGTATATATTTACCACATCTTCTTTATCCATTTGTCTGTCGATCAGCATTTAGGCTGCTTCCACGACCTGGCTATTGTAAATAGTGCTGCAATGAACATGTGTCTTTTTGAATTATGGTTTTCTCAGGGTATATGCCCAGTAGTGGGATTGTTGGGTCATATGGTAGTTCTATTTTTAGTTTTTTAAGGAACCTCCATACTGTTCTCCATAGTGGCTGTATCAATTTACCTTCCCACTAACAGTGCAACAGGGTTCCCTTTTCTCCACACTCTCTCCAGCATTTGTTGTTTGTAGATTTTCTCATGATGTCCATTCTTACCGGTGTGAGGTGACACCTCATTGTAGTTTTAATTTGCATTTCTCTAATAATTAGTGATGTTGAGCAGCTCTTCATGTGCTTCTTGGCCATCTGTATGTCTTCTGTGGAGAAATGTCTATTTAGGTCTTCTGCCCATTTTTTGATTGGGTTGTTTGTTTTTTTAATACTGAGCTGCATGAGCTGTTTATATATTTTGGAGGCTAACTGCTTGTCTGTTGATTCATTTACAACTATTCTCTCCAATTCTGAAGGCTGTCTTTTGGTCTTGTTTATAGTTTCCTTTGCTGTGCAAAAGCTCTGAAGTTTCATTAGGTCTCATTTGTTTATTTTTCTTTTTATTTCCAATACTCTAGGAAGTGGATCAAAAAAGATCTTGCTGTATAAATCAGTGCCACCTGGCAAAACAGAGGAGCCAATCAGGGCTTGGTTGTTGCTTTTATTGAATTCTTTCTTAAAATATCTGGTTTTAAAAAAATAATTCTGTCAACTGCGATTATTAGACTGCATAATGATATTTTTTAGGCCCAAACATATGAATAAAGTTACTTTCTCACCATGTATATTATGGTTATACATGCTTTCAGAAAGGAATTAACACAGAAGTAAATCTGTGATGTCAAGAATATACATTAACCTGTTTGGGCCTTATAAATATGTAAAAATAGCATCTAGCACTCTGCCTCTCTGTGGAGCTATATCTTATGCTGAATGTAGAACTGGACATTTTGTGTATTAGCATGTACAATTATACTTACTTGATACAGTTTAACAATAATTTTTAAAATACTATGTGTTAGGGTTTTACCTGGTGGTCTAGGGAATACAATGGAAGGCTTTAAGGCAGTCTTATTATGAATATCATAAAAAAGAAAGATCTTGCTGTGATTTATGTCACAGAGTGTTCTTCCTGTGTTTTCCTCTAACAGTTTTATAGTGTCTGGGCTTACATTTAGGTCTTAATACATTTTGAGTTTATTTTTGTGTATCGTGTTAGGTAGTGTTCTAATTTCATTCTTTTACATGTAGCTGTCCAGTTTTCCCAGTACCAGTTATTGAAGAGACTGTCTTTTCTCCATTGTATATCCTTGCCTCCTTTGTCATAGATTAGTTGACCATAGGTGCGTAGGTTTATCTCCGGGTTTTCTATCCTGTTCTATTGATCTCTCTCTCTCTCTCTCTCTCTCTCTCTATATATATATATATATATATATTTCTGTTTTTGTGTCAGTACCACAGTTCCCCGATTACTGCAGTTTTGTAGTATAATCTGAAGTCAGGGAGTCTGATTCCTCCAGCTCCATTCTTTTCCCTTAAGATTGCTTTGGCTATTTGGGGTCTTTTGTGTCTCCATACAAATTTTAAGATTTTTTGTTCTAGTTCTGTAAAAAATGCCATTGGTACTTTGATATGGACTGCACTGAATCTGTAGATTGCTTTGGGTAGTATAGTCATTTTCACAATATTGATTCTTCCAATGCAAAAACACGGTATATCTCTCCATCCTTTTGTGTCATCTTTGATTTCTCTCATCAGTGTCTTAGAGTTTTCTGAGTACAGATCTTTCAACTCCTTAGGTAGGTTTATTCCTAGGTATTTTATTCTTTTTGTGGCAATGGTGAATGGGATTATTTCCTTAATTTCTCTTTCTGACATTTCGTTGTCAGTGTATAGGAATGCAAGAGATTTCTGTGCATTAATTTTGTATCCTGCAACTTCACCAAATTCATTGATTAGCTCTAGTAGTTTGCTGGTGGCATCTTTAGGATTATCTATGTATAGTATCATGTCAGATGCAAACAGTGACAGTTTTGCTTCTCATTATCCAATTTGTATTCCTTTTATTTCTTTTTCTTTCCTGATTGCCATGGCTAGGACCTCCAAAACTATGTTGAATAACAGTAGTGAGAGTGGACTTCCTTGTCTTGTTCCTGATCTTAGAGAAAATGCTTTCAGCTTTTCACCATTGAGTATGAAGTTTACTGTGGGTTTGTCATATATGGCCTTTATTATATTGATGTCTGTTCCCTCTATGCCCACTTTCTGGAGACTTTTTATCATAAATGGGTGTTGAATTTTGTCAAAAACTTTTTCTGCAGCTACTGAGATGATCATATGGTTTTTATTCTTGAATTTAGTAATATGGTGTATCACATTGATTGATTTGCATATATTGAAGAATCCTTGCATCTCTGGGATAAATCCCACTTGATCATGGTGTATGATCCTTTTAATGTGTTGTTGGATTCTGTTTGCTAGTATTTTGTTGAGGATTTTTGCGTCTATATTCATCTGTGATATTGGCCTGTAATTTTCTTTTTTTGTAGTATCTTTGTCTGGTTTTGGTATCAGGATGATGGTGGCCTCATAGAATGAGTTTGGGAGTGTCCCTTCCTCTGAAATTCTTTGGAAGAGTTTGATAAGGATGGGTGTTAGATCTTCTCTAAATGTTTGATAGAATTCACCTGTGAAGCCATCTGGTCCTGGACTTTTGTTTGTTGGAAGATTTTTAATCACAGCTTCAATTTCATTACTTGTGATAGGTCTCTTCATATTTTCTATTTCTTCCTTATTCAGTCTTGGAAGGTTATACCTTTCTAAGGATTTGTCCATTTCTTCCCGGTTGTCCATTTTATTGGCATAGAGTTCCTTGTAGCAGTCTCTTATGATGCTTTGTATTTCTGCGGTGTCTGTTGTAACTTTTCATTTCTAATTTTATTGATTTGAGTCCTCTCCCTCTTTTTCTTGATGAGTCTGGTTAATGGTTTATCAATTTTATTTACCGCTCAAGGAACCAGCTTTTAGTTTTATTGATCTTTGCTATTGTTTTCTTTGTTTCTATTCCATTTTCTTCTGCTCTGATCTTTATGATTTCTTTCCTTCTACTAAGTTTGGGTTTTGTTTGGTCTTCTTTCTCCAGTTCCTTTAGGTGTAAGGTTAGATAGTTTATTTGAGATTTTTCTTGTTTCTTGAGGTAGGATTGTATTGCTAAAAAATTCCCTCTTAGAACTGCTTTTGCTGCATCCCATAGGTTTTGGATCGTCATGTTTTCATTGTCATTTGTCCCTAGGTATTTTTTGATTTCCTCTTTGATTTTTTCAAGGACCTCTTGGTTATTTAGTAATGTACTCTTTAGCCTCCGTGTGTTTGCAATTTTCACATTTTTTTCCCCTGAAATTTATTTCTAATTTCATAGCATTGTGGTCAGAAAAGATGCTTGATATGACTTCAGTTTTCCTATATTTACCAAGGCTTGATTTGTGAAGCAAGAGGTGATCTATCCTGGAGAATGTTCCATGTGCACTTGAAAAGAAAGTGTAATCTGCTGTTTTTGGACTGAATGTCCCATAAATATCAAATCTATCTGGTCTATTGTATCATTTAAAGCTTGTGTTTCCTTATTAATTTTCTGTCTGTATGATCTGCCCATTGGTGTTAGTAAGGCATTAAAAGTCCCCCACTATTATTGTGTTATTGTTGATTTCCGCTTTTATAGCTCTTCGCATTTGCCTTATATATTGAGGTGCTCCTATGTTGGATGTATATATAATTGTTATATGTTCTTCTTGGATTGATCCCTTCATCATTATGTAGTGTCCTTCTTTGTCTCTTGTAACAGTCTTTATTTTAAAGTCTATATTATCTGATACGAGGATTGCTACTCCAGCTTTCATTTGATTTCCATTGGCATGGAATATCTTTTTCCATTCCTACACTTTCAGTCTGTATGTGTCCCCAGGTCTGAAGTGGGTCTCTTGTAGACAGCATATATATGGGTCTTGTTTTTGTATCCATTCAGCAAGCCTGCATCTTTTGGTTGGAGCATTTAATCCATTCACGTTTAAGGTAATTATCGATATGTATGTTCCTATAACCATTTTCTTAATTGTTTTTTATTTGTTTTTGTAGGTCCTTTTCTTCTCTTGTGTTTCCCACTTAGAGAAGTTCCTTTAGCATTTGCTGTAGAGGTGGTTTTGTGGTGCTGAATTCTCTTAGCTTTTGCTTGCCTGTAAAGCTTTTCATTTCTCCATCAAATCTGAGACCCTTGCCGGGTAGAGTAATCTTGTTTGTAGGTTCTTCCCTTTCATCACTTTAAATATATCATGCCATTCCTTTCTGGCTTGTAGAGTTTCTGCCGAGAAATTGGCTGTTAACTTTATGGGAGTTCTCTTGTATGTTATTTGTTGTTTTCCCCTTGTTGCTTTTAATAATTTTTCTTTGTCTTTAATTTTTGTCAGTTTGATTCCTGTGTGTCTCAGCCTGTTTCTCCTTGGATTTATGCTGCCTGGGACTCTCTGTGCTTCCTGGACTTCGGTGGCTATTTCCTTTCCCATGTTAGGGAAGTTTTCGAGTATAATCTCTTCAAATATTTTCTCAGATCCTTTCTCTGTCTTCTCCTTCTGGGACCCCTATAATGCGATTGTTGGTGTGTTTAATGTTGTTCCAGAGGTCTCTTAAGCCGTCTTCAATTCTTTTCAATCTTTTTTCTTTATTGTGTTCCTTGGCAGTGAATTCCACCATTCTGTCTTCTAGGTCAGTTATCTGTTCTTCTGCCTCAGTTATTCCGCTATTGATTCCTTGTAGTGTATTTTTCATTTCAGTTATTGTATTGCTCATCTCTGTTTGTTTGTTCTTTAATTCTTCTAGGTCTTTGTTAAACATTTCTTGCATCTTCTCAATCTTTGCCTCCATTCTTTTTCCAAGGTCCTGGATCATCTTCACTATCATTATTCTGAATTCTTCACTATCATTATTCTGAATTCTTTTTCTGGAAGGTTGCCTATCTCCACGTCATTTAATTGTTTTTCTGTGGTTTTATCTTGTTCCTTCATCTGGTACATAGTCTTCTGCCTTTTCATTTTGTCTATCTTTCTGTGAATGTGGTTTTCTTTCCACAGGGAGCAGGATTGTCTTTATACTTCTTAAAAGGAAAAGTAAGCTGACATACTGTTAGATCTAAAGCCACGCCATTGTTTTAAATTATCTAACTACTGCCAATGGATATATCCTTTACCAGTAAAGTCAACTCCAGGGCAACAAAGATCACTTTCTTTACCCACCCTGAAATTTATTCTATGAAGTCATTTGCCAAGCAAACACTTAGTTACTTAAGAAGCATAAATTGAGGGCCTATTGTGTGCCTTACACTGTGATAAATGATGAGGTTGCAACATCCAATATAAGATAAACCCATGTTGACCTCAGTAAGCTGATCATGCTTCTTCTAATCCTTCCAGCCTATACTCTTTAGTGTCCTATGCCCTCATTTACTGGTCCCTGGATGTAGGCATCTTTTCAATCTTTCTCCCTCCACTAACATGTTTAGATTATCTTTTTAATTCCTTCAACATCATCATCCAAACTCAGGTCTTTACTAATAGACCACAATTATATTATTGTAATGGTCATGTGTTTTGTTCTCTCTATACCCAACCTTTCTCTAAAGCACCCGTTAACAGTATCACGACCCACTGCCCAGACAATAAAACTGATTCTCCAGTGACAGTATAATAAGACTAAAATTCCTTCATGTAGTATTAACACTGCTTACAATCTGATCCTTAACCCACAAGACAAGTCTTGCCTCCTACCATTTGTTTCACATGTACTCCAGAGTAATAAGAGAGGTCTATTTGCAGTTACCTGCTCACTACTTGATCACGTTGACATGTCTTTTGGAAATGTGATTTTTCGTGGCATGAAATCTCTCTACCCATGTCTGCACTAAGAAATCTTGGAAGGCCCAGTTCAGAAGTCACCTGTTTCATGAAGCTCTCTTGAGCCCACTAGCTAGAAGTACTCTCTCTCCATTCTCTTAATAGTGATAGCTCCTTCTGCCCATCATCTGATGCTCACTTGTATTGCGTTATCTGTGCATATTTCCCCTTCTAGACTGTCATATCACTAAGAACAGGGGCAATTTCCTTAGCCATATGTATATAGGTGTATATAGCATAGTGCTCTGCAAAGAAAGTAACTGTCTGTTAAATATTATCTGAATAAGTAAAACTATGACTAAAAAATCTTCAGGCCATGAGTGTCTAGATTTCCTAAAAGCATGTGTGTAACATTATCATATTTCCTGTATAAAAGTATCATTTGTAAATGATTTAGAAGGAAACAAAACTGGAGCTAAGGAGTTTGAAATGACTTTATATTCACGTCCTTTATTTAAGGTTAGGTTCTTTTGCAGTTTTTTTTATTGCTGTTGTTGTAGTTGTTAGTGTTTTTTAAAAAAATTATTTGGAAATTAGAGGTCAGAGAGAAAGTAAAGAATATGGGGAAACATCACTTGTTTTCTAGTGTGAATCAGTAAACTCCAGCTGGGAGTACTTTTTGACATGCAATTCCTAAGCTCCTATCAGAAACTTTGACAAGAGAAGCAATTATGTCAGAAAATAAAGCTTAGGAGATATGCCGTCAGTTTAACTCCTTCACTACTCAAAATTCAGTCTTTCAAATTAAGCTATAGACCTGAGCCATATCAGCTGAATATATCACAGAAATGCTTTCACTGTATTGAGCTTTAATGTTATTCTTTTAACTTTCATCAAAGTTTGCTTTAAAAAAATCCATAGCTGAAGCATCATCTGCATTTTACAAAGAAAGTGTTCATTAAGTTATTCTGTATTCCTATTTAACTCCAACATTAGAATTTTCTTTAAAATTTTGCTCTCCTTTCTGAAAACTAAAACTAGGTAACTTTTCTTGCTTTCCTTTTTTGACTAAAAGAAACTTCAAAGAAACCTTTGATATAGAATTAGAGCAAGTATGTTAACAGTTATGGCTGTTGCATTTGCTTCTTTAATCTGAAGATTAAATATAGAGGATTTACTTGTTCATTTATTCATTCATTAAACAAGTACTTATTATCTGTTTGGATTCTAGGAATACAACAGTGAGCTCTAACAGACAAAAGTCTCTACCTCGTGACTCATAATTCTATCTAATTCTGTGGGAAATAAATATTAAATAGGATGAAAGCAAAATATATAGAACATCGGATGGCAAGCTGTGTTATGGACAAAAATAATAAAGCAGAAAAGGAAGAGGGGAACAGGTGTGGTTTTAAATAGGAGGAAATGTCATTTGATTAAAGATCCAAAGAGAGTGAGCCACACAGCTGTCTGAGAGAAGATCCCCAAGGCAGAGAATCAAGTTATCACCTGCAAATGTCTCAAGGGTTTGACTGTTCAAAGGCCAGCAGGAGACCACGTGGTTGGAGTGGAATGAGGGAGGAAGAGAGATGGTCAGGTGGATGAAGGCTGTGGAGGCTATTGTGAGGACTCTGGATCTGACTCATTAAGCAAATTAAGAGAGATGTTTACTCATTTATATTGATAGTAATTGGTGGTTTTTAAATGATGCTTAATTGGAAGTAATGTATTTTTCACAAGTATAAGCAAAAATTTGTTCTTTAGGTATATGTGGTTGTCTAGTTTTATGGCATTCATTTTAATTCATTAATTCATTTACTCAACAAAACTATGTTAAGTACCTACTATGTGTCATCAGTGGTAATATAAAATGAAATAAATATTAAAAGGAAAAAAATACGGTCCATAACCTCAAATAAATATCCGTCTAGTGAAAGAGATAAATAATTATTTGCTGTTAAAATATTTCTTCTTTATCTTTTAGGTAAAGGAAACTATAAAAATGTTTGGGGAGGGGTGTGATAATCATATTTGCATTTCAGAGAGATCAATCTGTAGAAGAGATCTGAATGAAGCATGACTGGACACAGGGAAATGAATTAGAAAGCTATCAAAAATGAATAAAACCTGAAGTAAGATACTAGCAGAGGGTGGGAAGCTAAGTAGAAAGTTGCAGGCCATTTTTAGAATGAAGAATTGACAGGACTTCATGACTAAATAGGTGTGGGTGGTGTGAGAGGGGGATGAATCAAGAATAACTCCCAGTTTTCTAACATGAACAACTAAAAGGATGGTGGTTACAGTTAGTGAGTTCAGTTTAGGACAACCTGAGACATATTGGTAAGCCATGATTAGCTAGTAGTTGATGTCATGGAAATAAGTGAGATAATCCGGAGACAGAGCGCCATTAAAAGAAGGTCAAGGACAGAACCCCAGGAATACCAACATTTAAATAGTGGGCAAAGAAAGAGTTGCTCATAGAAGGAACTGAAATGAATAAACAGAGAAGGTTTTCGTGGAAGCCATAGGGAGGATAAGTCTTATGTTTTTCCATATTGTAGCCTGTGTCTACCCATAGTGACAAACTCAACGTGATTATTCATTTAGCTTTAATAGGACTGTTTATATGAAGCATTTCAGATCAAGAGTGCCCAATTATTCAATTCATAAAAATTATCAGAAATTAAAATAGATCCTCCTGAGTTTAAAATATGTTGTATATGTATTTTATCATTGTTGATTAATCATCCTAAAAATTTACTCCTGAAATTAAAATACGCTGTAAATTTCTTTCAGTCCGTCAAAAGTAGTCACTTCAATGTTCTTTAAATTTTTAGTTTATGAAAAGAAGTTACTACGTATTAGTTAATATCATTTCCTATAGAAAGAAGCAGCAGTGCTTCAAGGAGATGAAAACATGCCTTACAAAAAAATGAAAACATATGCTCAGGAATCTGAAAATCCCAGGCTACTGCGTGAGCTCTGAAAATCACAACTTATCTATGAAAATGAGGTTAATATATATTCTGAAATCATGGGGATTTAAATGGATTATAAAACTAATGAAAGTCCAGTGCTTTAAAGAACATATAAATCTGTATAAATAGCAAGTAGTATGTTTTTCTTATAAGATCTTTCAGCAAAGTATTTGTCAACCTAGAAGTGCTTACAAAATTTCACTTTAATTTCCTAAGGTGAGAAAACTTTGAAAGGGTTAACTGTTTGAAAACTATTACCAGGACATTGGTAGAACCAGGATCTCAATAGGAGGTATTTTAAAATTTTCTCTCTTTATATTCCCTGATACTTAAAGTCTTTAAATGTAAATGCACAAAATGAAAACATCAATATATGTCGTCATATACTACGCTATGCTATAGTAACACATATAAATTTGGTAAAAAGGAACAAGTTACCTATAAAGGTCCAAATAACATTTAGCATGAATCTGAAATCATTTTTTTGAGAAGACTCACAGTAAATGTTAGTTTTTCAGATATAACCAAGAATTGGAATCCTAAGTACAGAAAATCCTGGAATAAGAGGATTTAAGAGGTTGCTATATCAGCAGATAAGTTCTCCTTTATTTTTATAGATTTCTACCTGTCATTTGTATTACAGTAACATGTGGACAAAGGCCTCACAGAGAGGTTATTATGAAACCATAAGTTATACTATTACCACACTTAACATTATAGCCAAAATTAAAACATTGTGAATTGTAACTAGAGGAAAATTACAGGTTATACCAAGTGTAGCAGATGTATAGACTACAGCAGCTGCTAGAAATCCTGAATATTATACCTTATGAAATTATACTTTCAGTTAACATAAATGCTGAAGCAGGTTATTCATTCTAAGAAGTTTTTCTGGAGACAAACATTTCCCTGTGCATCAGATATAGCCTAGTTATTAGAAAAGCCTGCTATTACAAGTATATTTGAATGTTCAGAACTGCAAATGGAGTATATATAGTACCATTTAATTAATCTAAGGATATAATAACTGAGTAATCATGTCTCTATTTACTTAAGTATGACACACAAGACTTATTAGGAGATCTCTGATATATAATATTTTGTGTGTTTTTTAAAAAAGATAACTAGCTCAGCATCATGAGAGAAATATCTAGAAGTTAGAAATGAAAAATGAGTAAAAAGACCAGAAAAATTAAAAATCATACTAGAACAGTGGTAGCTATGTAAACAGTTGAGTAAGTCAGGCTAAAGAATCCATTCCCAAAAATGCACCCACAAGATCTAAACAAGTGAGTAGAGGTTAGTCCACTGTTTCAGCAACTGTCACTTCTTTGTTTAAAAGAAAATTGACTATTCTATATATTAATTTATCCAGAACCATTAAAGATAAGTCTGAATACCTCGTACCTCAATCTGAATATATATGGCCTAGAACCCTTTAAGCCAGCTAACCCATCACTCTGGCATAAAACATACTAGCTGCCCAGGGTGTTGCCAGTCCCTCAAGGAAACCACCCTGTCTTCCATGAGTTGATTAAGTTGAAGGTTAGTGATACTCTGTGCTCATTTATCATTATTTTTAAGTAGTGTAATGAGTTCAATAATAACTCTAACAGTGTTTAATTACGACAACAGCAGTATTCAGCCCCACTTTATGCCAAAAATGTGAATGTTAAAGGAAACAATGTCCACTGGTGCCCTTTAACGTTCTGAGGGCACAGGCACTGTCTGTGAACTTGACGTTTTCTTGGTCTACAGCTGGTCCTAAGGAATCCAGATAAGATGCTTTAATGTGTCAATGTTGTCAGGCATTTCCTCACAGATAAATAGCATGAAATTGTGTGATGGAACAAGAAAGACACCATCATTAATAACTGGGTAAGGATTGTGTTGGTTTCTCAGTTGATAATAGGGGCCACTGCATAAATGTAAAATATTTAGGATGCAAGGTGTCCTACCTGCCATCACAAATTTGATTTGGGAGTACCATGAAAATGACAAGCCAGGATACTGCTGCTTCTCCTCTGTGACGTTTACTTTCTTTCACCTTCCTCCCTCAGTTTTTATGAACTCTTCTGAAAAGATCAGATGGAATATTTTCCTTAATGAATTAAAGAAATTATATATCTGTAATTTTAAACAATATACAATTGTGATATTATTAAAATATTAACAGTGATGCAAATTAAGACTTCTGAGACTCTTCAGTGGATGCAGTTATAGAAAGGGTTAACCAATACGGTAAACCAATATGGTGAGAAAAATTAATCCTAGAACATTAACATAAAAGTAGAAGCCATGCCCTGTCATATTTTTTTAAATACACCATGTAATGTTAAATTATAAGCACACATCAATTCAACCCAGCTAACATTCACTGAACAACTATGTCATACACCAAAGATACAAATATGAGAAGACCGAGATTGAGCCTTTAAGAAGCTTTCAGTCCTTCTGAAGAGACAAACAATAAGCCACTAAAGATAAGACAATATAAACATTTTACGTGTTTTTTTAGATTTAGAAATATTGCATGGAAGAAGCAGCTGATCTTTTTATAAACACAATGACAACACTTAGACTTTTATTGATGCTAAGGATGAGTGTTATTTGTGCCATGGAGATACTCAAGGTCTTTTAGTTGGATAAGCAGAAATAAATAGAAAATGGCAGTACACAATTACACAAGTCTGACTGAGAACTGAGTTTAGCCAAAAATGATTCCTAAGCATGCTCTGCCCGAGCAAACAGTACAAAAATGAACCAAAGTTGTTAGAAAAGATTTGCTGAAATGATGAGCTAACACTTTAATGTGATACTGCAATGGCTTTATGAAGAGTTCAGGCTCCCCAGGCTGCCAAGGGGGATCTGTGTTATTATAAATAATAGAAACTACTTAGGGGATACCAAAAATTATCTGAACATTCAATAGTATTTACTGTATACTTATTTTGCATACAACACCAGAAAGGATACTGGAAAAGTAATTACCATCAATTTTTGTATGCCTAAAGCTTTCTTCTAATCCCTTCTTTCTTCATTTATAGAATAGTTTCCAGACACAGTTTGGAAAACAAATACAGGAACTTAATGACTCTTAAACACTATAGAAACGAAATCCCAGCTGTATGTCCATTTTCAGACTCATGGTTTTGCCTATCTAATGCCTCTAAACTATTAAAATTTACATATGTTTATTAATTCTTTCATTCAATTTAATAAAACTGAGTTCCTGTTACGTGTGAGGCCTTGATGACTCACAGATGAATAAGATAATATTTTACCCTCCAAAAGCTTAGAATCTAGTAAGAAGAAAAAGACAATCAAATAATCACAATAAAGTGCTGTAGCTGATATAATGTATTATGTGTGAGGTATCATAGGAGATAAGCTTATAATAATTAATTCTCTCCAGTGGGATAAAGGATCAGCTTCATTGAGGAAGTAATGCTTGTGCTAGGGGATCAAAAAGCTTGTGAGGGTAAAACAGCAAGATGCACTGGGCAAAAATAGTTGTCTGATGAGGCTTTAAGCTGAACTTAAAGTACATTAATTAAAGGATAGACAATGGTAAGAGCTGGGCTTGAGAGGTAAGAAAAGGCCTATGTGCTAAATTAAGAATTTAGACATTTCACACAAACAGAGGAAACTATGAAAGGGGAACAAGAAATAATTTTTGGACAGAAACCCTAGAATGCATTTTAGGTATATTATTTAAAAAGAATAAACCCAGATGTTGGGAGGTCAATCAGAGGACCTTTTCAATAGTGGAGATAAGAAGCAATGAGGGCCTGAACCAAGGAGGGCGGCTTTGTGATGAGAATCACAGCAGAATGATGTTTGAGAGGTAAGACGGAAAGAACTATCATTTGGACATGAGACATGAATAAAAGAAAGGATTTGACACCCGAGTTTCTAGCTTGGCTAAGCAACTAGAAGGTGATGATATCGGGAAATAAAGGGAATATCATACGATTTAACTTGCAGATATGTTGAGTTATGTCCTCTAGGCATGTGGATTTTCAGGTCTAGAGCTCAGGAGAGAGATCTGGAGCCATCGATATATAAGACATAGTTAAAGCATGGAAGTGGATCAAATAGTCTGAACATGTGAGGGGAGAAAAGGTGACGAGCAAGACTGAGGATGCCCAGGACTGTCAGTAGCTGGGAGGAGAAAAAATGTTGTGGAGGAGATTGAGAAGGAAAGAGCAAAGAGGCTGGGGAAAGGTATGAATCAGAAAACTACCAGAGGAAAGGAAGGAATGGTCGGCAAATTTGGTTGCCAGAGGAAGAAAAAAAGAATGAGAACTGAAAGGGTTTGTTAAATTCAGAAACCAAGAAGTCCATGGCGTCCACTGTCAGTGGTTAGAGAGTAGATAGGAGTTAAGGCCTTTAGTTCAAACAGGAATGTGAGGAACAGGGAGTAGGTAAAGAGGAATGGACTGGAGGATTTGACTGTGTTTTCCTGTCACAAATTTGAATATGTTCAAAGGCTGTAAAGAAGGAGCCAAATACCGTGAAAACTTAGCAGCCAGGTGCCAGTCCCAGAGAAGTCAGCAATTGGTGGAAGAACACAGAAGTACAGTTTAAACAGTAGTTAATCAATGTTAAACAGGAGAAGTGAAGTCAGGAAAGTCATGTGTAAACTACCTACAGGTGTGAAGCCTAGGAGTTGAAGGATTTCATAACTCAAGGCTCAAATATTTTTCCTGTGAAATAAAACCCAGGTGCACTGCCAACTTTCTCCCTTATTTCATATACCTGAAGTGTACCGAGGACACTAGATATGGCAACATCCCACAGATGGTGAATGGAATGAAAACAACCCAAGGAGTTTATATTAGCTGTATAGTCCCTGATCAGTAGACATTTAGTTTCTTATGCTCAGTAGCAAAACAATTATAGAACCATAGTAACAATGGTCATCTGCTCAATTAGCCGTTGAAACCCTTCTTGCATCCCACACGAAGAAATGGTCTAAGAAAAATTTTCCTGAGTAGCTTTTCCTCCCAAGCTGACTGTCATTTATCTCTTTTCTTCATATTTCTGCAAGCATAGGGTTTATTTGAATGATTTTTCTTCTTAACCTGATGCTGTAACACCTCTGGATCTCACATCTTTCATCAGACTCATTGATGTGCTGTTGACTCGGTCAGCCAGATCATTAACAACGATTTTTTTTAAGAACAGTTAACACCAGTTCTTGCAATGATGCCTACCCTTCACTCTCTCACTACTCCAAAAAAGAATCATCCATCTTTATAAGTCTTTTCATCAATCAATACTTTCATCAATTGATGACTTTCATCAATCAATACTTTCATCAATCATTGGTACTTGTGCTTTGTTCTTTCTGACACTTTTCAGTCAAAGTGACTGAGTTTTATGCAGGCCAACTCAATAGTACAGGTTAATTTTGATATATTGGAGACTACTTTCTCTGTTTAGTTCTGCAATACCAAACATTCTGTTCTGTAGGCAATGTGTAGGGAGATTTTAATGTAAAAGTAACCTGAAGAATAAGTATTCTCTTTTGCTTAAAAATTGAGTAGAGGGCTTCCCTGGTGGCGCAGTGGTTGAGAGTCCGCCTGCCGATGCAGGGGACACGGGTTCGTGCCCCGGTCTGGGAAGATCCCACATGCCGTGGAGCGGCTGGGCCCGTGAGCCATGGCCGCTGAGCCTGCGCGTCCGGAGCCTGTCCTCCGCAACGGGAGAGGCCACAACAGTGAGAGGCCCGCGTAACGCATAAAAAAAAAAAAAAAAAAAATTGAGTAGAGTGTAGGTGAATTTTTCAAAGCAGTTCAAAGATAATACTAGTTTCAAATCTCTCTGACCTGTAATACTTAATCTGATTTTTTACACAGAGAAAAAAGTTCTATGGCTTAGAACTTTATCCATGGTACTTCCAAGTGCTAAACAGGCTGCAGCATATTTATTAAGCAAAGCTTATTTGCGAGGACCCCAGAAATCTATTTGATTCCAATCTAACCCACACAGTTTTGTTACTTTATTTTACAAATTAATGGAGGGTGAGAGAGTTGTGTTATTTCAACATTATTTAAATGTTTATTTCTTACAGAGTTTTTAAATTATCTAGCATTGATATGGGAATACAAAGTAGCACTAACTTGTCAGAAATTAATGAAAACCGGCTTTTAAGAATAAGACAAATGGAGTTGAAATGGATTGTCTAAGAGTAAAATGCAATATTAGAAAGATCATGTTTGATGCTATCTGGAAAGTTTCCCAGATTCTCCATTGAGCAGATCTCTATGAGTGTTCATAATGAGAACTGACAGCTGCCTCTCTGGCCAAGAGTCAGGGTTTATCTTATTCTTCATTGACCCAGCTTGTACTACGTTAAGTCTGTGAAATGAATACAAAAGCTATGTTAACTTCTGTTTTTAATGCCTTGCACAAATTTTTTAAAGGGACTCACAGGGATCACATAAGGATAAAGTAACATAATAGATATTATGCTTGGTAAAAGGCATGATTCACCTCAGTACAGTGGAAAAATCATGGCCTTTGAAGTTAAGAAAGGAGTGGATTTAACTCTCAGTAACCTCAGCTCTTCCATTTCCTACTTTTATGACCACAGGTAAGTTTCTTACCTTCTTGGAATGGAACCTCTATTTCCTCATTGGCAAAATAAGGATAATTGGATTTATCTCACCAGGCAGCCTGTGAAAATTAAATTAGATTTGATATCTAAAGCACCTTGCACAAAGGCTAACAACATACATTAGATGCTTAATAAATGTTAATTTGTTCCCCTCCCCCATGTCCCCAATAGCATAGGTGTCAAATATCAAAGAAGTGAATACTTATTAAAGACTACCAGATATGATACTAATTAGTTAATTCCTAGATGTAGTAAATATTGAAGCATACGAAAAAGCATTCTACTCCCTTCCTGGACAGATAATAAGAACTTATCTGAATCTTGGTTTGACTAGACTGTGATCAACATGCAATATTAACTAGATCACATAGCATTTATATTTTCACATGTATACATAGGCTCTTCCCACCCTCATCAACATCCATTAGTTACTGAATTTTGTGAACTGGCATTGAAACAATGTTTTGTTGCACCAATTTTATAAATGTTTACAGTGCAATACGTGTTATTTTTCAGACACAAACCAAAGTTTAATTTCTCAAGGTTCATGCGGTTTGCTTTAGCAGAGTTTGATGGAGAATCTTTTATATACATTTGCAATAGATGAAAAATAAACCAGATTGCAAACCCTTTTTCTTTCTTTTTTAAAGCAAACCATGTACCAAGTTTCTTGGTCCAAATTGTGTAGGATGTTAAATTGTGTAGGATGTTAAATTTCTGTTAACCAATATGAGTATATTTCTATAAGTATAGTTATGTTGAAATAAAGTTTTAAAAAGCAAAAAAAAAAATCTATTCCCTTCCTGGACTGTGGCCTTGTTAAAATTATTTTACCAATATTTATTGAACTATGCAATAGCCAATGGACTTTCAATCCAGAGACCCTGTTTCATTTTCATAGCCTGAAATATTGTCTGCCCCTTTTTCCCCTGATTTACATATGCTTTATACAACTGTCATCTCAGGACGTTGTTGCTACCACAAATCTAATATGACAGGTTTCAAGTTTCAGCATACAAGGGTGGATGTGAGAAAATAGCTTTTTGATCACTCAGTTATCTCTACCACAGTAACTGCACCAGGGATTCCCAACACATAGGCAATCTAATCTAACCTAACTTTAGTTAACTCCAAGCTAATACACTGCTATAATCTCCTTGTAGAGGCATAAGAAGAAAAAGAAGAAAGAAGAGCATAACTGTCTTTGACTCCGGTGGTAAATACTTTTTGCTATCAGCTTCCATTATACATTTTATACATCAAAAACCTCCACCAGCCTCTTAAAACTTCAGAAAAAAATGTAAATAGTTTCAGCAGAAAGGATTGGAAGCATTGTACTAGAAATACTATAAATTGGGATTGGAGAAGATAAATGCACTTTGTCTCCATTACCTTTCATTTAAAACTACTTTTCTGAATAAGCAGAAGCAGGGACTCAAATCCTGGCAGGTTTTCTAGACCCTGAATGCATGACCCACTGGGTTAATGTATGTAACCAAGAGACATTCCAAAAGAGGGATTTAGGGGAAGAATCAGAGTCAAGAATTAAACAAACAGCCCAACAGAAACGTTGATCTAATGAGGCTTGAAGATACTTACAAACTGGGCATAAAACTATGGAAATGGAATCCAGATACACTGGAGAGAGAAGTGCGTCTGGAAAAGAAAGAAGTAAAATTTGTGTGTTCACCTGTTAGAACAGGGAGACAATAGTGGTTAAGAGTGAGTAGAGCTGAAGAGAACTGGCTTCAGAGTCACAGGGTTTAAAACACTGACCCACCACACATTAGCTAGTTATATAATCTTGCTGAGTTTCAGTTTCCTAAGATGTAAAATATGTACAATAATTGTTCCTACCTTACCGAGGTCAACATGAGGATTAAATATATTTTAAATGTTTAGTGTAATGTCTGGCCTTTCCTAAGTGCTCAATAAATGTTAGCTAGTATTATCAGGTCCACTGGAGCTTTAATAGGACTTTTTGGGTGAGTAGATAGGAATTTGGGGACCAAAGACTTTTGGAGAGCTATCTTCCTTTGATATCAGTGACTTGAAGGAGAAGATAAAAGAGGTCAGGAGTGCATAAAGAAGAAATAATTACAAATTGGGATGGAGAATACAAAGGGGAGAAAAGAAACAGTCTCTTTCTGCAAATACTGCCCCAATGAACCATGTATTCAGAAACCCTGCCTAGATCTGATTTCCTGCTTCTGCTTATTCAAAAACAGAGTTTAGACAGAGGATAATGAAAACAAAATGCTCACAGAGTGGACTTATTTTCTCCTTTCTCAATTTATAGCATCTCCAGTAAAATAGTTCCACTCCTTTCTGCTGAAAATATCTTAAAAATTTCCTGGAGTCTTATTAGAGTTACGGAGGCTGTGAATGTGTAAAATACTAACCCAGAATGCCTCTACTGAAAGGTATTGACAACTGGGATGAAGGACAGACATGTTCCTCTTCTTTCTAGGAATTCTCTTGCACCTCTAGGAGGAGACTGTGGCAGTGTCTCGTAGCTTGGAGATGACTGAAGTTAAACTATAGGAGAAAAGATACAGAGCAAGAGGGAAAACATGAAAGCAGAGTGCTGTGTGTAAAAGAACACCATAAAGGAAAGGAGTTGAGATGGAAATGTTTAAATATAATTATGGGCAAAAGTGTTACTTCAGTATTTAAACCAGTTTAGCACAAGAGGGAAAAAGTAACAATAAATAACCAGAAAGATGCTTGCTTCTCATCTGGCCACTTGTCTACCTAGTTCTTATACCTTCCCCTTCTTCATTTTAGGCTCTAAAACAGACAATAAATGGTGCCAAAGATACAAGGTGCTCCTAGGAGTTCCCATATATCCATGAAATAAATACCGATATATTTTCAAACGGTAAAATAATCAGCTTAAAAGTTATTCCATTTGATTAAATTAAATTACTATTTCCTGTTCTAGCTTTCAAAGGTGGTTATCCCCATATCCCTTCTCCTCCATGGTAACATATCCTCCTACTAATAAAAGCTTCAACCACTCCTCCTGCCCTTAGTTCAATGTCACCCTAAAACAAAACAAACAAAAACAAACAAGAAAAAATGGTCCTAACATCCCTGGGTATTGAAAGAGAATCCTGGGTTACTGAAGGAACTGTCTGAAATAGTGAAGTGATATTGAGCAAAGGGAATATCAGACTGTCAGGAGAAACGAGGGCTATGTTTTTCTAGAAATGAAAAACTCGGCAATTTGCTATCTACCTCTCTAATCAGGTTAACCTGGTCTAGACCAAAAAATAAAATAAATACATTTTTTCTTAAAAGAAACAGCATCCCTTCACTGTCTCCTTTCCTTCCCTACCTCTGTTCACCTCCCTCATGCCCATGGGGAGCAAGCAACAAATATAGTAATAGGAATAACCAGGAAGACACTACCCAAGGAAAATAATTCTATTTAAAAAAGCAAATTTTCCCCAAAGTCCAGCAAATCAAAGAGTATCCACAAATGCATCTAAAAGCTAGTCTATATTTTTACATGGCTTTAGTAATTAATGTTTAGTATTCCTGAGGAAGCAAAGCCAGTATGTAGATAGACTTCCTGCAACATGATCAACACCAAGGAAATCAATCATTCACCTTGCATTTAACAGAGATATAAATAATGATGATTTTCATCCACTAGGAGATACAAAAGCAGTAATACATGCAAATTAAGAATCCAGAAAATATTACACAGCTCCCTAACATACCACAAGTTACTAATCAAGGCAAAAAATTAAAGCATCTGGAGCACTAATAATACATGTGATTATAACACTCAGAATGAAAATCATTGATTATTTTGAAAATCATGATACCTTTTACTGAGAGAACTGCAGAATATACTGTGAAGAACTGCACAGCTCTTACAATGAAATTCCAGGATTAAACATCAAAAAGAGGTATATGACAAAATAAGCAAAGTAGAGTACACAACAGAAAATGCCAGTCATCAAACATTCTCATTCCCCCAAATTGCAGCATCTCATAAAATTAACAACATAGTGCCTCACTGTTGTTTCTAGCCTGTCTTATGATGTTCTAAAGCACTTCTTTTAAAAAATTTTATCATCCTGCTAAAGTTTCACTCCTACAACTAGATGTGGTATATTTAGTTATTCTTTAATGCTATCTCTCCTTATAAGAGGGTTAAATATTTCTGTATAAAAAATTTTATGATCATAACTGTATTTTTTGTATCCTCATGTTAAAACAGAAAATAGCATTCATAATTTGAGGTCTATTAAGCAAAATCAATAATCATTGCACGTAGGAAAATGTTAGTCTACCAAATGAGATAACATCATTTAGCAAAAGAGAGGACAAGAAAAGAAGATGAAGGTAGAAAGAGGAAGCAAGTGCTATTTATTTCCACATTGATCATGTAGACTGTGCCGGATGAGATAACAGGGTTATTATTGTTCAACAAATTCAACAGAACTCCAATAACAAGGAAAAAGTGTTAAATCTGAAACTCCATTATCCAAAAATAGTTATTTATGAGCTACAGAAAAAATATAAATTGAATCTATAAGCCACATAAAACTATCAATATAATTACCCTGTAATCAAAATATATTCTTGACCCAAGACATATACCTGTTTCCTACTACAGAAATACACTCACTCAAGTTTACCAATAATTAATTCCATAAAGTTTAGGTGATAAAATTTCAAGGGTTTATTTCACTAGGATGCTTTGCAGTTTACTTAAAGAAAAAGGAAAATAAATCCCCAAACAATTGTAAAAACAAAAAAAACATAAATTTTCAATTGAAAACATGAATTTCAATCTCAGGACAGAAATAATCCCTGACAAACTCAAATTACCCCACACGGAAAATGGCCTATTCAGCCCCAATCTATATAGAAAATGTATGCCGCACAGATCCTATGTATTAATATTTACAGTACAAAGGTCAAAGGTAGAATATCAATATGTGCATGTGTTATACACAATACATATTGTAATTAATATGTATACACATATTTTGCACTAGTACATATTACTGTAAACATTAGTCTTAGCATGTAGCACGTTCATATTTAGAAATCGCTAAGTATGTTTAGAATTAATAGATGTATTACTTGTAACTTAACCTTAAATTCATTATCTAATGCAATCTCCATTTATAAATTAGTAGGCTATGATCTCATCAACTCATTGATTGTGACTAGGCATACACCAATTTCACATAATTTTTTTTGTATCTTCTCTAACCCTTTTACTATTTTTAATTTAATTTTTTTTATAAAGCAGGTCCTTATTAGTTATCTATTTTATACATATTAGTGTATGTATGCCAATCCCAATCTCCCAAGTCATCCCACCACCAACACCACCCGCCCCCCTTTCCCCCCTTTTTGTGCATACATTTGTTCTCTAAATCTGTGTCTCTATTTCTGCCTTGCAAAGCGGTTCATCTGCACCATTTTTCTAGATTCCATGTATACACATTAATATACAACCTTTGTTTTTCTCTTTCTGACTTACTTCACTCTGTATGACAGTCTCTAGGTCCACCCACATCTCTAAAAAAGACCCAGTTTTGTTCCTTTTTACGGCTGAGTAATATTCCATGGTATATATGTACCACGCCTTCTTTATCCATTTGTCTGTCGGTGGGCATTTAGGTTGCTTCCATGACCAGGCTATTGTAAATAGTGCAACAACGAACACTGGGGTGCTTGAGTCTTTTTGAATTATGGTTTTCTCTGGGTATATGTCCAGGAGTGGGATTGCTGGGTTATATGGTAATTCTATTTTTAGATAGAAAGTTATGGGGATTCCCTTGTGTGTTATTTGTTTTTCCCTTGCTGCATTTAATATGTTTTCTTTGTATTTAATTTTTGACAGTTTGATTAATATGTGTCTTGACGTTTTTCTCCTTGGATTTATCCTGTATGGAATTCTCTGTGCTTCCTGGACTTGATTAACTTTTCCTTTCCCTTATTAGGGAAGTTTTCAACTATAATCTCTTCAAATATTTTCTCAGTCCATTTATTTTTTTCTTCTTCTGGAACCCCTATAATTCAAATGTTGGTGCATTTAATGTTGTCCCAGAGGGCTCTGAGACTGTCCTCGGTTCTTCTCATTCTTTTTTCTGCTCTGCAGTAGTTATTTCCACTATTTTATCTTCCAGGTCACTTACCCGTTCTTCTGCCTCAGTTATTCCGCTATTGATCCTATCTAGAGTATTTTTAATTTCATTTATTGTGTTGTTCATCGTTGTTTGTTTCGTCTTTAGTTCTTCTAGGTCCTTGTTAAATGTTTCTTGCATTTTGTCTATTCTATTTCCAAGATTTTGGATCATCTTTACTATCAATATTCTGAATTCTTTTTCAGGTAGACTGCCTATTTCCTCTTCATTTGTTAGGTCTGGTGGGTTTTTATCTTGCTCCTTCATCTGCTGTGTGTTTTTCTGTCTTCTCATTTTGCTTAACTTACTGTGTTTGGGGTCTCCTTTTTGCAGGCTGCAGGTTCGTAGTTCCCGTTGTTTTTGGTGTCCGTCCCCAGTGGCTAAAGTTGGTTCAGTGGGTTGTGTAGGCTTCCTGGTGGAGGGGACTAGTGCCTGTGTTCTGGTGGATGAGACTGGTTCTTGTCTTTCTGGTGGGCAGGTCCACGTCTGGTGGTGTGTTTTGGGGCATCTGTGGACTTATTATGATTTTAGGCAGCCTCTCTGCTAATGGGTGTGGTTGTGTTCCTGTCTTACTAGTTGTTTGGCATAGGGAGTCCAGCACTATAGCTTGCTGGTCGTTGAGTGAAGCTGGGTGCTGGTGTTGAGATGGAGGTCTCTGGGAGATTTTTGCCATTTGACATTACGTGGAGCTGGTAGGTCTCTTGTGGACCAGTGTCCTGAAGTTGGCTCTTCCACCTCAGAGGCACAGCACTGACTCCTGGCTACAGCACCAAGAGCCTTTCATCCACACGCCTTTGGGGAGGTCTGAGGTCTTCTGCCAGCATTCAGTAGGTGTTCTGTAGGAGTTGTTCCACGTGTAGATGTATTTCTGGTGTATCTGTGGGGAGGAAGGTGATCTCCGCGTCTCACTCTTCCGCCATCTTCCCCTCATCCTCTGTTCATATTTTCTATTTCTTCCTGGTTCAGTCTTAGAAGGTTATACCTTTCTAAGAATTTGTCTATTTCTTCCAGGTTGTCCATTTTATTGGCATAGAGTTCCTTGTAGTAGTCTCTTATGATGCTTTGTATTTCTACAGTATCTGTTGTAACTTCTCCTTTTTCATTTCTAATTTTATTGATTTGAGTCCTCTCCCTCTTTTTCCGGATGAGTCTGGCTAAAGGTTTATCAATTTTGTATACCTTCTCAAGGAACCAGGTTTTAGTTTGATATTTGCTATTGTTTTGTTTCTATTTCATTTATTTCGGCTCTGATCTTTATGATTTCTTTCCTTCTACTAACTTTGGGTTTTGTTTGTTCTTCTTTCTCTAGTTCCTTTAGGTGTAAGGTTAGATTGTTTATTTGATATTTTTCTTTTTTCTTGAGGTAGGATTGTATAGCTATAAACTTCCCTCTTAGAAATGCTTTTGCTGCATCTCATAGGTTTTGGATTGGCGTGTTCTTGTTGTCATTTGTCTGTAGATACTTTCTGGTTTCCTCTTTGATTTCTTCAGTGATCTCTTGGTTATTTAGTAACATACTCTATAGCTCCATGTGTCTAATCTCATAGCATTATGGTCGGAAAAGGTGCTTCATATGACTTAAAATTTCTTAAATTTACCAAGGCTTGATTTGTGAAGCAAGATGTGATCCTGAAAAATGTTCCATGAGCACTTGAAAAGAAAGTGTAATCTGCTGTTTTTGGATGGAATATCCTATACATATCAATTAAATCTCTCTGGTCTATTGTGTCATTTAAAGCTTGTGTTTCCTTATTAATTTTCTATCTGCATGATCTGTCCATTGGTGTAAGTGAGGTGTTAAAGTCCCCCACTATTATTGTGTTATTGTCGATTTCCTCTTTTATAGCTGTTAGCACTTGCCTTAGGTATTGAGGTGCTCCTACGTTGGGTGCATATATATATATATATATATATATATATATATATATATTGCTATATGTTCTTCTTGGATTGATCGCTTGATCATTATGTAGTGTCCTTCTTTGTCTCTTGTAACAGCCTTTATTTTAAAGTCTATTTTATCTGATACGAGGATTGCTATTCCAGCTTTCTTTTGATTTCCATTGGCATGGAATATCTTTTCCCATCCCCTCACTTTCAGTCTGTATGTGTGCCCAGGTCTGAATTGGGTCTGTCATATATATGGGTCTTGTTTTTGTATCCATTCAGCAAGCCTGCATCTTTTGGTTGCAGCATTTAATCCATTCACATTTAAGGTAATTATCGATATGTATGTTCCTATTACCACTTTCTTAATTGTTTTGGATTTGTTTTTGTAGTTCCTTTTCTTCTCTTGTGTTTCCCACTTAAAGAAGTTCCTTTAGCATTTGTTGTAGAGCTAGTTTGCTGGTGCTGAATTCTCTTAGCTTTTGTTTGTCTGTAAAGCTTTTGATTTCTCTGTCAAATCTGAATGAGATCCTTGCCGGGTAGAGTAATCTTAGTTGTAGTTTCTTCCTTTTCATCACTTTAAATATATCATTTAATGTTGTCCCAGAGGTCTCTTAGGCTGTCTTCATTTCTTTTCATTCTTTTTTCTTTATTGTGTTCTGTGGCAGTGAATTCCACCGTTCTGTCTTCCATGTCACTTATCCGTTCTTCTGCCTCAGTTATTCTGCTATTGATTCCTTGTAGTGTAATTTTCATTTCAGTTATTGTATTGTTCATCTCTGTTTGTTCTTAATTCTTCTAGGTCTTTGTTAAACATTTCTTGCATCTTCTCAATCTTTGTCTCCACTCTTTTTCTGAGGTCCTGGATCATCTTCACCATCATTATTCTGATTTCTTCTTCTGGGAGGCTGCCTATCTCTACTTCATTCAGTTGTTTTTCTAGGGTTTTATCTTGTTCCTTCATCTGGTACATAGTCCTCTGCCTTTTCATTTTGTCTCTCTTTCTGTGAATGTTGTTTTCGTTCCACAGGCTGCAGGACTGTACTTCTTCTTGCTTCTGCTGTCTGCCCTCTGGTGGATGAGGCTATCTAAGAGGCTTGTACAAGCTTCCTGATGGGAAGGACTGGTGGTGCATAGACCTGGGTGTTGCTCTTGTGGACAGAGCTCAGTAAAACGTTAATTCGCTTGTCTGCTGATGTGTGGGGCTGAGTTCCCTCCTTGTTGGTTGTTTGGATGGAGGCAACCCAGCACTGGAGCCTACAGGATCTTTTGTGGGGCTAATGGTGGACTCCAGGAGGGCTCACACCAAGGAGTACTTCCCAGAACGTCTGCTGACAGTGTCCTTTTCCTTGCAGTAAGCCACAGCCGGCCCTTGCCTCTGCAGAAGACTCTCCAACACCAGCTGGTAGGTCTGGTTCAGTCTCCTACGGGGTCACTGCTCCTTCCCCCTGTGTCCTGATGTGCACACTACTTTGTGTGTGCCCTCCAAGAGTGGAGTCTGTTTCCCCAGTCCTGTCGAAGTCCTGCAATCAAATCCTACTAGGCTTCAACGTCTGATTCTCTGGGAATTCCTCCTCCCATGGCCAGACCCCCAGGTTAGGAATACTGATGTGGGGCTCAGAACCTTCACTCCAGTGGGTAGACTTCTGTGGTATAATTGTTCTCCAGTTTGTGAGTCACCCACCCAGTGGTATTGAGATTTGATTTTACTGTGACTGTGCTCCTCCTACCATCTCAATGTAGGTTCTCCTTTGTCTTTGGATGTTGGGTATCTTTTTTGTGAGTTCTAGTGTCTTCCTTTCAATGACTGTTCAGCAGTTACTTGTGATTCTGGTGCTCTCGCAAGAGGGAGTGAGCACCCGTCCTTCTACTCTGCCATCTTGAACCAATGTTCACATTGTTTTATTTAATTTAATTTTATTTATTTATTTTTAACATCTTTATTGGAGTATAATTGCTTTACAGCATTGTGTTAGTTGCTGCTGTATAGCAAAATGAATCAGCTATACGTATACATATATCCCCAAATCTCCTCCCTCTTGTGTCTCCCACCCATCCTCCCTATCCCACCCCTCTAGGTGGTCACAAAGCACTGAGCTGATCTCCCTGTACTATACAGCTGTTTCCCACTAGCTATCTATTTTACATTTGGTAGTGTATATATGTCCATGCCACTCTCTCACTTTGTCCCAGTTTCGCCTTCCCCTTCCCCCTCCCCAGGTCCTCAAGTCCATTCTCTACTGTCTGCCTCTTTATTCCTGTCCTTCCCATAGGTTCTTCAGAAACTTTTTTTTTTTTAATGCAGCCATAAGAAGAAACAAAATTGAGTTATTTGTAGTGAGGTGGATGGACCTAGAGACTGTCATACAGAGTGAAGTAAGTCAGAAAGGGAAAAACAAATACCATATGCTAACACATATATATGGAATCTAAAAAAAAATTTTAAAGATTATAAAATTAATATACATTTTCTCCCTCTGATTTCCATTACCTAAATTCTTTGCACTTAGTTATGATGCTCTGTTGAATACACTGCATGCAGAATGCATGCAGCACATGCCACGAAGCATCTGCAATGAGGATAAGAGGGAAGCATTATCCTTAATTTGCATATCACACTATACACAGTAACTAATTTGTCAAATATCAGACAATGTACATATTCTAGGCCTCCTTCCCTCCCTTTCTGGCAATTAGGTTCACTTTTTTTTTTTTTGCAACTGAATTTTATAGAGAGGAAAATATATCTTTAGCTAAGCTGGTGTAATTTGAAAACACATATATTACATTTCTCCAAATGACTTAATATTGAAAAAGAAGAAAAAGTGCACCTTCAGGTTAGATCGCAGAATGGATAGGGAGCTTAAAAGGCAAGCTCTGACTCTGAGAATTAAATTTAGCCTGCCAGTTCCTGCAGTGAAACATAAGACCACCTTCCCTCAGCAGCTCGAGTGGGGAGACATTGTTCTGCTGTCTCTCCAGGCTCCTCTGTACACTGAGGCTGACGTGATTCCCCAGATTCATATCCTGCACAGAATATAAACTATTTTTGTAAGTAACAGCAAGAGGAATTTATTGACTTCTTCTCAGACTGAAAGCAGAAGTGACCACTTGTATCAAATAATCCACTTGGATTTTAGCTTATTAAGAATGGGGTGGATTGTGATTGATGTTAATTTTTATTCAACAGTCTCATCTATTCTGATATTTTAGTATCTTGGCATGCTTATGCAAAGCTTTATTTGGATTACTTACAGGACTGCGACTATTCTTTATTTACCAAGGTTACAGCACAAATAACATTACTTACAGAGGTAGGGGAGTCTTTCCCACAAATCAGCCCCACAAAAACAAACATCTATTTACTGAATTCTTGGAATAGCTACAAAGAAACATAAGACACAGTTACAGTTCTCAAGAACCTTATAACACAGGGAGATAAAATATTTACAGGTACAATTAACCAATAAGGAAAGACAGTGATACAAGCAGTGCCACAAAGCCAAAACCATAGTGGAGATTTTGCCCTCACAGGAATGAGATCTCATTACCTGGGTGACTTATTATTCTTCTAGTTCTCAGTCTGTATCTCTAAAATGCATAAGCTGGACTAGATTATCTCTAAATTCTCTCCCAATCTAAAAGTTTTAAGAACTTAACATCTACTCTCCTACACCAACCCCTCATAATTTTACTTAAATTCAACTGATACATTTTTCAAGTTTTCACAAGTGATAGTGCAGCCTGACAGAAAACAAGTTTTGCTGCTACATAAAAACAAAGTTGGCAAACCTTTCTCATATTTTGCTCCTGCTATTTTTCAAATGTTGATTTTAGTTCCAAGGTTAAGTTTTATAAATTGTAAGTATGATGCAATTGAAATAACAAATTTCCTTTGGCACACCTAATGGGGCAAAACATCTCAAATAGGATGTTCAGTGTACTTAAGTTGTATATACTTAAATTGACTATGTGTTTAAGGTATAAGGAAAAATAACATTAAAGATCTGGAATAGAAATTTATTTTGGGACACATACAAAGTGTTACAGACATACCATCCTCTAAAACAGGAGCTTTGTAATAATGTTTTATAGCAATAATAATATAACTTCTTTATCATAATATTCTATTTTCTGAGAACCAACCATCTCTTAGAATATTAAGGTTTCTTCAACTTTCACACAATTAACTTTAGTACAAGTAGGAAAGAAAAAGATTGCTTAAATACTATGATGCACTGCTTCCCAAATATGCCAATCCTAAAACTATACAAATACAAATACATAGGATATTCTCTGGAAAAATCTCATCACATTGAGCTGAGAAGAGATATAAGGAGTCTGAATTTTTTGTGTGTCTCCAGAAATTCTTACTATCTGGAAAGCTTGGAGAAAATTATCATAATGGATTCAAAGCCAAATGCAAAGAATTTTAGATTATATTTACCAGGCTGCCCATCAGTCAGTAACTATATGCATATCATTTGAACGAGCTTGAAATAGAGCTAGTACTAAAAATATTTCCTTCATTATCTATAATACAAGCAGCATAAATTCATTTATTTACTTCTTAAGCACTTTTTAAATTCCCTGGAAATGCTACCAGTCAGTATCTTTGAAGAATTAGATAACTGTCCTCTAAGAGCAAAGACAAATAGAAAAACAATGGTAGTGGCAACCAGAGGGGTGAAAAGAATTCCATTCAAAGAACTGAAAGAGAAACTGACTCAGTTTCCCATTGAGATTAAGCTTTTTAAAACCAAAACAAAATCTGGGGGCCAGAGATTTAAGTGAGCATAAGTTTATTTATGACTTTTGCTAGAAAGTGCTATATAAACATGATCATCTCCCAAAAGGTCAGTGAGAATTTAACCTTCCTTAATGACACATCTTAGAAATAGCAACTCCGTCCCCCATATGACCTATATATTTCTAAAAGAATTCGCTGGCCAAGTTGCTTAATTTTGTCCTTTTTAGTAGATTCTAGACACTTAATATTTACAGTTTCAAATGTAAGTAGGCCGCTATCCACAGCCCCTTTGTAATTCTACATACTCACGTAAGAAGGTAGTGATGAATCAGAAAGTACTTCAAGATCAGTTAGCACCTCATGGTTATAATAGCAACTTTGTTAATAATGAGGATGTATCCCAATGATGTAAATCTGTCACCAGAGCTGAGGTATAAAAATTCATTGCAAGACATAAGGAAGGAATATATAGAATAAAAGTATTGAAATTTAATAAAAACATTAAACCTAGGGTCACTTTGGGTCTTTAATTGTAAACTCCTTTATCATGCAAAGTTAAGTGACTACAGAATCACACGACTGATACACCAAGCCAACCCGAGCTTTTTCTTCAATCTCTGGCCTAATGCCTCATTACAGCATAATTCCCCTCAAATTATACAAACAGGGGTTTAACAATTATAACTTTTAAAAAGTGAATGATTGACTACTAATGGCTTATAGGTTCCTTAATAGAAAAGGGCAATGTTCATATGATTAACCCCTTTCTTACTACTTTTCTCTCCAGGATGGATAGGATGCAATATTCCCAAATGGTGGGAGATAGAAAAAAATGCGACAAATGGGAGAGGCATTATGAATAATATCTGGCACCATTCATCCTTCTTTCTGTTTAGTTGAAGTACTTTTCAATACTCCAGATGGCTTTAGGAGCAATCTTATCTCTCTTAATGGTGCCAACCCAGAAGCCTCAACTCTTCACCAATACTTCCTTTCAGTTGTTGTGAGATAGAGAAACCAATATTTCTCTAGAGACCTGTTGGGACTTTATAGGAACTATTGGAAATCTTGCAAATGACCCTCACTATAATGTTAAAATCTACCATATAGGCAAATCCCCTTCATTTATAACATAACTCATCTCCAAAAATATTACCACAATAATTTTTTTTAAATTTCATTTAAAAACTAAAACATAGTTGACTTTGTTATAAAGAGATTAATTAACCAGGATGTCACATTTTTTATTTTATCACATAGAAGCAGTAAAAATAGAGGGAAAAGTTGTGTTTCAGAGTTACTAAGTCCTGAGTCCAGATTCCAGCTTCACCTCTACCTACCTGTGTATTTTTGAAATAGGCCGTTTGAGTCTCAACTTTCTACATAAAGTGTGGCACCCAGCATGGAACATAAGTCCGTTCTTTTCCCTTTCACAGTGCTTTCATGAGTTTAGGTATTAGAGCTGCTCACAGTTTCCCATCAGGTTATATTGTTGGAATAAATCTAATAAAGCATAAGGTTTGTGGGTGGAGATTAAGAAGAGAGTGGTGGAATTACTAGATACAGAAAGCAAGACTGGACAGATATATTACAGAACTTTTCACAGTTCCCACTACAAAGGAATAATTAAGAAAACAAAGAGGTAGGTATTGTTTTGAGCAAAAGGACTAAGATAATGAAAACGAAGCCTGCAAAGATGAAAAGGAGGCAATGCTGTGAGCCAGCTAGGATCTTACAGACAATTTCTAAGCAATAAAAATTTAACATGACACAAAATTTAATTGATAGAACATTCTGAAGGCAGACAATGCTTCAGAATAGACAGATGGGATATCAATTACCATGAGCTTTATTCTTTGTAAGAATTTGCTGGCATTTTTGTGGGAGTGAGGCCTGGGAATTTCAGCCCTCAGAGCTAACACTGAGCAGAGAAGAAAAGATTCTTAGAAGCCATAAAAATATCAGGGGTATCTTAAATTTCCCAAACAACTACCATATCCCTAATGACAAAACTGTGATTGTAAATGGTTTTTCTATAATCTGTCATGAATATGGATTTAGTTATTAGTGGGGGATTATGGTCAGGGAGGAATATTTTCATGTTTTATTTACACTGATAATAATATATTTTCTCATGAGTATACTACTATATTCTCACGTCCCCTCTTATGTTCTATCACCACCATATATATGTATTATATTGTTGAGATGGGGATGGAAGAATACTTGCAAAATTTTGGAAAGAACAATATCATGTTCTTAAGTACTCTAAGAAAATAAAAAGTTAGCTTACCGACAGCAAAATACATACTGTCTTCCATGCATAGAGCTGATGTTACATAAGAGTTGATTATCTGAACCTTAACAGTGGCCATAAAATATGATTGGTATACAAGTTCTAATTCAAGATAAAATGTCTTATACCATGTCTTATGAGCTAAAATACTTATTCTAAAATCTCCAGATTAAGAAAACATTCTTCATTTAAATCAAGCTTAAAATGTTCAAGGAAAATCGACATTCAAATTAGGAATGATACACTGGCCTGGAGAATGGTCAAACTGTAAATTTATAGATTTGCTTTTGAGAAAAGATGCATGTCTTATTGCACATTACAGGTGACATGAATAAATGTCTTTAAAAGGTCAACATTTTGAAAAGTAAAATCACTTTGCTGAGTAAAGTTTTGTAAAATATTTTATTATGACTATAGATTTTTTCACCCTAAATTTTCAGATAATAGGAAGGAAAGTTGCTCCAAAATATGAAAATAATAGTATTTCAACACAACATACTATTAACAGTTGCCAAACTCCATAAACTTATACAATGTTCCTTAACAAAATCAACATTGTCTCTTAACTTTTTAAGTAAGCAGCTTACTTAAGTTATTTTCCAGTCAGTTCATCTTATTTATAATATTAATCTGATAATCAATTAAATTTTGAGAATAACCATGTTATGTATATGTGTAACCTATAAGTATTGGTTCAATAGGCTTAGCAATAAGAATTTACTTTTCCTCAAAAATACCACAAAATTAATCCTTTCCAACATGAGCCATAAAGAAAAAGCTCCATTTTATAACATTACCAACTATACCTGCCTCTGTTTACACAAGATTATTCAACAGATCTAGCTCAGGATATATGTATAGACATGTGCTAGCACTTCCACTGGTATCAACTGGGCATTTGGGGAGGATGACTGTTGGGTAGCACAGGAGTGCATGCGGACCTACTGGGGCCTGATTAAGGGGAATACGTTTGGGACTTCCTTTTTGGGTAGAGGGCTATATTTCTCTGGTTTGCCGTCACATCTGTGTATAGTTATTGCTACTCTTGACGGTGTAGGAATGGGTTCCAGTAATATTCCTACCATTCAGTTTTGTAACTAAATTTCTATTCACAATTTTGTATTCTTTTTTTCTAAGAATCCCAGATAATTTTAATACCAAAACCAAAACAAACAAAAACTAATGGAATGCAACAATGAATCAAAAGAATAATATATCAGGAGGTTATTCCACAAATAATAAAATATAAAATATGGTTAAATATCAGAAATAATATATTTTTAATTTATTACAAAGAAAAATAATGACCCAGTAAGACCACACCAATTGGTGCTTAAACAACACTCCTAAAATTGTGCAGCCATTTTTTTTTAACATCTTTATTGGAGTATAATTGCTTTACAGTGGTGTTAGTTACTGTTTTATAACAAATTGAATCAGCTATACATATACATATATACCCATATCTCTTCACTCTTGCATCTCCCTCCCACCCTCCCTCTCCCACTCCTCTAGGTGGTCAAAAAGCACGAAGCTGTCTCTCTGTGCTATGTGACGGCCTTTCACTAGCTAGCTATTTTACATTTGGTAGTGTATATAAGTACATGCCACTCTCTCACTTCGTCCCAGCTTACACTTCCCCCTCCCGTGTCCTCAATTCCATTCTCAACATCTGTGTCTTTATTCCTGTACTGCCCCTAGGTCTTCAGAACCATTTTTTTTTCTTTTTAGATTCCATATATATGTGTTAGCATACAGTATTTGTTTTTCTCCCTGACTTACTTCACTCCGTGTGACACACTCTAGGTCCCTCCACTTCAATGCAAATACTTCAATTTCGTTTCTTTTTATGGCTGAGTAATATTCCATTGTATATATGTGCCACATCTTCTTTATCCATTCATCTGTTGATGGACACTTAGGTTGCTTCCATGACCTGGCTATTGTAAATAGAGCTGCAATGAATATTGTGGTACATGACTCTTTTTGAATTATGGTTTTCTCAGGGTATATGCCCAGTAGTGGGATTGCTGGGTCATATGGTAGCTCTATTTTTAGATTTTTAAGGAACCTCGAGAATGTTCTCTGTAGGGGCTGCATCAATTTACATTCTCACCAGCAGTGAGAGAGGGTTCCCTTTTCTCCACACCCTCTCCAGCATTAATTGTTTGTAGATTTTTTGATGATGGCCATTCTGGCCGGTGTGAGGTGATAACTCACTGTAGTTTTTTTTTTTTTTTTGCGGTACGTGGGCCTCTCACTGTTGTGGCCTCTCCCGTTGCGGAGCACAGGCTCCAGACGCGCAGGCTCAGCGGCCACGGCTCACGGGCCCAGCCACTCCGCGGCACGTGGGATCCTCCCGGACTGGGGCATGAACCCACGTCCCCTGCATTAGCTGGAGGACTCTCAACCACTGCTCCACCAGGGAATCCCCCTCATTGTACTTTTGATTTGCATTTCTCTAATGATTAGTGATATTGAGCATCCCCTCATGTGTCTGTTGGCAATCTGTATATATTCTTTGGAGAAATGTCTATTTAGGTGTTCCGCCCATTTTTGGATTGGGTTTTTAATTTTTTTGATATTGAGCTGCATGAGCTGCTTGTAAATTTTGGAGATTAATCCTTTGTCAGTTGCTTCATTTGCAAATATTTTCTCCTATTCTTAGGGTTGTCTTTTCGTCTTGTTTATGGCTTCCTTTGCTGTGCAAAAGCTTTTAAGCTTTTAAGTTTCAAGGTCCCATTTATTTTTGGTTTTATTTCCATTTCTCTAGGAGGTGGGTCAAAAAGGATCTTGCTGTCATTTATGTCATAGAGTGTTCTGCCTATGTTCTCCTCTAAGAGTTGTATAGTGTCGGGCCTAACATTTAGGTCTTTAATCCATTTTGAGTTTATTGTTGTGTACAGTGTCAGGGAGTGTTCTAATTTCATTCTTTACATGTAGCTGTCCAGTTTTCCCAGCACCATTTAGTGAAGAGGCTGTCTTTTCTCCATTGCATATTCTTGCCTCCTTTTATCATAAATAAGGTGACCACAGGTGCGTGGGTTTACCTCTGGCCTTTCTCTCCTGTTCCATTGATCTATATTTCTGGTTTTGTGCCAGTACCATACTGTCTTGATTACTGTAACTTTGTAGTATAGTCTGAAGTCCAGGAACTTGATTCCTCCAGTTTTTCTTTCTCAAGATTGCTTTAATTTCTTTCATCAGTGTCTTATAATTTTCTGCATACAGGTCTTTTATCTCCTTAGGTAGGTTTATTCCTAGGTATTTTATTCTTTTTGTTGCAATGGTAAATGGGAGTGTTTCCTTAATTTCTCTTTCAGATTTTTCATCATTAGTGTATAGGAATGCAAGAGATTTCTGTGCATTCATTTTGTAACCTGCTACTTCACCAAATTTATTGATTAGGTCTAGTAGTTTTCTGGTAGTATCTTTAGGATTCTCTATGTAGAGTCTCATGTCATCTGCAAACAGTGACAACTTTACTTCTTTTCCAATTTGGATTACTTTTATTTCTTTTTCTTCTCTGATTGCTGAGACTAAAACTTCTAAAACTATGTTGAATAACAGTGGTGAGAGTGGACAACTTTGTCTTGTTCCTGACCTTAGAGGAAATGGTTTCAGTTTTTCAACATTAAGAATGATGTTGGCTGTGGGTTTGTCATATATGGCCTTCGTTATGTTGAGGTAAGTTCCCTCTATGCCTACTATCTGGAGGGTTTTGTCATAAATGTGTGTTGAATTTTGTCAAAAGCCTTTTCTGCATTTACTGAGATGATCATATGGTTTTTTTCCTTCAGTTTGTTAATATGGTGCATCACGTTGATTGATTTGCGTATGTTGAAGAATCCTTGAAACCCTGGGATAAATCCCACTTGATCATGGTGTATGATCCCTTTAAGGTATTGTTGGATTCTGTTTGCTAGTATTTTGTTCAGGATTTTTGCATCTATATTGATCAGTATCTAATTCTATCTAATTCTAATCTGATGAATATCTAATTCATCAGGTATTGGTCTGTAATTTTCTTTTTTTGTAGTATCTTTGTCTGGTTTTGGTATCAGGGTGATGGTAGCCTCACAGAATGAGTTTGGGAGTGTTTCTTCCTCTGCAACTTTTTGGAGGAGTTTGAGAAGGATGGGTATTAGCTCTTCTCTAAATGTTTGATAGAATTTGCCTGCGAAGCCATCTGGTCCCGGGCTTTTCTTTGTTGGAAGATTTTAAGTCAAAGTTTCAATTTCAGTGCTTGTGATTGGTCTGTTCATATTTTCTATTTCTTCCTGGTTCAGTCGCAGAAGGTTGTGCATTTCTAAGAATTTGTCCATTTCTTCCAGGTTGTCCATTTTATTGGCATAGAGTTGCCTGTAGTAATCTCTCATGATCCCTTGTATTTCTGCAGTGTCAGCTGTTACTTCTCCTTTTTCATTTCTAATGCTATTGATTTAAGTCTTCTCCCTTTTTTCCTTGATGAGTCTGGCTAATGGTTTATCAATTTTGTTTATCTTCTCAAATAACCAGCTTTTAGTTTTATTGATCTTTGCTACTGTTTCCTTCATTTCTTTTTCAATTATTTCTGATCTGATCTTTATGATTTCTTTCCTTCTGCTAACTTTGGGGTTGTTTTGTTCTTCTTTCTCTAATTGCTTTAGGTGTAAGGTTAGGTGGCTTGTTTGAGATGTTTCTTGTTTCTTGAGGTAGAACTGTATTGCTATTAACTTCCCTCTTAGAACTGCTTTTGCTGCATCCCATAGGTTCTGGGTTACCGGGTTTTCATTGTCATTTGTTTCTAGGTATTTTTTGATTTCCTCTTTGATTTCTTCAGTGATCTCTTGGTTATTTAGTAGTGTACTGTTTAGCCTCCATGTGTCTGTATTTTTCACAGATTTTTTCCTGTAATTGATATCTAGTCTCATAGTGTTGTGGTCAGAAACAATACTTGATACTATTTCAATTTTCTTAAATTTACCAAGGCTTGATTTGTGACCCAATATATGATCTATCCTGGAGAATGTTCCATGAGCACTTGAGAAGAAAGTTTATTCTGTTGTTTTTGGATGGAATGTCCTATAAATATCAATTAAGTCCATCTTGTTTAATGTATTATTTAAAGCTCGTGTTTCCTTATTTATTTTCATTTTGGATATGTCCAGTGGTGAAAGTGGGGTGTTAAAGTCCCCTACTATGATTGTGTTACTGTCAATTTCCCCTTTTATGGCTGTTAGCATTTGCCTTTTATGTATTAAGGTGCTCCTATGTTGGCTGCATAAATATTTACAATTGTTATATCTTCTTCTTGGATTGATCCCTTGATCTTATGTAGTGTCCTTCTTTGCTTCTTGCAATTGTTTTTATTTTAAAGTCTATTTTGTCTGATATGAGAATTGCAACTCCAGCTTTCTTCTGATTTCCATTTGCATGGAATATCTTTGTCCATCCCCTCACTTTCAGTCTGTATGTGTCCTTAGGTCTGAAGTGGGTCTCTTGCAGGCAGCATATATATATGGGTCTTGCTTTTGTATCCATTCTGCCAGTCTATGTCTTGTGCTTGCAGCATTTAATCCATTTACATTTAAGGTAGTTATTGATATGTATTTTCCTATTACCAGTTTCTTAATTGTTTTGGGTTTGTTATTGTAGGTCTTTTCCCTCTCTTGTGTTTCCTGCCTAGAGAAGTTCCTTTTGCATTTGTTGAAAAGCTGGTTTGGTGGTGTTGAGTTCTCTTAGCTTTTAATTACTCCGTCAAATCTGAATGAGATCCTTACTGGGTAGAGTAATCTTGGTTGGAGGTTTTTCCTTTTCATCACTTTAAATATGTCCTGGCACTTCCTTCTGGCTTACAGAGTTTATGTTGAAAGATCAGATGTTAACCTTACGGGGATTCCCTTGTATGTAATTTGTGGTTTTTTCCTTGCTGCTTTTAATATTTTTTCTTTGTACTTAATTTTTGATATTTTGATTAATATGTGTCTTGGCATGTTTCTCCTTGGATTTATCCTGTATGGGACTCTCTGTGCTTCCTGGACTTGATTGACTATTTCCTTTCCCATATTAGGGAAGTTTTCAACTATAATCTCCTCAAATATTTTCTCAGTCCATTTCTTTTTCTCCTCTTCTTCTGGGACCCCTATAATGCGAATGTTGGTGCATTTAATGTTGCCCCAGAGGTCTCTGAGACTATCCTCAATTCTTTGCATTCTTTTTTCTTTATTGTGCTCTGCAGTAGTTATTTCCACTATTTTATCTTCCAGGTCACTTATCCGTTCTTCTGCCTCAGTTATTCTGCTCTTGATTCCTTGTAGAAAATTTTTAATTTCATATGTTGTGTTTTTCATAATTTTTTGTTTGCTCTTTAATTCTTCTAGGTCCTTGTTAAACGTTTCTTGTATTTTCTCCATCCTATTTCCAAGATTTTGGATCATCTCTACTATCATTACTCTGAATTCTTTTTCAGGTAGACTGCCTATTTCCTCTTCATTTGTTTGGTCTGGTGGGTTTTTACCTTGCTCCTTCATCTGCTGTGTGTTTCTTTGTCTTCTCATTTTGCTTAAATTACTGTGTTTGGGGTCTCCTTTTTGCAGGCTGCAGTTTCATAGTTCCCGTTGTTTTTGGTGTCTGCCCGCAGTGGCTACGGTTGGTTCACTGGGTTGTGTAGGCTACCTGGTGCAGGGGACTGATGCCTGTGTTCTGGTGGATGAGGCTGGATCTTGTCTTTCTCGTGGGCAGGACTGTGTCTGGTGTTGTGTTTTGGGGTGTCTGTGACCTTATTGGTTTTAGGCAGCCTCTCTGCTAATGGGTGGGGTTGTGTTCCTGTCTTGCTAACTGTTTGGAATAGGGTCTCCAGCACTGTAGCTTGCTGGTTGTTGAGTGGAGCTGGGTCTTAGCATTGAGATGGAGATCTCTGGGAGAGCTTCCACCGTTTGATATTACGTGGAGCCAGGAGGTCTGTGGTGGACCAGTGTCCTGAACGCCGCTCTCCCACCTCAGAGGCACAGGCCTGACACCCGGCTGGAACACCAAGACCCTGTCAGCCACACGGCCAGGTACGTGGGGAGTTTCTTGCCTTTTGAGAAGTCTGAGGTCTTCTGCCAGCATTTAGTAGGTGTTCTGTAGGAGTTTTCCCACATGTAGATGTATTTCTGATGTATTTGTGGGGAGGAAGGTGATCTCCATGTCTTACTCCTCCGCCATCTTGAAGGTCTCCAGGTAGATTTATTTTAACAACGACTTACTGGAAAGCAGTTACAAAATGTGGATGCATGAGATACCATATAGCAGTGCAAAGTAAAAAGTGCTTCATAACAATTCTGTTGCCAATTACATGTCCAATTTTTTTTAAGATATATTAGTTGCCACTTCGTATATTAAATGATTTGGGGAAATAGCAGTAATCTGAAAAAACAGGAAAAAACTGACAATCTAAGCAGATAAACAGTATATAGTAAATATTTATGATTTGGAAAAGTGAGGAATCTCAATCAAGGAGTTAGATTTGTTAAAGCAAAGAGCATAAGTACTGTAAGTTCCAGTAGAGAGGCAGGGTAAAGAGATCACTCTAGCTGGCAGAAACAGGCAAGTAAACAGGCAGAAACCAAGTTTAAATGCAGGAGAAGCTATCACTGCCAGGGAGATATAAAGTGGCACCATTGAAAGAATTGTGACTAATGAATATCTGCCTTAGTTTTAGATAATACATATAACATGTCTTCACCCTCCTAGCAGGACTTTCAAGAATAAATATTCAAGCATCTGGCATGTACAAAGTCACACATACAATTGGCATGAGCCAAGTGAGGTTGACCTGCATGATATATAAAATCTTACATAATTTGTGTCACTAGAAATTTTTATTGGGAGGATGCTTAGGCTAGATCTCTAAGGTATTGAATCCTACAAGACCTTTAAAAAGGAAGTCCCAGAAGGATCATGTTAGCAATCAATGTAATACTCCGGACTCCTCTAGAAGGCAAGTGACCTAACGATATACTCATGTATCCATTTATACTCTGTTCCTGCATCCGCATATGCGCACACACACACACACACGCACATACACGACACACCAACATACCAAAAAGAACACATCTATCTGGATGGAACTCTAGTGTCACATGGCACTGTGCATGCATTCATTAGCAAAATCATATACAATATATCTGATATTTTAACCTTTCACTTAATAGTTTTATTTCTTTTTAGCCTTTGAGTCATCTTCCCAAGCTTGTTAATCTTTATCAATTTGTTTTTTTCTTGAGTATGGATAACTACTTTTTCTTCATATCATTCTGACATCTAAATTGTTAAAATTCCATGCATTTCATCATGATTGTGCCCTGTAGTGTCTGAACTCTTGGGTTGCTGAATCTGCCTTGTATCCAATGCTATACTATATATTAGCATTCCAGTTACATTTAATTTCATTTTCTAAAATGATAGTTTCTTTAAACTCCATAAATAAATATGCAGAGCATATTTATTGCTAGTGCCAGTGTAATTGAAGCTACCAAACTCTAGGGAATTTTTATGAATTTATGAGATTCAGAATAAATTACTTTTAAGAGAACTAAAGGATGTTTAAGTTCACGTTTAATTTTTTATCATTTATAGTCCCTCAATTATTACTCAGCATTTTTGCATACAATTAAATGCGTAAGCTTTATTGATAGTAATTCTCTATAACATCCCTAATTATAACAAAGTAATTTTGACTTGTTCTCCTTACTCAACAGTTCATGTTTTAATTTCTGTGCATGTCAATAAGGTTATTCACAGAAGCCAAAGGAAATGTATTTCTTAAGGGTTTGTTTTGCTATCTAAGTTACATGGGGAATTAGGAATTCAGTTAGAATGAGTTGTGTTTGAGATGCTTATTGGAATCTGAGTGTATGACATTCTTGAATTAGGTATGGAAGATGATAGTCATTCCAATCTCACTTTTATTTCATATACATATGATGAGATGACTTCTCCGAAGTCAGAGGGTAGGATGAATTCTCTGGGAAATTCATACATACATATTCACAGGCAATTTTCAGCTAGATCTGAAAATTATGTGAGATAGGCAGGACTTTCAATAAGGAAAATGAGTGTAACTATGCAGACACTACTTGGAGTTGTAGAAAACCTATATAATTTTTTCAGCCTCCATATGCCACCAGCACCTATGCCCCTACATAGCAAGTCTAATAAAACTTAAGTGAACATGTGACATCCAGAAAGCAGAGCACTGTCCATGATCCCACAACACAAAGTACAAGGTTCAAGGCACTACTATTCCCTCTCACACCTGGAAAGTGTCATTTTTTTCCCTAAAAGGAAAAGGTAACAGAGGCATATCAGGAGACACAGTTTCCAATTCCAGATTGACCATATACCTGCTCTATGGCCTTGGGCAACTATTTGACTTCTATGAACCTCTGTTTCATCATCTGAAAATCAAGGCTAATAATTCCTATTTTCTTAGAGTTGTGATAAAAATAAAAGGTATCATGAAAATGAGGGGGCCTCATAATCAATAAAGCTATATATAACAGCATTGATTATTTTCTCAACACTTTATAGGTATAGGTTTTTTCAATCTTGTGGCACAGAAAAGAAAATAAATACTGAAAGGTATTACAACAGGAACTAGCTAGCTCCTTACCAAATCTGTTTCATCTTCTTCCTGGGCTCACAGAAAGTTTACATTTGTCTGTTCCCTTCCAGTTAGAAATGGCCATATCACTGCATTCTAACCAATGGAACCTGAGGGAAGTGATGTGGAATACTTCCAGTCTTAGTCCATAAAAATTTCCCATTCCAGGTTTTCCATGCCCTTTCCCCATCCAGGTGCTAAGTGTAGAGGACTCCAAGGGCCTAAAAATGGCTGAGCAACAAGGAAAAGGAGGTATATCTCTGAATGACAAAGTGGAAAGCCTCTTACCAACCAGGAACAGTAATTTTGGATTTTACATGTACAACTTTTATCATTTAGTAGTGCCTTAGGTAAAACAGGGATATAGAAAAGTTAAGTGTCAAAAGAAATAAGTTCTGGAGATCTAATGTATGACATGGTGACTGTAGTTAATAATACTGTATTGTATATATGAAATTTGCTAAGAGAGTAGTATTGTGTTCTCACCACAAAAAAGGAGGTAACTGTCAGATGATGAATGTGTTAATTAACTTGACTGTGATAAGCATTTCATAATGTATATGTATATTAAATCATTACTTTGTACACCTTTTAAAAATGGCATTGTACAACATAGAATATACACAATTTTAATTTGTCCTTCATACCTCATAATAGCTGGGGGCGGGGGGGGGAACTACTGCCCTGGAGCAAGATGCCATTCAGAAACAATGCCATCAAGAATACTGATGTCAACTCTTACTGCCATGTTTTGACAAATATTGTTATAATAATTCCTGTTTTAGAGAACTGATGGTCTATGAGGAACTTTAGGGTTTGTAGAACACTTTCAGTTTTCTCAGTCATCCTGGGGGATCATGAGGGGACTGAGTTAAGTTCTAACTTTCTCAACACCATCATTCCTTTCCCTATAGCCACTGCTGTTCTTGCTGAAATCACATGTTCTCTAAAATACAGAGTTAGCCATGCATTTCTTGATCAAAACAAAGACAAAAACAAATAAACAAAAATCAAACCATATAAAGCATCCTTTAAAAAAGCCAAAATATCAAGTCTAGACTTAAAACATCTGCAGTTACCTTGAAATCTCAAATCACTGAATAATAAAAACCACGAATGTGGTTTTGTTATCTTGAATATTTATTAAGCAAGCAACATCGTTTTTGCCTTTCTGCCTTCTATTTTTTTCTCATTTTGGAAAGATTTTGTGTGTGAATTATAATATTACATGTTATTGTAGCTCTTAGATGAACCCCCTCTAGCCCACCATCTAGTATAGAGATATATGTAAATAAATAGTAATATTATAATATAGAAAACCTGCCTTTAATTTAATTTTAAAATGAAGGGTAATGGTAAAGTAATATGGCTGTTTGGGCATGGCCAAGATTTCTTTGGACAGAGAATGTAAGATTTATTAATGTGACACTGAGCTATAACCTAAGCTAAGATTTAGACAAGTGAAGAATGGCATCAGACAGAAGATTTTATCTTTCAAGAACCAAGAACTTCACAACCATAAGCCTATAGGCTGGACAAGAGCTGAACAGGAAGCTCAGCTTAGCTATAGCATGGCACAAATGATGATTCTAATGCTACATAAAAGATTTCTATCATACAGGTAAAGTTAGGCCTCTACGTTTGTTATTGCATTATGGAATAACTTTATGTAAAAACAATAATGCAGTCTACCAGGAGTTTCCCATGTAAGTTTGAGCTCATAATGTCATAAGTTTTAAGACTTCCACTGATTTGTTGTATAATGTGAATAAGTCACATTATATAACAAAACAGCTACTCACCAGTAAAATTGGAATTAAAAAAAAAATTACCCAAACAAGAAGCCTGTGAGCAATAAGTGAAAACACTACATAATCAGAGAAAAGTTCTCCCTAAAGGCAAAACGACTAAAGTCCACTGAACCAGGAAGCATAGTACCAATAGTACAGACTTTTGGTTTACCAACAATACCGTAAGAATACAAAGCAACAGAAGAAGACAATATAATTTATGGTATTTTAATTATATAATTTAGTGTCATGTATTTGTCTCTAAAGAACAAGGATTATGTTCATAAAGATTGTAAAGATTGTAATAGGAGATTTTTTTACTTAGAGGTCTTCTGATTTAGTCCGCTGAACTCAGATGGATCTGCATTCAAATATCTCAAAGGCATGCTTAAAATATATATTTTTTAAAAGTACTATGCGAACACTCTCTAAAATCTAACCAAGAACCACAATAGCATTTCCCATCTTTACCTATTAAGAAATACTCACCATGGAAACCCAGTCTCTCTCACTTCAAATGTAGACTTTTTTCTTCCCACGTTTGTTTTTCATAATCCCTCAGGTAATATGTTTGAAGAAGTACCACAGCTTTCTCTTCCCTGGCTAAATAATAAACCCTCTCTTTAAAATGAAATTTTTGTTTATATAGGTGATTAGGCGCCATTGAATGGCAACCACTTCTGAATGAAGATGCTTTGAGTGTATTTGTATGATCTGAGTGCTTATTTTTTCCCAGAAAATCACTATGCATTCATGAACTGTGAATAAAAACCACATAAGACACAAGCATGACAATCAGTTTTCACAAGCTATATTAAGCAAAATACCATGGAAGTGAAACAAAATTTAAGCATATATGTATATTTACACACTTGTGTGTGTGGTAGAACTATTTTACGACAAGTGAAATAAATAAATCATTTTGATTTAATACTGCCTATTTAATATTCATTGAGCAATAGACCATACACTAAAAGCTTAATAAACCCCCCAAATCATTTGCATATGTTCATTTTATTCATTATTCAATACTTCAAAGAAAATTGCTTGTTTCCTATAATAACATTTCTATAATTCATTTCCAGACCAGTGATTGGTCAACAAATTTTGACATATCTCAGGTTGGAAATATGTGCATGAAAATGCTTACTGCTTGGAAGATAAGTTTAATTTTATTTCAAGTAAATAAATTTAGATAATAATTTAGACCAATGTTCCCCAAACCAACCTGATATAAAGAATCTTCCAGCTCTTTTTCTAAAGAGTGTCTAGGGTAGGGGCCAGGAGTAAGTATGTTAAGTATCATTCAAGTGATTCAAAATGAGAAAACACAGATTCAGACTAAACTGAGTACGCCTACTCATTCATTCATGCAGTCATCAATTCATTGTTTTATTTATTCAACCTTGGCACACTTGTGTGCTGTATATCATAAGGATAAATAAAACATACTCCCAGTATCACAAATAAGTGCAATGAAATACGATAAATTATTGACTGAAAATAGGTACAGGGTTGCAGTGGGTACACAAAGGAAGGGGTTGTTAATTTTATCTGACAGGTAAAGGTCAGTTCTGGCTTCACAGAGAAAACAGCAGTTGAACCAAATCTCAAAAATGAGTAAGCGTTCACTGAGGCAAGAACTGAAGAAAGAATATCCTACTAAGAGAAACCAATGCAGGCACCATTGTGGAAAATAAATTGGCTGAGTCTGAAATTAGAAAACAGATCTTTTTTGGCGACTATTTGGAAAAATGATGAGGGTCAGGGCAGGGGAAATGGGGAGTTGCTATTCAATTGGTATAGTTCCAGTTATGCAAGATGATTAAATTCTAGAGATATGCTGCTATACGACATTGTGCCTATAGTTAACAATACTGTATTACACACTTAAAAATTTGTTAGGAGGGTAGATCTCATGTTAAGTGCTTTTACCACATTTTTTTAGAAAAGGAACGACTGGATCTGGTAACTGATTAGATGCAAGATAAAGGAAGGAGAGGAAATAGGAGAAACCACAACTGTGCCAAGTTTGCATGAAACAGAGATGGTGACACTATCTCCAGGTAAAAGGAATAATAAAAGAGGACCAAGTTTGGGGAAGAAATAGGAATTCAGTCTTGCACATGTAAATTTGGGGACATACAGGTGGATCTTTCTGTTCAGCCATTGAATATGTAAGTCTGGAAACTTGGAGATGGAACTGAGTTTAGAGACGTGTTTGAAAGGCAGTAACAGGTGAATAGTGAGTGAGGACTGGCTGAAATCATACAAAGAATTTTATAGCTTGAGAAGGAGACTAAGAATAGAACTTTGGAGTGTCCTAATATTTCAAAAATGAGCAGAGAAAAGAGAGACAATAGGAGAACAAGAAGAGAGTGATATCGGGAAAGCTAAATTGAGAGAATACTAAGTAAATGAGTCCTGACCAGCAAATGACCCAAATATGTGAGAAAAAGAAGAAAATAAGCCATTAGATTTGGCCATTGAGAGGTCAGTGATTGAGAAATGGTATGAGTTGAAGAAGGAGTAGGAGGTAAACAGGAAACAGAGCAAGTAGGCTATGGTCTCAAACTTGATTAGTAAAGAAAGAAGAAAAACCTGTAGATGGCAATGAAAGTATACACTTTTTAAAGAATCAGAGAATTTCAGAATTTAAAAGATTTGGGGAAAGCATCTGGTGCATTTCCTTTTACACCATGCAGAAATCCGTTCCAAAGTTTCCCTTACAGGTAATTGTGCAACCTCTCTGCTTGAATATTTCCAGGAATGGGAAGCTGATTAACTCAAAAGATAGTTCACTATGCTTGTTTTTGAAGTATAAGATATATAGAAAAATACACATAAAGTGATGCTGAATATTTATAAATCAAATACAGCTATGTAAGTAATATCTAAATGAAGAAAAACATATCACAAGAAGTACAGAAGTCCACAACCATCCCCCCACCCCTGCTAAGAGTAACCAGTATCTTTTTTTTTCTTTTCTTAAAAACATCCTATTCACAAACACGATTATATGCACATTTTATCTTTTAACACAATTTGCTAAAAGGAGCATAAAATAAGAGTAACCAGTATCTTGACTTTTAGATATACAGATTAGGTCTGCTTGGTTTTGAACTGTGTATAAATAGATTCATTCAGTATACACTTTGTTGAGTCTAGTCTCTTTCACTCAACATTATGTTTATGAGTTTCATTCATATTGTTATATGTGGTCAACATTCATTCTCATAACTAAAATATTTCACTGTGTTAATATGCCAATTTATCTACTGTCCTATTGATGGGCATTTCTTTTGGGCACTATTAGAAAGAGGGCTGCTATGAACACTCTATTACATGTTTTTTTGTTAACATATATACATATTTCTCTTGCAGGTACACCTGAAGTAGAATTGCTGGGTCATAAAATATGCTTTGTAGATATTGCCAAAATTTTTCCAAAGGGGTTGTTTCAATTACACACCCACCAGTAGATCATGAGAATTTCAGTTGCTCTACATCTTCATCCAACACATAATATTTTCTACCTTTTCATAATATTTTCTACCATTCTAATGAATGTGTTCTAATCACATCTTAATTTGCATTGCTGCAATGACTAATACAGTTGAATAACTTTTCCCATATTTATTGACTATTTGGATATACTATTACATGAAGTGTTTGTTTAAGACTTTTATCCATTTTTCTACGGGACTGTCTTTTTTTTATTTGTAGGAGTTCTTTATATAATCTGGATATGAGTCCGATTATATGTATTGTCAGATATATGTATTAAGAATATCCTCTCCCACTCTGTGAATATCTTTTCATTCTAATAGTGTATTTGATGAAAAACAGTTATTAATTTTGATATAAACCAATCTATACATTTTTTCAATGGTTAGTGCTTTTGTGTTTTAATTAAGAAATCCTTGCCTATTCCAAGGTATAAGACTTTTTTCTATGTTTTCCTCTATTTCCAGCTATTCTAATTGCCCTTTCTACTGTGTTCCTTTTTATCATTCCTTACCTTCTTTGTATTAATCAAATTTTTATCATTCCCCTTATTTCTATTAATGTATTAGTTATACTTTATTCTTTTAAGTGTTTACCTGAGGAATTATATCGATCATTCTTGAGTTAGATCAATGTAATACAATTATTACTTTTATTATCCTCAATATTGCTAAACCATGGAAGTTTCTAACTCCACTTACCCCTTCCTGCCTTTTATGTTACTATTATTCTAACTGTATTTTAAACTCCATAAAGCATTACTTAATGTTTAATATAATTAATGATCATTTATATTTAACATGTAACACTTTCCAGTGTTCCTCAATTGCTCTGATATTTCCATGGTTCCATTTAGGGTCATTCTTCCACTTATAGGAATTCCTTTTAGCACGGTCATGATAGTAATTAATTCCCTCAATGTTTATTTTGTTTTTGTGCTTTGGGTGAGTTTTCTGGTCAGAAAACATCTTTATTTTTGAAGGGCTCACTTTTATTATTTATAAAATTGTAAGTTGGCAGTTCTTTGCCCTCAACACTCTACATTCTGTTTATCTTCTAGCTTCCCTTAGTTCTCAAACTTATTTTGCTCTTTGAGGTAATGAGTCCTTTTTTTTTGACTGTTGGTAAGATCTTTTTGTCTTTGGTTTTCAGCAGTTTTACCATTATGTACCTCTGAATGTTTTTATTTTATTTATATTGCTTGGGTTTTGATAAACTTCATGAATCTGTGGGCGGTGACTTTCTTAAATTTTGGGAAATTCTTGGCCTTAACTTTTCAAATAACGTATCTCCTCCAATTGTTCTCTCCTCTGCTTTGGGGACTTCAATTTTACTTACGTTAAAATTGTTGAGCATATCCCAATTGTCTTTTACACATTATCTGATTTTTCCCAAATGTCTTTCACACATTATCTGATTTTTCCTTTTCTTTCTCTTTCTATTATTTTATTTTGGGAGCTTTCCAGTTCACTAATCTTGTAGTCTGTGTTCAGCATATTATACTTCTCCATCAAATTCTTAATTTCAGAGAGTTTATGTCAATTCAAGAATAGCTGTTTGATTATTTTGTATGTATCCCAATTCTCTGATAAAATTTCCTATTCATTCTACCAAATGTTTCTTTGGTCCACCTTTATTTTTATTTTCCTAAACATATTAATTAATCAGAGGTCCTTGAGGTCCTTGTCAATTATCTGTAATATCTGAATCATCTACTTGTTTGCTGCAAATGTCCATTTTTTTCTTTTGATTATTGGTCATGTAGCTTCACCTGTTTGTATGTCTAATTACTCTTTTATTATATGACAGAAATTATGTTTAGAGGAACCTCAGAATCTCCAAATGATGTTCTCTTCTACCAGAGCAGTTTTCCCCTTCCTATTTTTAGGTAGATGAGAGGCGGATAATCTCAAACTAATCTGGGATTCAGCTGGGTTGGGGCTTGGATGAAGTTTTAGTAGGATATATGAGATCTGTCCCTCGTTTATTTCCATTTCTAAGCCATGAAACTCCCTGGACTTTGATTGAGAAACTAGTAGATCTTTATCTTCTCAACCCTGAAAGAACACAAGAAGTACTTTTTCATAAGCTTTCAGCTTATTTTCTCAGGCCCAAAAAACAGCTAAAAAATTTGGCAAGTGTCTTCAAAGAAGAGTTCAGCCCTGTGTTTCAGTTTAGCATCTCCCTCCCACCAAGTCCATTTATTTGTTTGTTTCCTAAATACCAAAAGTCCACTGAAGCTTTCATTCTGTCTTTTAGAATCTTTTAGCCTAGCCCCCCTGCTTCTTATGTGGCCTCAGAAGACAGCAAACGCTGAGGAGAAAGCTGATACGTGTTTTAGATCCCTCAAGTTTCCAACTTGTCATCCCAGCCTTGTACAATCACTAAAAATTTCTCTGGCTTTTCTTACTCCCAAAAGATACCTTCTGCCTGGGTCTAGTCCAGTCCTTAGACCACACTCAGAATCAGTAAATGCCCTCAGGGAAAAAAAAAATTGACAGCAGCTTAGAATGATTTTCCTCCCTGAAATTTTAGTTCATTTAATTTTTTTTTTTTTTTTTTTTTTTGCGGTATGCGGGCCTCTCACTGTTGTGGCCTCTCCCGCTGCGGAGCACAGGCTCCGGATCGCAGGCTCAGCGGCCATGGCTCACGAGCCCAGCTGCTCCGCGGCACGTGGGATCTTCCCGGATCGGGGCACGAACCCGTGTCCCCTGCGTCGGCAGGCGGACTCTCAACCACTGCGCCACCAGGGAAGCCCAGTTCATTTAATTTTAATTTTAGTTCATTTAATCCTTGTTGCTTCACCTCTAGGAAGTATAGCTAATTTATTTGGGTTGTTCTAGGTACTGCGAAAGAAAAATTGGCCTGCCGTAACCTACCTGGAAATGAAAAAGCAATTACATTTTAGTAGCTCTAGTTGGTTTTCAAAACTCCTTATACTGAGAAAAAATTGACTCTCCTTCATTTTCCACTCTTTGTCTTAATTTTTAAATCTGGAACAACATAGAAATATTTTATCCTCACACATTTCTTCCTCTATTTGAAGAACTGTCTCCTTTAAACCTTTTTCTCTCCACACTAAATAGCAACAAATTCTAAACGTATTTTTCCTACTTAAATCCTTTGCCATCCTGGTCATTATCTTCAGGAAACACTCCAGTTTGTCAGTATCTCTCTTAATATGCAAATATGAACAAATATACTAGATGCTGTCATTAAGCTCAATGAAGGAAAAAAGAGAATCATATAAAGATTAATATAGTTACAAAAGAAGTTATCTGATGAGCTCTTTTTAAAATCACATGAATAAGAGCAAAAAATTACATAATCAAAGACAGAAAGAAAAAATTATACAAATGGAGATAGGAAGAATGGGATGAAAGCTTCCAAATGAACAAAAGCTCATGAAAAATGCTAAAATAACCAAAAACACATTTTATTCTTTTCAAAGCCTTTTTTCACAGACTACCTCCATTTATTCTCACAATTCAATCACATTTAATAGATGAGTTAACTCGGAGAATTTTGCCCAATGTCGACAATGTAGTTAATGGTAAAAAGAATAGATACATGTATATGTATAACTGAATCACTCTGCTGTACACCTGAAACACATTATGAATCCACTATACTCCAATATAAAATAAATTTTTTAAAGAACATAGGTAATGGTAGAGAGTTTCTTGGTTCAAATACAGATATTTATTACACAGCTATACTCAATCTACTGAATTATCAAAATAATGCCAAGTAAACACTGAAACTTTACCATAAAAAGTTAGCTAGTGAGAATGACCTTCTAAAAACACAGACAATTCAATTATTGAAAGACAAATATGTATAGTAAGTTCTCTCCTATAGTAGCTAAAGACATGTATATAGAAGCACAAAATACATATTTGAATATTATTAAGGTTTTAGGGAAGGGAGATTAAGAGGATTTCAATATATAGATATCTCTATCTATATTTCACAGTTAAGAATCAAGCTACCCACTAACAACTAAAATGGTTAGTATTTTAAGGTAGATTTAATTCTAAAATTATGCAGCTTTCCACCTCCCTCTTACCTATTAAGAAAATATCTGTGTAATTGATCTCCTCTCTTTAAGTACTTAGGGATGCATTTGGCACCTGAAGTGGTTACTTTGAGCTTCTAATAATATGTTTGTTTTCCCAGAGCTGTTGTTGCCTGAATAATTCAAAGATTCATTGCAATTACTCTGGTTTAGAGAAGAGGGATATAAATTTGGCTGTTTCGGGTTGCTTCTAATAATTTCTCTATATAAACACCATTTACAGCGTTCTCAACTGAGCAAGTTTAAAGTGAAATGCAATGGCCAAAAATCTTAAATTTGAAGAAAAACCAAGTGTCAAAGCTCCCTTTTACCTGTAAGTAGGGACAGTAATGGTCTAAAATTTAAAACTATATTAACAGGAACGAGTATTTCAGTCCACAATTAGAGATGAGATTAGGGAAATAAAGTAACCCTGAGAGAGGTGCCATTTTTACTTAAATTCATGGTAAGGGGTAAATGAGAGCAGAATTGACTTGAGCCTGGGCACAGGTTTGACATGTGCCATTATTAAGATGGGAAAGAGACCAGAAAGGTGTAGGTGAAGACATTTAACACAAATTTCTCTAACTTTATGGGACTGCATACTTGCAGTTTTGCCAATGTTTAATATTTTCTCTGAGTAAGATACAGATGAAGCGCTCCAGTCCAGGAAATTAGACAGGCTCAAACTGCCACTAGGAGGCAAAGGGAGCTATTACAAATACTGGGAAATTTGAGTTAAAACAGAGAAACTGATACATTGCTGGCACCTTGTAAGTGCTCATTACTATTAATTGAGTTGAATATGAATTGAATTGTAGGTTTACTAAAAGCATACTTCCTGAGTTAGGAGGCCTGAGCAAATGGGGCCAAAAATTAACTCCCAAATTCAAAGCCATCTATTTTTAAAATGCCTGATTTGCAACACAGGAAGCTTTTACAACTAGCCAGCAAAATCTGAGCTTTCAATCAACAGTTTCTTTCACCGAAGGTGTGGAGCATGGAACGGATCCAGAAGCACAGATGGTATTTTTCATCTGCACATGCAATTTCCTTTTTCCCCGCTTTTATATAAACCTCTCTCTCATTTTTTTTAAAGAATGATAAAATTTACCAGTAAAATGCAACACTACTTACTGCCTCTGGAAATGCTGCTCACCTCCACTTCACATTTTTAGCAGCAATTTAACTGTCTTTCCATATGTGTAGAAAGATAGGGGGAAAAAACTTATAACCTCCCATTTACTATATCTTGAATAATTTCAGAAGATTTAATTCCTCCAGGGATCTAAAACTTCTCCAGTATTTAAAATAAGTGCTTTCTCCACCCTTACCCCATTTTCTTAGGATTAATGCTAATTTTTCATAGACTCTTAAGGCCAAAATGAATCTTGGAGGTCGTGTTGAGCTGCTGGTGACTTGCTCAAGGTCACTTTGCTGGTTAGTGCAGGGGAGCTGAGAAAAGTACACTTGCATCACAATTCACAATTACGGAGCCACATATATGAAGACCAACACATAGCCCTATCTCCAAAAACTCATTTCCAGGACTCCACCAGGATGGAAAGCCCTTATTCTTCTAAAGTCAGTCAGATTCATTTGAGGACATAAAGTCTGATTTTCAAAATCCAAGGGTATTTCTTCAAAAGTTAAATATAAACAGCATGTTTCATAATTGGGTGTAATGTACAGCATGGTGATAATAATAGTAGTAGTAGTAATAATAATAACATCGATAATATAGATGGAGTGAAATTCCAGGTATCCAAACATAGTATAGGAAACTGGACTTGTAAATTTTGGTTAAGGAAACATAATAATGCTACAACATAAACTAGAAAAGTGTTTAAAAAGGAATGCCTCATTTACCTTTGGAAAAACACCCTATTGAAATTAACAAAATCAGTTAATATAGCCACTGATTGCCATGCTAATGACTGCAGCCTAGACCTCTCTTCTGAGCTCCAGAACTGAACAAAACCCCTCCCCAACATCTCCATTAAGTTATGTCAAAACCTCCACAGCTTTATTAAGTCTCACGGCCAAAGCAACTGTGAACCCATCACCCTTGCACTGTATCCTGTTCACAGGATACCTTGCACACATCAGGACACTTGTGCATCCAGAAACTTAAATATTCTTGAGACGTTCTCACTCACTCCCATTCCGAATCCCGTCACCAAATCCTGTCCCTCTACAGAAATTCTCTAGAAACTGGACGCAACTCCTCTACCTACTGGCCGCCAGTCCCATCCACAATGCCTTCTCACCTCTTTAATGGTTCCTTCAGTAGCCTCCTAACAGCTTTGCAGATATTTACTCTCCACTTTAGCTCTTTCTTCTTCAGAATTGTCTTTTTGTAAATACAAATGAGTTCATGTCACTTTCCCGCTTAGAACTCTTCATTGGCCTTCAACTGCTTTATAACAAACAAGCCGTTTAAAAATCCCTCAAAGTATCATAAGATGGCCTACAAGCAACTAATGACGTGTCCCTAATGGCCTCTTGGACCCATCTCAAATGGGCCTTCTTCCCACCACCACCAGCACCACCTCAGTCTCATCCTGTAATTTCTAGTCCAGCCATTCTGGACTCCCCTTCCTGTGCCTGCCCCTGATCCCTTGCACAGTGTTACGTCAGCCTGAAGCATGCTTCCTCCTGCCTTCACTCAGCTCATATAAAACTTTCTTAGGGAAACCTTCCATGATGTTCCTCCCTGAAAGACTACTTCCCTATAGTTTTCCTCCATGACCAACATCAAAATTTGTAACAATATATTTGTGTGACTATTTGTTTAATGTGTGTCCCCTTACTATGTTTCTATTTATTTACTTATCCCACTAAACACCTAAAACTGTAGCTGGTACGTAATACATGTTCAATGATCATTTATTGAATGAATGAATAAATCAATAGAGAAGAAGAAAAGGGAGGAATGAAGGGAGGGAGGGAAAAGAGAACAGGAGTGAAAATTCCATTTCAGGCTTACCTGTTAGCTTGGATAATTGTGGGCTGGTAGTACACATACTAGGTCATAGACCACAATCACAGTCTGACCAAGTCTATCCAAGTTATGCAAACTTAGGTCAGTTTAAGGGCTTTCCCTTGGGGTAACAAGCACGTACAAGAGTATCCTGAAAGCCCCATATTAAACACACACACACACACACACACACGTTTTTGGACTTTTCACTTAGATCAGCTAACACCCTAAAATGGGCATGAAGAGTGACCTTCCTCCAGTGAAACTCCAAATCCTGGCAAGATTCATGTGTACTTCCAAGATTCAATAGCTGCAGTGCCTACAAACCAGCCAATATACAATGTAGAAAGCCCTAAAGCATGATACACAAATGTATGCATTTGTGTCTCTAAGAAGGTGAAGAAGGAAATGATCAGCAGGGGAGTGACTGAGGGAGATACCAACAAAATCTTACTCCCCTTAAATTATTTAGGAAAACAGAGTCAAAGCAATTATTGTGGTTTATAATTTTTTTCTGATGTCTTCTTAACATCAAATCCTTAAAATTCAGGGTGAAGCCATCAAGCCAAATAGAATTATGAGAGTGCAAAAGCAGAGAGAGGCAAAAATTGCCAACACGATGCAGTAGAGCACTTTATTTGATTATGTGACTTAGAACACTGGTATAATCTGGCTCCCATTAAGATTTTTCTGAAATTGGGACACAATTTCTAAGACACTCTTAATCCTCTTCAGCTAGAACCTACACCATGAATTTAATGTCACCAATAATTCATACTATTCAAGAGGACAAGGAATAATCCATATTTATAAGTTTTAGAGACAAGATTTGCATTCCCAGTTTGGTCTCCCTCATGCTCTGTTGGCCAAAACTTTTGTGTTGGGATATATGCAAGGTTGACTTATGAGCACTTGTATAAGCTTTATAGATCAAGGGTAAGAATCCTAGGAATTGAAGAAACCATCATAAACACAAATACCAGTGTTCATGGCCCAGCTTACTGCCTTCTTTCTGCCACAGATACAGAAGGACACAGTGATATGACAGGGTCTAAATCTAAGATCTGGGAGAAGTGCAATCTCAGATAAAACTTGTATATCTACGTTTGGGAAGTCCTGAAGAAGCCAATAAATCTACAAATTTCTCCTCAGGACCAGGCGAGACAACAGAGAAAGCAAAGTAGTTGCTCTCAAGTGTCTGTGATATTATGGAAGATAAGACGTAACTCATAATAGGATAGTCACTAACACACAGCAGCATGTATGAAGTACCAGGGGAGGAGTAAAAATTGCAACAGTTCAGAAAAGAATGGGGGGGTGGGAGGGAGGGAGACGCGAGGGGGAAGGGATATGGGAACATATGTGTGTGTGTGACTGATTCACTTTGTTATGAAGCAGAAACTAGCACACCATTGTAAAGCAATTATACTACAATAAAGACGTAAAGAAAATACAATTGCCAAAAGAATAGGGAAAACAAATAAAATTTAATAGAAGGGCTGGGAAAAAAACAAAAAAGAATGGTTACAGAAGCTTTGGGGTTTTGTTTTTTCCAAAGTCTTCATACAGTAGGTAGAATTTAACCAGCAGGATCCAGAGAGGCAGGGAAGAAATTCCAAGAGGAAACCAGGATGAGTGACAACCTGAAATGCTTGCATTTCTTTATAAAGTGTCCCCTCTCTCAAGACAAAAAAAAGCATCCTGTTACATACACTGGTGGATTGTTTTGCTGGAGACAAAAGGTTGGAGACATTTTCTGCTGTATTAGGCTTTGAAACTGTATTTTTCCACTTAGAGATTCTACAAGGGGGTGGAAAGGAAAGTATCAGCAGATTAATCTCTACGTTTCACAGAGATTTTGTTTTTTATAATTTAAAACAAAACTATTGAAGTATGGAACAAAATTGTGGAAGTCAGGAATACATATGATGAAACCGATGTTAATAAAAAAAATCTGGACTACGTTTTTAATTCCCACTTACAGTGTTTTATTAAGTCCTAACATAAGAATAGATCTGCTGACACAATTTTTTTTTATCCTCAGAGGGGAAAGTTATTATTTTATTATTTATCATTCTTATGCTTAAGGCTGCTCATTGGTATTTAATCAGCAGGCATCATCTATCTCATTTTACAGATATGCACCAAAAAGGTGAAGTGATGTGCCTAAAGCTAAACAGTAAATCAGTATATCCCATACTAGAATTAGAATTCTCAGTCTTTTTACTTAGTTAATTATGACATTTCCACTAATAAGCCAACAATTCTAATAATGTCCAAATGTTTCTCTCTCCTTCGTGTTCTGATAGACAGAAGTTATAAATTTTTGAGCACTTCAATTTGATTGCATCTCAATATAGATTAATGTGGCAATGGTAATAATTATTGAAAAAATGACTTGGCAGAAGTATTTAAAAAAAGCTTAATTCTCTAAGCTCATTTCAGCTACATATTGAACGGCGATATGTGAGTGACAAGCAGTGAACTATGTAGAAAAAGAACAGAGGACATAATGGAGTGTTTCAGTCAATCAGGAATAATATTATAATCATCCATTTTACTTACTGAGAACTTACTATTCCAGGGAACACACATGTATTATCTCCAGGGCTAACAACAAAACTATAAGGTAGGGATTATTATATCCATTTAACAAACACCAATATTGTGGCTCAGAAAGGTTCATTAACTTGCCCAAGGTTACCCACCTAGTAAGTGATGGAGATTGACCCTTTTATCCTATCCTTATTGGGAGAACCTGGTTCCCGACCTCAGGCCCTCATCATCTCTCACCAACCATTTCACTGTATTCTCATAACCTGCATGTATACCTATTGCTGCTCCTCCAGATGTGTCATTTGGTACTGCAATTTTGAGTTGTTCCAGTCCCATGGACCACCATGTTGTGTCTCATGCCTCTGTGCCTCTGCCTGGAATGGTCTTTCTGCTTTTCTCTTAAAAGAGTTCCTATTCTCTCTTCAAGGTTCAGCTCAGGAGTCTTCTCTCTATGGCCTTTCCTGATCTCAGCCTAGCAGAGCTGATTATGCCCTTCTCTGAAGCCAGTAAATGACCCTATTAAAGGCTGAGCTTACTCATTTTTATGTTTATATACCTGGAGGCCTCCTAGAGACTGGAAGCTCCTTGGAAACAGAAACAATGCTTCAATTATCTTTGAATTACCAGTGCCTAGCACAGTTCCTGAAACCTAGTTGGTATTCAATAAATAGAATATTTATACCACCTTGGGTAGAAGTTTAAGCTAGACCCAAAGTGACTGCAAATGACATGGAGTATGTTCATCCTTTACCCATTACAATGTCATTGATATTGCAGTCAGCACTCAAGAATCAAAAGGTTTTCTTCAGTGCTATAGAGAGAATTTTTGTTAATTACAAACCAGTGACTTTTCATGCTATATTTTAGTTAAAAATTAGATCAGGTACTCCATTTGCTGTGCATTTCCCCTGTTACAGTTATTAATTATCAAAGATATTAGCTGGTGTGAACAACTGCTTGCTCCCCACAGTGCATCTGTGCTCTCTTCTCAATAATGCATTGAAGTCGTAAGTGTTGGATTTATTGCCTCGGTGATTTCCACGGCACAAAGAGTGATTTCATTACAGGACTGGGCAGAAGGAAAGCTAATGGGTAAGGCAGAAAATGCTTAATCAATATCATTCGTGGCATACGTTTAAAACCCTAAATCCCCAAGCAGATTTTGAAAATGGCTACATTCAAGGCCCCAGTCTCTAGAAATGCATTTACTGCACCATGAAGTTGAGAATCATTTTCTTTCCTCCCAATTCTCTATTACTCCACAGGCCTCTTAAGGACACACTGAGTCTCTCAATAACTCAGTTGGCCCAGAGAAGAAATCCCTGAAGGAATGAGGTGGGAATATATTATTTCCAGGAAATGCCTTTCCTCTCCAAAACACATGCTTTTTTAAAATATAAAATATCAATTTAGGATCAGCATAGAGGAGAAAATTTCCAAGTTTGAATGTTGAAAGAGACCTTACAGATCAGACATCAGCCCTGGAACTGGAAGAAGCACCCTCTAACCTGGCTTGTCCACGGTACAGACCACAATATTATTGAGTCAAGAGACTGACCAGATTTCGGTGACTAGGAGCCATCTACCACCTATATTAATTAAATGCTTGTAAGTAGGAATTTAACTGGGATGCTGAATCAGGCAGGCATTTCTGCTATAGTCATGCATCCTGACAGAAGCCACCTGTGTGTTCTGACAATAAAGCAGGTGTGCACCAAAGAGGGGCAAGTGTGATGAGGGGACCACTAAGCATTCTGGTATAAAGACTTCTGCCTTATTAAACTTCTTGAACTCTGAATCCCTTTAAATACCCACAGGAACTATATAATTTACCACATTAGAGAAAGATTCTTCCTTTCTTCAAAACCATACTGCTAATGTTCTCAAGTAAAAAGAAAGGGTCTAAGAGGTAGCCTCAATACCATGACATGAATATAAGCCACAAAGCTGTCTTTACATTGAACACCCTGTGAGAATTAGCAATCATAAAATGGTTAGCAAACAGACCCAATACATTTTTCAATGTTCTTTCATGGGGCTACCATCTAGGAAATGCTGTCTCAGTGCTAAAACTATAGTCTTATTTTTCCTGCCATTCCCATCCCTCAGACAGAAGGACCTCATCCCATTGTGTTACTTTTCATTGTGTACCTCAACACATTTCAACAATGTTCTTGGAATTTTGACTACATTTGAATTATATGTGAAATGTTCTTATTTTCTAGAATTTTTCTGTTCTTAATTTGTATTTTTAAATTCTCCTTCAGAAGAAGTTAAGAAAACCTGCATTATTCAGATTCTAGGATAGTGATTACAGCTCAACAATAAGAACTTAGTACATTTATTAAGAAAATGCACAGCTTTTGTTCTACCCTGTCACTTCTGTGTGTCTCAATTTAATGTCCTATAATAAAAAATTATAAAATCGTTAAAAATAAGCCATTCAAAATACCTTAGTTCTCTCCAAAGGCACTTAGGATGATTCCCATTACATTCTTTGGAGAGTCTGATTTACTTATAAAGCCATAAATATTTTATTAAAATGTAAGCAACTGAAGCAAATAAAAAAGCATATGAGAGATGAATTAAAATAAAAGGTAAGAAAACCTAATCAGTTCTCTATTAGAATGAGAGAGGGACTTGGTAAATTTGGTTGGAATATCACCATTTTCCAAGGACAACGCCAGTTCAAAGAAGAGTTACCTTGTTTTGACAAAATTTCTCAGGGAGTGGGTGGAATCTCTGGGCTCTAGTGTCTCCTTATAAACAAGCATGAAATGTCATATGCGGAAAGCCCTCTCCCTTTCCGTCTATACTCACAACTAGTACAATTTACCTATTATTTTCTTAACTTTTTATTCACATATTCTAAATGATGGTAGAAGCCCAGAGATGGTAAGCAATCTGTTCTCATTTCTATGGCTCCTTGAATTATCCTCAAATGTTTGGCACAATTCTGTGCATGGAGTGAAAATTCTACAAATACAAGTGAGGAACGGTAATAGAAAGAAAATACCAAAGATTCTCCTATTAGGAAAAAGTCACTAACCATTACCACGTTTTATATACACACACAAAGAACTCCCTCTTTATCTACCCTTGGTTTCGCTTTCTGTGGTTTCAGTTACCTGTGGTCAATCATGGCCCGAAAATATTAAATGGAAAATTCTAAAAATAAGCAATTCATAAGTGTAATTTGGGCGCCGTTCTGAGTAGAGTGATAAAATCACTTGCCCTCCAGCTCAGTACCACCAGAAATGTGAATCACATGTTAGCCCAGTGTATCCACACTGCATATGCTACCCGCCCATTAGTCTCTTAGCAGCCATCTCCATTAACAGATCAGCTTTATAAGTATCACCATGCTTGTGTTCAAGTAACATTTATTTTACTCTATAACGGCCCCAAAGCACAAGAGCAGTGATGCTGGCAATTCGGATAGCCTCTTACTGTGCCTGGTTTATAAATTAAACTTTATCTATGTATGTACATACAGGAAAAAACAATATATATAGGATTCAGTACCATCCATGGTTTCAGCCATCCACTTCTTTCCACAGAAGAAACATTTATATACATATATTTATATAAACATAAAATATGCTTTTATACATAACATGCCTACACATATTATAAATTACATATATTACATATTATACTTATATAAAATATGCTCATTATCTCATATAATATCAGAACCCTATTAATAGATTTTAAAATTAAATCTGAGGGAGAGGGAGAGAACCAGATATTAAGAGTATATTAATTTAAAAATTAATTGATAATTCTACTCTAAGGCTCATTCAAGGGACATCTTCCTTAGTAGCCATGAGAAAACAAAAATCATTTTGACCCCCTAGATTAGATTTCCTAACCTTTACGTTACATTTCTTTAATCATATATTTCTGCAAAATTTATGATTAGTTCTTCTTTTTGAATCTTGATAGTTTGGTTATATTATAGATACTACAATACTTTGATAATAGATACTTAAATAATAGAATGAAAAATGGTGAATTGTTAATACTATTCATAATGATATAAGACTAAACATTTTCACGGAGAAGCTATAGAGAATCTAACTAAAGTATATATCTATATATAAAGATTCATCTTTTTCTTCATCACTGATCTTATATCATTCAGATTATTGACTAGGAGTATAAATAATACAACCTAACAATAAGAAACCAATAATAAAAACTCTTAAACTCCCTCATGTTATATTCTATCTGTGCCTTCTATATCCCTGAATGTCCAGCGGTGATAAAAGAAGCTAAAGCATATTCTCTCAGTAGGGTATACTGATGATAGTGAAGACTGTTATGCAACCTCAGGCTTGAGATTTACTGCCCAAATATGGCCTAAAACATTTTGATTTTTTAATTGCATTTGATATCTACTTTGAACATTGAGCTGAAACCAAATCATTATATTGTTAATGAAACAAAGTGGACCATTAAGAAATAACACCTCACATTTTCTCTTTAGGTAGCTTATTTTTAATTAGTCTGATCAGAGCCATGGTTGAAAAAATATCTGCATATATATGTGGCTGATCACATAACACTGATCATAGATTCAACCATCATTAACTTGTTCATTATCACTAAGAAACTAAAGTCAGACATACTATATTCTATGAAGTAAAGTAACAGAAAATCAACGCTAGAAAATGACAGTTTGTAAATGCTAGGTAGAACTGTGCAAAAAAAAAAAAAAAAGGACACAGTAAAATTAAGTGAGACAACATAAGTAAAACACTGAGAAGAGCTAGATACTCCCCTTCCCCAACATTACTTCCGGTCAGTCCAATGATAGTCACCACTCATGTAATGTATATGTGCCAACACAATTTGGAAGTTGATCTTTATTTAAATGTCAATAAGAAGTGTTTTACTGCATTATAATAAAAGCTATATTGTCAGGACTTACCTTTTTTAAAGTTCCTAATATTTGTATCATATAAAAATTTGAAATAACAAGAGAATAATGGATATTATATTAATAATTACTTATACTAATAATTTATTAATAATAAATTAGATATACATATTAGCTCATCCTTATCTGAAGATCTGATATCATCATTACAAACATAAACTTTGTGAGAAGCAATTTTGTTCCCTGCCAGTGTCTCCACTAACAAGAACTTTCAAAATTTTTCTAATACATAGCTTGTATAACCCATGAGAAATTTTTATTCTCTATCAAATTTACAGTCTAGATAGTTAGATAATGTTAATATAAATGAAATAATGGCAATATGTATATACAACCAGCCAGGCCAGCTTAAACATGGTCTTATCTATATAAAGCATCACAGCAAAGGCAAGTATTTCCCACAACTTCCACCATATCCTACCCATACATCTAGGAAAAAAGTAGTGTTTTACAACTGCTTACTTTTGAAGCTAGGCAATTGGTTTTGTTTACTCAGGATCCTGAGAGTACTCAATAATAGATGAATGGATGGATGGAAGAAACAGTTTGCATTGATACTTATGTGTATATAAATTCTGAAGAAATTCACAGCAGAAGCTCATCCTTACAGAATCAAATTCATCTGAGGGGTTTTCATCAAAGAAGTGTTATTTGAACTAAATCTTCAAGTGCAGGATTTTTATGCAACTTAGCAGATGTATATATAGTACCATCTCATTTAGTATGGAAACATCTCAACCAAAATCTGAATTAATTTAATAATAAAGTGAAGAGAAAATGCTAACCAGTAAATTATTGCATCATTTGAAAGCCTATTTAATTAGAAGACAGCTACAAGGATTCAAGTAATCCTGAGGTGCTGCCCTCTAGGTCCTAGACAGAAATAAGAACCCCTAAGAAAGTTGGAATATTAAAGTCCTGCCAATGCAAGACAATCTCTCAGGTATGTCAGAAATGCAGAGCCTGTTTTATGAAGAATGCCAAAATGCCAGTAAGCTGTTGAGGAGGAAAAAGCCAGTTGGAAAGCAAACAGGATATCAAAAATCATGACAGAAAAACCAAATATAATGCCAGTGATGAGGGAAATCCCATATAGAGCCTCTCTATGAGATTAAAGTACACTGCCAGTAATAGCTAGACTTCAAGAGTTACTTATAGCAATACAAACATCGCTATATGTTGTTTGCTTTGTAGTGTTTAATTTTCATTCTCGCATATTTATACAAACGAAGATTAAAAATTTCAACTGCTGTATCATCATTATAAGATCCTTAAGTGGACTGCTGTAACCACAATTTCCAGGAAAAAGAAAAAGAATGAGATTGTTTTCAAACTGATTAGCAACTGTACCTCACTGCACAGTTGTATGAAGAAACAGATTTGGAAACATAGCATCAAGATTAGTGGGGCCTTTGAGCCACAGTCTCAATTTGGATTCCCATCACTATACCTGGCAATAGTGCCAATTTAACAGGCATCAGGCTGTGCAGAAGATTTTCATGTAAATGAAAACATTTTGGGGCATTTTGCTTTCCCTCAGTAAAAGATAAATATAACTTTTCACTGGCACCGAAAATAAAACAAGTTAACATAGAATGATCCAGGGCAGAGTCCATTACAGGGAGAACTAATTTGGCAGGTGCACCAAACTTTTGGACATCATGGGCCATGAGTCTAGGGAGCACTAAAGAGTTTGAAAAATGCAGGTACAAAAGGTATTAAAGGACAAAGCACAGACATAACATTCTGAAATTTATAGGTGTAAAATCACCAAATTAAAAATAATTATTTTATTTTCAATATTGATTTTTAAAGTTTTATATATTTCAAATTTAAACTAATTCTTTACATGATAAAATATAACATTAAAAATTTTAAATAAAAATAATAAAAACTTGTAAATAATTAATATAAAATATATGAAGAAGTTCCCAAACATTACAATGCAGCGCTATGTGCCTCATCATTAGTGTAGATTTTTGAAAATTCATTGTAGCCCTCTACCTCTAACCTAGAGTCAAGATGGTCTGGCCTTGATATCATAAGACTTTATTACCTCAGTCATATAGTTCTCACAGTCATCCAGGGATGAACATTTTTAATTTCTTCCTAGACTATGCCAAGTTCCCATTAGTCTATTACTTAAATTCACTCATGTATTCATTCATGCATTCAATAAATACATATTTAGTTCTTACTGTGTGTAAGGGACCACCACATGAAACAACATAAGGCATAGAAAAATGTGGTTAGTCATAGATTTTTGAACTCAAGGTTATGGTCTAATATAAGTGTATGTTAGAAGGGTTTATGTTCCATCCAGAAGCCTTGAGGCCAAGGACTTGGTGTATCTCCAGCAACTAGCCCAGCATCAGGACCAGCGAAAGCATTCAGCAAGTCTTTGTTGAAGTCAGTAAGTTACTGAATGAATATTTCTATTTGGTTTTGTGGACATAAGCACATGAATTTATGAAAATAATTCATATAGCCAACCCCTAGTTATTTCTTGTTGCAAAACTGAAATACAAATTGTTCGTAAAGAAGAAAATACACTCACAAAGGGCAAACTCATTTAAATATTTAAGATACATATTTTAAATTGCACTTTAATGCAAGTAGAACTATTAACTTTCAAATGGAACTCATTTTTTTTTCACTTTGTGATATCACTCTGCAGGAGTTCACAAAAAATTTTTTTTCACACAAAAGGCACTAGAAGAATTATTATCCTCCTGCAAATAGTGTTTTCTTTCACATTATTCTCAAGTTACAGACATCTGAAATTTTTCAAAATCATATTGAGTTCCTGTCTTATTACCCTATACTTGTTATAGATAGCAATTGTTACTTTAGTTGGCAACTTAGATCTTAATACTGAAATTGAGTATTAAGGTGTTGATTTCATCTAAGAATTTAAAAGTGTAAAAAACTAGTTTGTTTTATAAGTGTAAAGGTAGCATAACATAAATTCAGGCTCTTAATTAAGCACTTCCTGAAAATGCTTCTTTAACTAAATTACTAGTAGAATCAAGATAATTAAAATTGATGATCCAACAGTCTATTATACTCACACTAATTAACCATTAGAATGCTTAAGAGCTCCAAGAGATAGATTGCTTTTCAAACAAATAAATTTCAAAGTAAAATATAGTATCTTTGTGGGAGAGTCTATAAAAGTAAACATTAAATCACTTCTCAGCAATATTGACTCTTGTCAATAAATCTGGAAAATAACAACACTATTTCCAAACAAAGAAGATGGCTAGTTTGTTTTGCACCTGCAAAGGATAAATGATGTAATAAGTAGAATCAGCCAGTCAGAGCAAAGTGTGTGTGTGTGTGTGTGTATACGTATATATATATATATATATATATACGTATACACACACACACCCTCCCTTACATATATATATATATATATATATATATATATATATATATATATATATATACACACACACACACACATCCTTATACAAGCACAGAACTTGCCTACTAGCTCACCCCATCCATTGCCTCCCTTTCCTTTCTTGCATTATATGTGTATCTCCTTCACTAGTCTATGATTTTGTCAGGGAGCAGAAATTATACCTTATTCATGTTTGTTTCTCCACTTCCCCAGTCCTCCTGTACTCCAGCACCTACTTATAACTCTTTTATGTACAGAAAGAAATCAAAACAGTATCATTTAATATAAAACAAAATAATCAGATTAACTGAGGTTTCTAACTTTTTAAACTTCTTGTTAAAAAGAAAAACTAACATCATTTAATTGGAAAAATTTCTACCAATTTCCAAGTCAACACAGACATCTAGTTTTAAAATCCCTAAAGGTCTCCCTAAATAATCTTACACGTATTTTATCTGGGAGTATATGTAAGGCTCCTATCCCAGTCCAGAATGTTCTCCAGATTAGACCCTTCCCCTTACACTTTGTATTTGGCCAATATGAGCTTAGTAAGAAGAAGAGAGCTTTGATTTTGAGCTGTCACCATCCATCCACATTGTGAATCCCTGATCAACGATAGGTTTCTTTCCTGAGGACCCAAAGTGCAAAGCAGTATCAGAAAGCTAAAGTGTAGCTTAGCAAATCATAGTGTTTACCCTACTGGAAATAAGATCCAATGTTGATAATTGGTGTCTAAATAGTATCAGACACATGATACTGTGTTCACCTCTCTAGGCTCCAAAGCCAGTGTGAGTTAGATAAAGTGATAAATAAGAAATAAAGCACACTGCTTAGGAAGTCAGGCAACCACTTCTGCAACTCACCAGGTAAATGATTTTTAACTAATTACTTAAACCATCTAAGTCTTAGTTTTTTTCAACTGTAAAATGGGAATAATTATATTTATCTTACAACAGCCTTGGGAGGCTTAAATAAGATGACCTGAGTGCAGCATGTAGCATGGTACCTAGCACACAGTAAATGCTCAATAAATGACAGTGATGATAATGAGGAGAATGTTAGAGACGTGTCCAGGCAGGTGTCCAGACAGACCAAGAGATGAAACAAGTGCCCACAGCCGCTCAGGTGGCTAAGAAGAGAAATCACTGCAGAAATCCTAAAGAATTAAGGTAGGACCAGAGGTAACATCTAGGCAAACTTCGACACTCTTCCAGTGAACCAAGCTGCAGTGTGATAATTTCTTACACTATTTTTCCTTATATAATACTTACATTTTACCAACTGCCTCAATACTTAGAAAACAAAATATTAATTAGTAACATGATTTTCAAGAATCAAGCCAGTAGAAAATATATTTTCCATCAAGTTTCTTAATATTACTCAAGTAATACCAAAGACACAACTTTCTATTTTTACCATCAGTAAAACTACCAGCCTGTACAACACAAAACTCATGTTTGGTAGCACTGAAACAAATGTTTCTAACCAATCCCCAATACACATAAAGTTGCACATACTCTAACACAACCAAAGGCTAGTCTGGAAAATTTACATAACCTACACAAATGAAACAGAAAGTAGAGGCATCAAGATAAACAAGAATAAAGTCATTAGCAAGTGCATTTTGAAAAAATTAAAACACTTCTTTAAATAGATTGAGAAATTTACAAGCAGTGGTGTGATATGTACATGTGTGTACTCACATATATCTATATGTACATATGAAATAATGTTTTTAAGGAAGCTAATTTCCCAGAATAAAGTACATTTCAAATCCCACTTCTTTGCAAAGACAGAGTAATGATTCAGACATGATAAAAAAGAAAAAGGCATTCACTATTTTCTACATGCTGCTTACATTTAATTAAATAGAAATATAGTTAATCTCGAGAAATGAATTTACAAATATTTAGTTTTATTTTTGACTCTACTGATTAGGCATGCCAGTCATGCAATCACTAAAGTAAACAAGGTAATAATATTTTGAGCCAAGATAATGGCAACAGAAATGAGAGAAGCGGATGCATGTAAAAGATATATGTCATTGATGTCAACAAAGTAACGGACAAAAAAATGGGACATTTGGAACAAGGGACAAGGAAGTGTTCAAGGGGACTGGCAAAGCTGACTTAACTTGGCGCTCCCCCAAAACAGAAAAAGGACCATGGGAAGAACTTAGTTTGGATCCAGAGATAATGAGTCCAGTTTGAGACAAATTTAGAGACAAACTAGAGAAATACTATTAATTGGAAAAATATTATAATGCCTGTTTTTAATTTTATATATCAATAGGTAGAAATAAACTCAACTGAAAATTCATTAAATTTAGTAGATGAAAAACAAATGTAAAATAATAGGCCTCTAAATTACAACATAAAATGGGGCAAAATGTCTTGATAAAGGCTACATCTTAAAAAATTAATTCCTTCATGAAGCAAGTCTGTTTCTTTCACTACATGCAGAATACTGAAAAACAAAACGCTGTTAGCTACAAAAACCCTAAAGTAACATCCTTTCAATAGCCTAGAGAGGTAGAATACTTGCTAGGTAACATTGGTCTTATAAAAATAGAAGATTTTGCCCGTGATATATGGGAACAGCATGGGCATTCTCCTCAATGATAATCAATAGAAATATTTATACTTAGAAAAACTCTACTCAGAAATAACATTCAACAAGCAAATATTTCCTATGTTTTGCAATTCTAGAGAGGGAAAAACCACCTTTTTATTATTCCCTCTCAAAAGTGGACTGTCATTTTCTGTTCTTCAGAGTACTTACTGTACTTAAAATAATCCTTGCTATCCTACGGAAAAGATGTTTAAATGGCCTGTAACCAACTAATTAGAATATGAGCAATACACATGCATATTCATATATACACATATATATGTGTACAAATATACATATTATTTTGCAGTGAATATAAGATTAAAATGACCATTTTTACTTAATCACAAATTGGAAACTTTAAAAAGTTATTCTTTCCCCTTAAAGTCACAAGCTCGAACATTTTAAAGGAATGGGAAAAAAGACTTAATAATGAGTTATTTTTATTCATCTAACATTACAAAATTTGTGTATGTGAAAGGTACATATATGTGATGTTGAGACAGACATTGGAAAATTACTGCTTAGGCAAATATCATTGATGTCAAGACAGTAACTAGTTTAGCAGAGTAGAAATTTTTCCTGAGGGGAATTTCCTAAATAATGTCAGCTTCTACCTCTCATCATTAGAATAGCATATAATGATTTCTTAGTTCAGACTCTACATGATATTGCTTTCTGGGGAGTTAAGTTTTCATATTCTTGGATCTCTATAAGTTATGCCTTAAGAATAATTAACTCACCTGAAAAATACTGACCTAAAGTATCGAAGGAAACCATAAGTAATTATAAATAGGAGTTTATCAGGTTAAAATTCACTGAAAGAAACTGTTCTCTCAGAAAGGACAAGAAAACTCTATGGACACTTTAAATAGAGCCCTGTAACAAAAGGTCTGGGGAAGCAGAGGCTTATTAGCTTTATATCTCCTACTGTCCTTGCTGTTTTCATTTTATAAAATAACATACTTGGGGGCTTCCCTGGTGGCGCAGTGGTTGAGAGTCCGCCTGCCGATGCAGGGGACACGGGTTCGTGCCCCAGTCCGGGAAGATCCCACATGCCGCGGAGCGGCTGTTTCCGTGAGCCACGGCCGCTGAGCCTGCGCGTCTGGAGCCTGTGCTCCGCAACGGGAGAGGCCACAACAGTGAGAGGCCCGCGTACCGCAAAAAAACAAAAACAAACAAACAAAAAAACATATTTGGGTCATCTTCAGGTAGGTTGACTAAAGTGATTTATTTTCCAAAATGGAACAATAAGCATAAACTGGGACTGTCCTGTTGAATACTCTATCCATAGGGGAGAGCATGGCTGTGTGCCTCTCCTGCACATTAATATAAATCAGGTAACAATGGAGAAAGGGACAGAGACAGAGAGGATGAATCGAGAATACCCAGGTCAGATTGGAAAGGGAAGAGAAAACATAGGGCACAAGGTCACATGACTGACGATTATGTGAGGAAGGAGAAAGGGCTGCTATATTTACTGACTGGGTGACAAGAATGGATTTACATGGATTGTATCTGAGCCTCAAGATATTTGCTTAATGCCAGTGGATAGCCTCTCCATCACTACCCAGCCACTATGTGTGCATGTGTGTGTGTAAATAATATGTCTATATATACAGTGTACATCTATGTATATATTTTATACAACAAATATGAAATAGTTGTCCAAAACTAATATATCACCAAAATTTGCACTTTCTATACCAGATTTAAATAATTTTGAAATCATAAGTAATCGGCCACAAGATTATATATATATTATATATATGTGTATTTATGTATGTCTTTATATATTGTGTATATGTGTATGTCAATACATGTGTATATTCCTATGAATATACATGTGAATATAACTAATGTTAACTTTCAGATTTGCAAGATCATTTAAGTCAACCTGGGAGAAATCTGCTGTGATGTTGTATTCAGATATGTTTAGCTGTTAAATTCTACTTACAAATACAAGTTAGTATGTTATTTTCTTGATATTAAGATATCATCAACTTTAAGACACTTTTAATTGCAGGGAAGAAAATACATGTTAAACATCCACACTAATTATAAGTACCATCCCAATTTCAGAAAGATTAAAATGTGAAAAATATGACTTGACATTAAAAAAGTATAACCAAGGGGTTAGGAGTTTTAAAATAAAACATATCCCCAAATAAGAAACTCTATAAAGAAAATATGTGGGATTTTTAAATAAATAATGAGCACTAACTACCTGATATAGTTCAAATTAGGACTTGCACTCTGGATACCAGCAGCCTCTAGATACTAAATCAAGCAGGAAATTGTGTACACACACACACACACACACACACACAGAATAAATGTATCATGGTTTATTATTTTTCATAAATCATCACCATAAGAATTATTCACAGTAAATTCCAAGTAAGCCAGGAATGATATAGCATATATAAACCATAAGTTTCCATGACAAGAACAAGTATATAAAATCCTACAGATATATGACCCATAACACATTGCAGAACATTGATTTCCCAGAGGCTAATGTTAAACTCACGCACCCAATAACAGTTCTATTTTCATTCTCTCCTATAACTCAAATCTATTCATGCTGCACAATTACTTTTGCATAATAATATATTGTATTTTAGTTATCTGAGCTATTTCATCTGTAACAATAGTTCTTCCTTATTTTAAATGAGCATCTTTGGAAGCATCGTATTATTTTCTTTATGATCTTCCAATCACCTTGACCATTTTTTAAAGTGTATGATGTCTTTCATTCACACATCAGGTAGCATGCTTCAAATTTTTAAAAATTCACATAAATAGGAAGAGTTCTCAGGAATGTAATTTGATGAAGGGGATTACATTTCTGTCTCCAAGGACTAAGCCTTACATGTTTGATACATTGAAATGTTCACATTAAAAAGACATTATAATCTCAAAAGAAGTGAATACAAGAGAAAACAGGGAAATAACAGCTCAACTAATTTTTACTAAAGGAAAACTAAATAAGGATAGAAAGATAGGGATGGAAAGAGGCAAAAAGGATTCTTATGTATGGAGAAAAGGACTAAGAAAGTAAAGAAGGAGTTAATAAAATCTAGGGCTTTGGGCTCCAATCTTAGCTGAGATCAGAGGAATTTAGTCTGAGGTGACCAAAGAGAAATATATTTTATCTACCACCAAATAAGAATGGTGGAAGTTTTTATCCAAGGTAATTCAACAACATGAATTAGTAATTAGGATATTAAACAGAGATCAACGCTGAAGTTTCCTCAAAACTGCCTACTTTTTAGAACAATTTTTTTAATCTTATTGAAAGAAATGGGAATAATCTCTAGACTTTGACATCTGATTACATTTCAAACTACCTTTTGTCTGTAACACGTTTCCCTTCTGTTCACAATGGTCACTCTTGCTTTTTCCTATTTTTAGAACTTGCTTCCTTTCATTAAGCTGCAATTAGCAAGAGTCCCTTCCACACATATATCGCTGATTCTTTCAAACTAGCCTCTTCCTTGGTTGCTTTTAGACTTTCATAGAAGCCAGAGTTTCTTCCTGGGAGTTCTCTAAACCTTAGAGTTTAGATATATGGATCAAGCTACAGACATTAATGTTTCAAAGAATGCTCATGGCAAAATAAACATTAAGAAGGTATTGACAGGGGATACATAGCCACAATCTTTACTGACAGTGGCCAAGCTGTGACAAAGCCACAGGTGTACAGGACTATTTCGGCAATCATAGCACAGTCAGGCACCATCATTGCTACTGTCCAAAAGAGTACCTATGGGAGTGAAGAAAAGGTGCTTTTTAAAAAAGACCATCATGAAGATAACCCTACTCTATTTCATAGCATGTTACAATGTTATAGCTTTTCTGAAGTAATATTAAGTTATAGTATCCAGGTCATATAGGTAAAAACACTTTAAAATGTGGAAAAAAAAAAAAAGAACTTATTGGGTAAGAAGAGTCAGAATGACTTGCCTAGAAAATTCTCTTCTGCAGTGGTTCTCAAAGTGTGGTGTGTGGATTAACAGCACCAGTATCATATGGGAACTATAAGAAATACAAATTACAGGTCCCACCTCAGACCTACTAAATTAAGAAAAAACCAGGGAAGTGGATGTTGGAGCTGAAGAAGGGGGAGGTGATTTTTATGCATGATAAAGTTTGAGAACCACTGTTCAATTGTATTCCAATACCATAAGTAACCAAATAATATTTTTCTTAGTTCTAAAACTACAAATTTACCTCACTGAGGAAAAGCATGCTTCTGACTTTTCTAACAAAACTTTTAGCATTTTCAGAATCGCTTAGGTTCCTATTTATCTGAAGGTTCTAGTTAAGAATTGAGCAGCTCCATCTCAGGCTTTAGAACTGTTGCATTCTGCGTGCTAGTATGAGAATGAAGGACATTGGTGAGATAGCGGGGGACTCTTGGGCCACAGATGTACCCATGGTAGTCAGGTCAGCACTTCACATTCCCCAAATCTTGCCGCCAAAGTTGTCTTTTTATAACTGACTTTTCTCGTGTCATTTTTCCCCAGATACCTTTATCAATGAATGTGTCAACTTTTCTGGCATACGACCAGCCCACAATAAGTTACTGTGGGGTGCATCATGAACTTCTCTCTCATAAATCCTTTGAAACGAATGCACAGGAAGATACGATGGAAACACACCTAGAGACTGAGCTGGACCTGAGCACAATCACAACAGCTGGCCGAATCAGTGACCATAAACAGCAGCTGGCTTAACTGAGCTAATTGGTAACCATGGGTTGCCATCAAACTTTGTAACCTCAAGGACAAAATGAGGAGGATTTGTTCATTGTGGACTCTAAAAACAAAACAATCCCCTGTTAAAATAAACAAAAATCCAAGATTGATTCATGAAATAAAGAAGACATGAATTGTTTCAACTCTACACTTTATAATTAGCTAAGTTGTGCAGTATTTTTTTGACTTAGAGTATGACCCTGAAAAAAAAAAATCTTTTTTCTCAAAACTCATCCTACCTACCTGTAAAAACTGTACAGAGCTAATGTATTTTTCATATTGTAAAGTTTCAATTATAGAAACAACTCGTATGTACAGTACCATAATTTAATTACATTTTACTTTACACACTTTATGTATTTCAGTTTCTAAAATTTTAAATTAACAAAAATTATTTCTTGTGTTATTCAGAGTTACTCAGTTTTGTAGGGACTGTTTTGTTACTGCTTTTGTGCCCAGAAACCTTGACTCTCAAATTATGTGCTGTGCAAAACATGCACGATTTTTATCATGCTTACTGTGTAGAATTTTATCTACTTGGTCCAGAAATAATACATTAACCAAAAAGGGTTTGTTGAGACTTATAAGAAGTTCTTCAATTACATAGACAGGTCTTTCTTATAAATGAAAAAAATCAAAGATTTTTTAACACTTCTCAGACTTAACTGTTGCCTTGAATTACAGCCTAGTTTCTAAGCAGTGAAATGTAATGATAAAGAGGGATATTTTAACAACGTATTTCTGAATGAATGACTCATTATTTCATTCTTTTGAGTAACCCATTGTTAAGGGTGGGGGGAAGCATGGACAAAACATCACTGGAAACAAAGGCCGTAACCACAGCAACAGAGTTTGATATACTTAAAAGGTGCAGCTGCCAGTGACAAAGAAAAACTCTGTTACATCTCATTACTTCAGGCCAAGGTGGGAGAATAAAGCATAATTGTACAGTAGTAATTTTTCTCTTAATTAACCAAAAGTGGTTTACCTAAAAATAACCATCAGTGCAAAATGTGCCTGGTTTTAAGACAATTTCCCATTTAGAATGGTGAGGCTATATTTTAGCAATATCTCAAAGGAAATATATGAAAATTTTCACTTTGTGTGCTACATCAATTTTCTCCTGGGACAGAACTCTAAAACATCTACAGCTGATTCAATACAGATATGAGCCATGGTGGAACTTTATCATGCAAGTAGACTGTAAACATCCTTAATATGTTCTAAATTGTTTATATTGCTATCCATAATGAGATTCACCTCCAAATTATCTGAAAAATAATCCAGAGTAATTTGAAACCACCCCAGATCATATATGGATTATCCAATTGTATTATAAAGTTAATTCAATCAAATTATGAAAACCTGACTTTTCAGAGGCTGAAATAATCAACTTGTTTGTTGTTTGCTTGACACAGGTTGCTGTTTGAAAATATTGTTATTTTATCTATGGTATTCACACATTCTTTTGTGTTTTTTTTAAATATAAAACTGCAAGTTTCAATTGCTGTTACACTAGAAGTGCTTTTTTTATGTTGTCATTTTTAATTCATGACATCAAAAATAGGTTGAGAGTATGTCAATCTAATAGGGATCAAACACAGTCAAAAACAATGAAGAAAAGAATTTGTGAAAACCAATGTCAAACTTTCAATTTTTTATTTCTTCCAAAGAAATTCAAAAGTGTAGTTTTATGCAGGTTTATCATGGCAAATTTAAGAACAGGTTCAAAGAGAATGGATTAAAAAAATCAAGAGCAAATTTTTGTTGAAAATATACTGTCAGAAGGGCAAAAAAAAATGTTGGAAGAGCAAACTCTTACTAATTTAAATGAAACTAAATGTCACAGTACTTGTATCACCTATCTAGCATTCCAGATTTTGTAACATTTTGCACAAATTATTTGCTATTCAGAAAATTGTCATTTTTAGTTTAATTTTAATCTCTTTTTTCCAATTTCTAATTTCCTTGCACTGTATTATTGTCAGAGTATTCTTAATCCTCTACACTGATATTTTGCTTTGCAGTCAGCAAATCTATAGAGGGTTAATTATAAATCTATTATGTGTGGATCTGAAATCTGATGCAAAATTTTATTTATTATGTAAACCAAAATGTCATTTGCAATTTTTTCTCATAGAAGTTGTCCTTGCAAAGATTCAAATATCTTTTAATTTGTGTAAATAAGCATTTTATATCTTCTCTTTCCAGACATTTTCAAACTGACAAATGATTTTTAGAAATTTTAAAGGTTCCAGGGAGCCTCACAAATATATGCCCTTTATTTCCTGAAGCAAACTGCTTTCTTTCTTAAACATTTTAAGTTCATCTGAAGTGAACAATTATAAATAGAAGCAGTCACCTTGGAACCAGGTGCATGGGAGGTCTTAGCTCTGTGCATCGGAGGACTTATTACGTACATTAAGAGCCAAATAAACTAAGAATTTTGGTATTTGTCATATTTGAAATTAAACCCAAAGGATCTTTAACAGGAAAAAGAAAAAAAAAGATGCTAAGTTACTTGTTTGCTTAATTTTTATTCTGCCATGTCTCGGGGTGTGGGGGCTTTGGGGAAATGAAAACCTGCTAGAGGAGACTGTGTCTGGAATCTTCAGCATACATTTGCAATTCATATATTTGTGTCTAAAAATCCCTGTTTCTAACCTGTCTTTTTCAGAATTCAGTAATCTCCCATTTCCTCTTTCTAACCACCCCATGTCTTCCTTCCTGTCTACTTCTCACCTCTTTAAACAACTGAAATGTTTCTATGTTTGGAGTTGAAAAATGCAGTTCAGCCCAACATGGTTACAATAACAGCGGTAGCTACAGCAAACACATTTATGCGGTGTTTTGAAGCTTACAAACCACATTCCACATAAATTATCTCATTTTGCCTTCATAACCAATCTATGAAGATACATTAATACCAAAGAAGTTGAGACTTGCCCAAGAACACAGGGTTAATAATTGGTGGAGTTGAACTACTCTCAAAATTCAGACCCTATTAGTCTTTCCACTATACTAAAAGCCTTCCCTCTCTGATCAGGGCCAGAGAATTTCCAGATAGTAAATAGAATGAAAAAATGTTTGACATGTTGTTTAGTAATCCCCAATTTAACTCAGTTCCTCTATCTGTATAATATATGGGCTAAATGGACTCTTTCTGTGTGCTACTCTGGGCTCTCACATTAAAACTTTTTTTTTTTTTTTTTTTTTTGGCGGTACGCGGGCCTCTCACTGTTGTGGCCTCTCCCGTTGCAGAGCACAGGCTCCAGACGCGCAGGCTCAGCGGCCATGGCTCACGGGCCCAGCCGCTCTGCAGCATGTGGGATCTTCCCGGACCGGGGCACGAACCCGTGTCCCCTGCACTGGCAGGCGGACTCTCAACCACTGCGCCACCAGGGAAGCCCATATTAAAACTCTTTATTCAAAAAGTATAACAAGTCATAAATTTCTTAACAAATCATATCATTTGTAAATGTGTGGAACTGTTGCTTCCAAGAAGTGGATGTATATAGGCCCCAAGGTCCAGAATAAAATTGAGAAGCACAAAAAAAAAAACCAAAAACACACAAAACAACAAAGATCATCAAAATCAAGATTATGCATAGAGTTATAAAACAGATTCACAGTGTGAGGTTGAACATATGTTTAACACATGTTCAACTGAACACACATTCAATTCAGAGCTAATTGGAAAAACCTTTGTAATTTTTTTTTTCTTTTTTGTTTCAGCAAAAGTACTTATTGAACCATGAATTCTTACATCTATCTTAATAGAGAATAATTTTCTCTATTCTCCTTCCAATAAAAATGAAATGTAATTCATCCAAACTGATGTACAGATGCAAAAACATATGCTAATAAGAAAATAATATTTTTGATCAGCTCATTTTATCAAGTTTCTATCCCTACTCCCAAAACCACAAAATCAGACAGATTTTAATAAAATTATATTTTTAGAAGGAAAGAGAACTTGCCCAAATTTAACATCCAAGACAAATGACATAATCCTGACTTGAAATCAGACCAGTATGACTCCACAAACTGCTTAGAAATAGAATCTTTTTTTCAAAAATATTTTCTGAAATAAAACCACTGTATAGGAAATTAAGAATATATGTTTTTCTCTGCTCCTGACTGGAAGACAGTTATCATCTCTCAAACTCAACATTAAAAATAAGTAAAGGGCTTCCCTGATGGCACAGTGGTTAAGAGTCCACCTGCCAAGGCAGGGGACACGGGTTCGTGCCCCGGTCCGGGAAGATCCCACATGCTGTGGAGCAGCTGGGCCCGTGAGCCATGGCCGCTGAGCCTGCGCGTCCGGAGCCTGTGCTCCGCAACGGGAGAGGCCACAGCAGTGAGAGGCCCACGTACCGCAAAAAAAAAAAAAAAAAAAGAAGTAAAGAAACTGCAAGCATGAAAACAGGTACCTGATGTGAATGATTAGTAAGCTGGAAGAAAGAAAATCAGATGTAGATTTTCTGCTGGGTAGATGGTAGCCAATGAAGGAAAAAGTAACGGAACCAGCAGATATTCAGCCTCAGGAAAAAGGATAAGAAATCTCTAGAGTAGACATAATAACATCTTACAGTGGCATAGCTCTTAACAGTTTATCAGTCAGGGTAATGGTATAACCACCTCGTAACACATACAAAGTCCCGAGGTCCAGATGGGTTGATTATACAGTAAGAAATCCAGGTATGTTAGTCTTGCAGTAAGTAAGAGCCTCCAACTACCTTTATTACCGTCTCAACTCACCACAGCTGTCCCTAACTAGAGAGGTACTAAAGGCAAAGGATCCAGGGTCAAGGCTTTCAAAACTCTGACATACCCACAAGGGTGGAGTAGACTGACAATCAGCAATTGTGCTTCATTTTAGTATCAACTGTAATGGGGAAGAAATATTTGAAAATTTAAAAAATATATACCAAACGGTGATGGGTTATTTGTAAAGATCTCTCATGGCTTACATAATTATTTTATTATGAGATAAGAGGCTTATATGTAATATTTTTAAGTTAGGGTAAAATTGGTATTTAAAAAAGTCCACAGTTGATTATTTACCTTTCTATTAAAGACAGTGACCTTAAAGCAAAAGAGTGCCTCAGCCATCTAGGACTTAGAGAACTCTTGAATTTCTTCCTCCTTTCTCCCATCTATTTATAGATTTTCTTTTATATGATATGTATCTTCCCAAAAAATTAAGTGAAATTTTATTTTGTATAAATCAAATAACATTTCAAATACATTAAGGGACTATATGATAAAGGATCCTTGAAGTAAATCCTTCTTGTTTTCTCATCTGAAACACCACTCACTAATTTATCTTTTGTAAACTGATTTACACATATCTTGTGTTGCATAATGCAGCACACGGCCTTAAAGGTTCTATGGTGCAGTCTTTACCTCAGACTGTATAAAAGAAAGGACTCTCTAGTTTTGAGAAGGTCTATAGACACTAGAGTGATCATTTTCAGTCAGTTTCAGTTAGGGAAGTTATTTATCTGGACTAATACGAAAAATACTATTAAAATAATACGAATGGATAAAGTTGACAAGTTATATTTTTTCTAGTTATTGGTTTAAACTATTGTCACCTATCATAGCATCAAAGCTACTATTAAGAAATCAAAATGAACCCAAATCCCTTGGATCCATACTAGATTTACCGAGTCAGAATCTCTGGAGATAATCTCTAAGGCATGCTAAATTTTGCAAAATATTATTCAGATGAATTTACTTTTGCCAAGCCATTCAATTGTTTTTTATTCTAGTCTAAAATTCTTCTTGTGCTTTCCTATTCCAATGTGAATCTAGTTTGCTAAGCCTGGATGAACATTTTTCTTGATTAGAAGAATGTGCAACAAAGGACAACTATACATAAAATGGTCAGGTTTTTCCTGATAAACTGTTATTTATAGATTTTGCTCCCCACTAGCTCTTTCAACAGAAAGCTCTGAAAACTATCTTAAATCAGCTGGGTTATTCACTTATTACTTGCTTTCATGGATAATAATAACTGTTGAAAAGCTGGAGGTGGGGAGAGAAGGACTAATTTATGATGTAATAGGCATTGTGTTGTCCTCATTTCATTCTCAAACCATCTTAGGAAACAGGTATAACCACCATTTTAAAAAAAGGAAAATAAGAATCATGGTAGCTGAATAATTTACCAAGGCTTATATAGTAGAGTTGGGGATTCAAATCCAGCGCTCCTGACTCTAAGGATGTGCTCCTACCACCCAATAGCACATTTTCAAATGTTAACAAAGACCACAATCAATATAATTAGGCTCATATATTTTAATAAGGGGTGTGGAGACAGAAGGAAAAGAATGTACTTTCCTATTCCTAAACAGAAAAATTACATAAGCTATTTCACACTGTGTAGAGATTTCCTTCAATATCCCAAGTCCACAACTTAATGGAAAGAAATAGCTATTATTTTCTTGAAGTTTTATACATTGTTTCCTAAAAAGCACGAACATTTGAAAGAAAAAATCCTTCAAATAATAAATACTCCCAGGGCTTCCCTGGTGGCGCAGTGGTTGAGAGTCCGCCTGCCGATGCAGGGGACACGGGTTCGTGCCCCAGTCCGGGAAGATCCCACATGCTGCGGAGCGGCTGGGCCCGTGAGCCATGGCTGCTGAGCCTGCGCATCCGGAGCCTGTGCTCCGCGACGGGAGAGGCCCACATACCGCAAAAATAAATAAATACTCCCAAATACTCATGTTTTATTTTCATTTCCAATTTTTCTAGCATATTATAAACTTATGACAAAAACATGATAAGTAGATATCCATAATATAAACTTCAACTGGCCAAAGATGGAGGGAAGGTTGTCAATTGAAGCAAAAACTATATAGACAGTCAATAAAGTAACGAGTGCAATGACAATGTGAAAAAAGACCAATCATCTACAGTCAGAAAACGTTGACTGGCAATGACATGGCTTAGGTTGCAGAATATTTCCTTTGATGATTTTATGTGGGGATATTTTTTGTAGAAGTATCATTACTTACACAAATGATATGGGATCTAGGAGCATGTTACATAAAGGAGGCAGGAAGATAACCTCTATAACAATGTACATTCTGCTTGTCCTGTTACTCAGAACATATTCAATAATATATAGTTTAAATTAAAAATAAATATAATTTTCCTTGTGAAGGTAATACAAATGTTTTTATCATTATGTGCAGGTGGCCAAATAATTTTTTTTACATTTATTTTTAAATTCACATCATCAAATAAATCTTCCTTAGTTTCAGCTATTAACAAATGATTATTAAATAGTGGTTACTGGGCTTCCCTGTTGGTGCAGTGGTTGAGAGTCCGCCTGCCGATGCAGGGGACATGGGTTCGTGCCCCAGTCTGGGAAGATCCCACATGCCGCGGAGCGCCTGGGCCCATAAGCCATGGCCGCTGAGCCTGCGCGTCCGGAGCCTGTGCTCCGCAATGGGAGAGGCCACAACAGTGAGAGGTCCGCGTACCGCAAAAAAAACCAAAACAAACAACAACAAAAAAAATAGTGGTTACTACTGATTCCATTAGTGTCTCTAGGAGCATTTTATTAAACCACTGGACTAACAATCTCTCCTATTTCTCCCTGAACTTGCACAAGCCCAAGATAATATAATTGGGAAGTTACATTATCATTTTACTCCATCACACTATCTGAATATGTAACATCCATGTAAAACACATTTTTTAATAATCCACATGGGATTCAAGAGCCAGTAAAATACTCTGTAAGTCAAAATTCTACTAAAAATTGCCACTACTACAACTGTGATAAAACTATATGCTATAAATTTAAAACAATTAATAAATCCAGCAAAGAAAGAAGCTCTAGCATCCTGAATCTAATAACATTACATCTGTTCATCCTGGCACCACGACCACCATACAGAAATTATAACTGAAATATCTAAAGTAATTCTGATTTGGAACAACAAAGTTGCTCCTTGTATCTGGGTTGAAGATGTGGTAAAGGACAATGAAGAAGACAAAAAAAACTACACATACCGAGAGGTAGGTAAAAGAAATGTGATTTATTCTCATTAGATAGCCTGCAAGTAATTTTAAAATTTAAGACTAATAATTAAAATTTACAATAACATTTATGTCGTCAAATGTCATCAGTAAAAACCAATATTGACATTAGGGACATAAAAACAAGCAGATATTTGTGATGGCAATACATATTAAATAGATAGACAGAATTAATTCTACTGAAAGAGAGAACACTAAGGATAAAAAATACTTTAACTATCACTATTATCTCTCCTGAGAAAAACTGCAAAGTCAGAATAAAAGATTCAAACTAAATACCAAATGCTCTTTTCAAGATCCATTTTGAAATAGCCCAAATATAAGCTGCTTTTAACCATGAGTAATTACATTAATTCATAAATACCTAGTCAGATTCTGATGTTGAGAAATGAACTGTGTTTTAAATATACTCCATCTGTGCTTACTGTTTTACATCAATGATATATTTGCTTTTAATTACAGATACATAAAGACAATGCCCTAAACAGTCTGATGAAAACATGGTGAAAGACTGGATCAACCCTATTCGTTCTGCTCTACTATAACGCAATTACTGGAATAGCATGTCCACCGCAGTCGGAAGCTGGAAATATGGTTTCTAAAGTCCTCTCTAGCAGTTCTTGACCAAGACACTTGTAATATTCATTATCTATGGGTGTTATTTTATATTCATTTATAAAATAAGGAAATTATTGCCTTGAGACAAGAGCCTAGAGACCCATCCCAGCTCTACTCTGACTACATTTATAACAAAGAGGTCTAAGGAAAGACACTGAATATCTCTGAACTTCAGCTATCTGGAGAAAAACCTGAGATCTTTGTGAGGTGGACAGTTTTTCACCTTTGGATTCGATGAAATCTTAAGATCAGTGTACTGGACATCCTTCAAAACTCTTTGCCAGTTCTTCCTTAACAAATTCCAAACTTGAGTTTCTTGAACCATTGCTGAATTTTAGACATGCCTATTTCACAATGAACCCTTGTCGTACTTCATCATTTTCTGGAAGAATAACATAAGGCTGGGGTAGTAGCCCTTATTAATGTTTTCCTTGCATTTGATTCCAGTTATGGAACAAAAATGTGTGAACTAATATGACACCTTGGTACTACCATAAAGGGATAGGAAGAAGTGTCTTTTAACAGATAAATACTTTAAGTAATATAAAACATGTAGTTTGGGGTCACTTCTTTTAAATTTAATAATCAAATATAGATTTCAGATAAGTATATGCCTTCAAGCTACTCTGAATATAAACATAATCCTCTATAATGATGACATAGTTTTACTGTCATACACTTTCACTTTCTGAGGGCAGACAATTGACTGTGCTCTATAATTGCCACCAGAATTTAATTATTTCCAGAAATAATGACTTAGTACTAAGCACTTTAAAACAAAATGATAATAATTAACACTTAATGTTTACTTTTCTAAACATTTTACTTGTATTAATTCATGTAATACTCATTAATATGGTTAACAGGATTAATAATAACCCTATAAAGTAAGTACTATTGTTATCCCTTAAGAAGATAAGGAAAATGATGCTCAAAGTGATTATGTATTGACAACATACAGCTTCTAAATTGTGGAACAAGAATTAAAATTCAGATGATATACAGACAAACTGACCCCTACCAACTGCCCATTTAAAGTCTGCTTCATAAGCCAAATACTTAAAAGTCTATTCACTTAAGGCTACAACTGAAGACATCAATATAATGGATGTGTTTATCAGATAACCAATGTATGTCAAATGGAAAGCAAGAATCTTCGAGAGATATAAAAAAGTATACGATACAGTCCTTGTTCTCAAGGGACTTATAGTCTCAGCAAAGAGAAAAGGCATTCATATTAAGAAAAAAAAATCAAGCTAAATTGAATACCTGTAAGTGCAGACGGCAATCAGAAGGTGAAATCAAAGTTAGCAGAGTTGTTGGGGATAATTCTGGGCAAAAGTGAGAACTGAGATAGAAATATAGAATGTAAGACTAACAGTATTCAGATGGGTAAAATGAAGAGAGGGAAGTGAAGAAAGAACACTGTGTTTTTATTTATGTACATTTGTTACTCCAATAGTATTTGTTAGAGTCGTGCTTGTCCGGCATAGAAACACCGAACTCAATTTTTGTCCTGATTGCCTAAAAGTTCGGACCCAACTTTTACTCTGGCCACAGCAAACTTGTGGCCTTTCTAGATGGACATAAATATTTCCCAACTTTTCCTCAACTCTATTTCTCTTTATATGGCTATTTATTCACTGTATTTTATTCTTCTTTGGGGCGGGGAGGTGTTAAATAGTATTAATCCTTTGTGGAAAATGTTATATCTGTTTCATTAAAATGTTCATAATGCATTTTGAAGACTGATTCAGACTTTATTAATTTAAAATAATTATGTGAATTAAATCAAATAATTTCTTAGAAGCTAATAATTATAACATCCTTAGTCAAATTACTGTTCGGCATCAGGTGAAAAAATGGCCTACAAATTGACTGACTTTTTCTTTTTACAACCTCTTCAGTCTTTATGTTAACCTTGGTAAATATTAACCATAATTTTTATTCCAAAAAGTAAACACAACTTTTACTTTTGATTGCTCCATTTCACAAATAAAGAAACTAAAGTAGAATATGATTAAAGGTCATGATCAAAATCACTTTGGTAACAGAAAACAGACCCACTAATAGAATTCACATTTACTCAATATTAATTTTCACTACAGTAAAATATTTCATGAACACATCAAAATTTAACAAAATAAGCAGAATTATTTCTGCCTTAAAAGTACAGACAGGGCTTCCCTGGTGGTGCAGCGGTTGAGAATCTGCCTGCTAATGCAGGGGACACGGGTTTGAGCCCTGGTCTGGGAGGATCCTACATGCTGTGGAGCAACTGGGCCCGTGAACCACAACTACTGAGCCTGCACGTCTGGAGCTTGTGCTCCGCAGGGAGAGGCCGCGATAGTGAGAGGCCCGCGCACCGCGATGAAGAGTGGCCCCCGCTTGCCACAACTACAGAAAGCCCCCGCACAGAAACGAAGATCCAACACAGCAAAAATAAATTAATTAATAAACTCCTACCCCCAACATCTTAAAAAAAAAAGTACAGACAACTGTCAATAAAGTTGTTATATTTAAAAAGTGCAAATGAGGTTGAGAAACATTCTCTATCAAATTTTGCTTATCATTTGGACTATTAACTTGCAGCTATCTCTGTGGCCACTTGATAGTTATAAATTTTCCTTCACAGGTATTTATTCTGAGTGCCTGTTCTTTTCTATAGGGATTATCCTTTATATTATATCAATTACTTTGGCATTTTTAATTCAATTCAATCAAATAAGTATTTATTCAGCTTTTACTATAACATGCAAGGACTAAGATAGGTGATAAAGTGACCAAATACTTAAAAGTGAATAAATAATTGCAATTCGGCGTGATATTTCTAAAAATGAAGTATATGCATGATGCTATAGGATTGATGGAGAAAGAATAATTAATTTTGCTGGAAGAAAATCTGAGAAGTCCTCGAAGTAAATGCCATTTGAGACTCTGGATTCTCAAGTTTGCCAGTCACACAACTCATACCTGTCCTGCAGGATCCACTCCCCACTCCTAATGAAAGTTGGGAGGTATTTTAGATGTTTATGAGTATTACCTTCTAGAAATCTAGAACTCTGATAGTTTCTGAGTCTAGTATTTTCCTCAGATAGTTGGCTACTCCGTTTCTTTCCATGTATAAATACTAAAGAAGATTTTTTTTTTAATTTTCCCCTTCCACAATCTTCTAAATTTAATCCTTCAATCAAAAGTATTCAATTTAGCCATTCCAAGGTAAATTCAGGACATATGAATTTTGTTAAATAATAAGTAAATAAGTGTAATGGATTGTCAGATGTTTTTATTTTGCTTTGTTTTAACATGCCCCATGCAAATCCAGTGTGTGTGTGTCAAAAAGGCTATATTGCATTTCTAACCTCAGGAATATGTGAAAAAATGTAGAAGAGGTATATTTGCCTGTGCAATTTAAATGTCCACCACTTACTGGTTATGACATGACTGATATTAAAGTGAATGAGAATTAGGTTATAAATAGGGTCTTTTCTATTCTATTCTATCAAACAGTTCTTTTAGAAAGTGAAAAATATTAGTAAAGTGGTCAGTTCATCTGATACAGCAACGAGCACTGTTGCTCTGGTAGCTGCTCAGTATCATTAACTTTTCATTTCTTTAAATATGTTTTTCCCTTAACAAATTCCTCTCTTTATGAGACTACCATTATTCCCAAAGGATTTCACTGTTTGGTGCTTAAGGCAATTTCTTATTAAATTCTCAAGAATGCAACTTACATTAAGCTGAGGCAAAAGAGCTGAAGCGAATTCAGCAACTAGTTCAAGGCACAGCTTTCTGATCTTCCCACTTACAAAAATGAATATATTTTAATGTTAGAATTCCAGAATATAACAATATTAACATGAAGAGAGCTCATCATGAAGAATGCTATTTTAGTGAATGCCAAAGGACTTGTTTCTTAGTGGTCTCCTACAATATTCTTGTGGATTATGAAGAGTGTGCAGTATGGCAAGGGCAGCCATGACAATCCTATATATGGAAATGAAATGTATATTATATTCAAATAATTTTTTTCAAAAATAAATTACATATAAATTTTTACTCTAGATAGTTATCTATAGTGTGGCCCATGCTATATTGTAGTAAATGAGCCCGTAAAACTGAGTTCATTAGACTGGAACTATCTACTATATTAAATACCTAAAATATTCTTAGTATGAGTATGTTGAATATTATCTTTGAAATGTTACATATGTAGGATGTATAATTTTTTCCCATTTTTAAAATTTTGTATAATTTTTTAATGACTATAAAATTACAACAGCCTTTAGGGTTTCTGAAGTTTTATGACTGTCCTTAATTCCTATCAAAGAGCAGCAAAATCTAGCCTGAGAAACTCCAGTTGGTTTACAAAGAAAATTTGCTTTTCATTTTATGCGGCCCTGTTACAATTAGTGTGAAATACTGACACTTACATTCCTGAGTGCAATAAGAGCAGGGTGGAATGGTTATGGCAAATAATTGGACAGTTTCCAGAGAGGCTGTGAGAAATACTATTAGACCTCCATCTGCTGGTTGGAAATTCCAGGTTCATAGGGTTTAACGCTAGCTAAAATAAAAGGCTTTGATGATTTCTACCACTCCTTTTCAGGCTTGTACCCACCCCATCTACTTCCAAAAGGACCTGTGACAATTTATGGACTAAAACATCTGCATAATTAAATATTTTAAGCTAGTGATCACTAGAAAGGCTACATTTTATTATTTCTATTAAATTTCTCATTGCATATGTGTGCTCACATAGTGAGCAAGGGTGATAAGACTTGAAGAGGAAAAGTTTACATTAATTTATCTTGCAACATAAATTGTCCAATTACACAATATTATGCAGTTCTATTAGCGCACCAATACGGTTCTATTTTAACTTAGTTCCAGATCTGACAACCAAACCTAGTTTTCAAAGTAAGTCTTTTTTTCAATAAATTGAATATCCCAGTGCTTTAAAAAATTCAGATAAGGCTCAAAGCTTCCCTTTTAAAAAGATCCTTTGACACTTTTCATAAAAGGAGCTCTTTGCTTGTGGCTGGATTTTAGGACTTCCACGAATCCCTTGAACATTCAATGACTTGGCTTTACGTAACTATATGTGTGTATTTATGAAAGATCCAGAAGCTTGCTAATGAGAATTGCTAAAATAAATATATATATTAAAATATAAGATTATTTCTGCCAAACCATTATGTGATACAAAGTCATCTGGAGTGTATTTACATGTGTTACTGTAATGGACAGTAAGACAAAAAGAAATCCACTGAAGGACATCCCTTCTTCTGTCTAGAGTTATGGTATCCCAGAGAACACACCAATCTCCTCAGGAATACCAGTATAAAATTTTAATATGTGAAAAATATCCACACTATTCACCTGTTACTGCTTATGAAATTCCCAAATGGTAAGGTTCTTACCAAAGCAAACCCTGAAGCATCTAGCATTTAAGCTATTTCATTCCAGAGAGAAAAAATTAAAAATTTTTTTAGAAATAAGAGTAACTGTTAGTAATAAATTATGTCCAAGTCACTCCAGCACAGTGTATTTCAATCACTTCAGTATTTTTATCTCCCCAAAAAGTGTCAGAAATGAGACATGAAAAACTATTAACTGAATCATCCACTCACTGAATAGATGTTGTTGTCAGTTTGTTCTTTGGATGGAAATAATGAACAACTGATTTATTTATAACTGGTAATTATGATAATACACCTTCATTTTCCACCCTTTTCAGTATATTATAGATATTTTATAATTGTCTTATTTCATACCAGATCTAAAATCATAAGCTTCCATAAAAATTTCTTCTTTCCCAGGCTTTTCCATAGTTTCCTTTGATTTGGGGTGTAATTAAAATATTTTAACTGACTTGGTTCTCTTGTCTTATTTTTTTTCTTTTCATTTCCTGCCTAAACCCTTGTGGAATTGATCCATATCTTAAATTTATGCAACTGGAAACTGAACTCTGAATTTTAAGTAGATGCAGAATACATTTATATAATCACTGTAGGGTGAATCTTGTTACCATTTACTTGATCAAGTTTACCTCATTTTTTTTTTTTTCTGAGATAGGGGGAAACAGAGCAGGTAAAGAAAGATAATAGAGGCAGACTTCGGTGCTTTGTGACCACCTGGATGGGTGGGATAGGGAGGGTGGGAGGGAGGGAGACGCAAGAGGGAGGAGATATGGGAACATAAGTATATGTATAACTGATTCACTTTGTTATAAAGCAGAAACTAACACACCATTGTAAAGCAATTATACTCCAATAAAGATGTAAAAAAAAAAAAAAGAATTAAGGCAAGAAGACTTATTTCATCCCATTTTTCAATTATTTTTAGAGCAGAGAGAAACATTTCCCTTGAAGTTTTCATCTCTAACTCTGAAATCAATTTTATCTTTTCTATTCAACAACATTCTATTCAACATTCAACCATTTTTCTATTTTGCTGCATAATATGCTCCACATACACTAGAGTCTTCCCTCAAAATGTACTACAGGTCCATATAAGAAAAGCCTTTGGGAATATGCGTCTACGTTTAATTGGAACTATTGTAAAGGAAAATATTCATCACATTATAAAACATATTTTTTAAAAGAGCATGTGAGAAATTTTATTTCAGAATTAGGTCGAGGGAACCCCCCCCACCCCGGCACCCCGAAGATATGGTTGTGCTTTGTCCTCAACGAATGCTAGAGCCCTGTAATACATCCTATCTTTACATCTCGGCTCAGGAACCCACAGCTAGGGTACACCTGATAACATGGTAACCAGGTTAGCCTTCCTATTGAGCATCCTGGCTTTCTTCTTTTTTTATATTATTTCCTCTTTGTAAGCCTATTTTGTTCATTTTATTTCATATGTCTTTTGTTATAAGCAGGCTCAAATTATTTGTTGGGGAGCAAAATGTATAAGGAAATAAAATAGAATTGCTATTCTAAAAGTATTTTTGATTCTTATTTCAACAGTGGTATAATCTAAATTTTGGAATACTCATTTATTTCTTTGTAGCATCATGCCCACTTTCCACTATCTCATCATCTTTAGATTTCCCGTTCCTTAATTTTTATCTTCCTTATGAGCTATAGAAACAAAACAAACTTACAGACACACACACATAGACACACACTCACACAGCACACTCCTTCTCCCTTCACCCATATACTGTTCTTCAGATATAAAGATCACTAAGCAAAGCAAGACATACATTTCAATATATTTTCCACCAGCAGAAACATATTCTCAGGTGCTGGATTAAAGACACTAACAAAGTATATTATCAAAAGAGCTAATGAGGGTTAAAAATGAAGTTCTCAAGAATTTTTAAAAAGTATTTTCTTAGAGTAAGCCAAAAGTCTATAGGTTGTCATTAAGTGGCTCTTAACTATTTTCTAATATTAAATTTTACCTTAAAGTTAACCTAGGTATAGCTTGTAGACCATAGACCATGATAACTATATTCCAAACATTCATTCCTTCACTTCCTTTGTAGCCTAAACTCCTCTTTCTGAGCTGCCCAGCTATCCCTCCAATCCCAGCCCCAAATCAAAAAGAGACAATTATTTTTTTCAGGTACATCCAAGTTTACCCATATGAAAATATCTTCAACATGATTTCATGATCCTCTTTAAGTGTCTCCTTCTACTTACATTCAGAGAATTGGGGTTAATATGTGAGTTAAATTCTGAAACTTAAAATGTAGGTTTTAGGCACCATGTTAATAAACTATGAAATAAATATGAACAAAATCTCCCAAATTGGGGTTTAAAATGAATGTAGTTTTCATATCTTGTCCAAAATTTAATCATGATTAACTTCAGTCATAGATCATAAAAAATTCATAAAGGAAAAATAATATTTTGTCCACAAAATATATTAATTCATTTACATTTAATATTTCATGTGTATTTATACGGTTAGACACTAGCCCAACTGCCAGATTTATGAAGCATGCAATAAAGACAAACTTAAAATATAATAATTCTCACTTGGCATGCAAATCCCATCTTTAGTTGAAAGTCCTAGTGCCCTGCTATTCCTTAAAATCAGAGAAAAGAGATCAAATGCAAGAAAAGGAAAATCAAGAAAGTGTATGTCAGATATTGCATTCTGTTCCCAATTATTGTATAATTCCTATTTCACGAAATTTCTTTGAAAATTAAAGAATAAATGGGTATTAATGTACTAACTATATATCTAAAACTAATATGTTTAATAAATTAAAATTTTGGAATATAAGGCCTCTACATTTATAGATTTGACTTACGCTCAGGCAAGGTTGTAAATTACATTTCAATTTTGTACAACTTTGTAAAAACAGAGGTGTCTTCTTCATAAATAGAGTAAAATGAATTTACAAACCTGTGCAATATAAAAATACAAGTAAAAGTCTTATTTAAGTAAATTATTAAGACAAGTTCATAGAAAATATATCTATTCTGGAGTCTCCATGTATTTTTTCTTGTTTCTCATGCCATTAAGTTTTGTTATACTATATATATGGATGCAACTGGGACTATCAATACATTACTGCCAGCACATACATAAAGTTGGGTAAGAAATTTGGATTAGTGGCTCTTAATTTTTTTTTCTAATCCTAAATACTTAAACATGTAACACACCATCAGCAACTCATCATAACAACGGTGCTCAGTGGTGTGTGTGTATGTGTATATGTGTGTGCATTATATGTGTGTGGTTTAATGTGTGTGGTGGGAATGGGGCGCCTGCTGTGGAGAGGGATGCCACCTTCTATGCTTCTTCTTGGCTTTTCTCTGCTAAGCAACAACCCTAAAGTGTGTACTTCAATTACCCCATTTTTTAAAAATCGCATATCTTCATTCAGGTCTGAAGCTCAGTCCTACAGAATATAATGTAACTTTGGGTCAACCCCAATCAAGAAGACCCCAAGGAGAGATCTGAGCTGTAAAAATTTATATGTGGATATCCAAGAAATGAGTTTATATATCTAAGAAGCCTATAATAATCTATCTTGGAGGATCCTGTAGGTGTCAGTTCAGAATCTCCATGGTTCTCTCAAAAAAGCCCAGGCCATTTCTCTGGAAGCCACTTTGGTCTGTATACACCATAGATTTCATCTATAGTGTGATATTTGACTAACTTCAAGATTATGGCAACACCAACTATCTAGGCTTCACCCACAGGCTTCCTGGAAGCAATTAATCTGACAAGAGTGCAAATGAGACAATTCTGGTCACCTAGGTGATCATGAAAATGACCATGGGGGAAATAAGGGAAAGAGAAACAGATTCAGAAGTATGCTATAGATGGCACATTTTTCAGCAACAGATTTACACCAATACTTTTAAAGGATTCTATGATAGGAAATAGAGTTAAGGAGGGTAAGGGAAAAGGAAAAACTGGATATTCAGATCCTAGAAGAAGAAAGAGCCTCTCTTTAAGACAGAGTTGCCTCTTTTTTTCTAATAACATTTCATCTAACACTTCCTAGGTCAAAATATTCAAATGAATACCTAGAGAAATTTAGCAGTTTAATCCTTTCTGCTTACTCCATTATTTTTAAACATACATTCCTGCTCAGTATTAATATGTTTCCTCAGTATTTGACAACAATTTTTAAATAGGTATTTTCTTTTTCCTAGCATGTTAAAGAACACTAAACCAGATCTTGACTAGATGAGTCAACTATTCCCTAGGTATAACTCCTGGAGTTGTATTAATTTCATTTGCTGCAGTGGCATAATAATTTACCATAAATGGCTTAAATTACAGCATTTGAACATGTGCCAGGAAATAATACTTTTCCCCAAAGCAGATGAATCATGAACCTGAAATATGTAATGCACCTTGAAGGTGTTTATAATTCTTCCAAGGAGCGACTTATCCATATGATAGAACACTGAGCATTTGATCTGAGTGGTGACCTTCCAATAGCAATGAATAGCATTTCAATGCTTTGGAAATGTTACTATGAAAAATAAATTAAAATAAATATTTAAAGTGGGTAAACACAGAAGTTTTTCTGGTAGTGCCTCCTTTGGGAGGTGGGAAAGCTGGACACCAAGAGCAATAACAACCTTGGCTTCCCTTCCTTGAGTTTTTGTAGAAAGGCCCTTTGCCTTATGCTCTCCAAAATAGCTCAAATACCCATGAGGAAATTTGGTTGGATTTGAGAGTCTCAAAGCAAGTGTTATTAACGTTTACATAAAGGAAACAAACAGTCAATATCACAGAAAAACTCAGTATTATTTACTACAATAGTTCAAATAAATCTGTGCATCCTAAAGCCTAACCACTTAGAAATCAGTTTTGGAAATTAACATATATATTATCCCTTATGATCTTGTTTTCATGACTGATATGGATCCATGAAATACATAAAAGAAAAACTAAATATGCTCTAAATAGCCATAATTTTAATATGTATGTATATATGTATAATATATATACATATCAAATACATATATTTGAATCTGCTAGATATACAGTATGCCCTTAGATTTATGCATCAATTCAATACATATTTATTGAGAACTTAGATATTCAAGGCACTGATAGGAATTAAAATAGAGATGTAGATGATGGTCTAAAAGAGGCTTAAAAAGGAATTCTGTCAAAATTCAGAATAAATGAAACAGAAAATTTTAATCACCCATAGTGGGAAACAATGATGATAAAAACCTAAGCCAGGCTGCAGTGGAATGAACAACAGAGTGAAAAGCAGAATTCTGGCTCTGATCAGTGTGACCTTTGTCAAGGTCAATTCACTTTGGGGCTTCTGTTACTTTATCTGAAAAATGAGGGAAATTTAACCATGTGATCTTCAGAGTCCCCTCTAGCTCCAACATTAGATAAAACTATACTCCATAAGCTTGATTTAAACCAGAAGGTGCAAACCTCATTCTTCACTTGTAATGGCTTCACTGATGAACAGCAATGTCAGCTAAAATGAATTCCATCTCCTTTTTCCTTTCCTGACTCCAATGTGATGGAGGTACCAGTTAGGAAGAAAATAGCACTGAGGAGCTGGTATTCACAAAAAGACAGAACTGCATCCAAAATCATGATACTATGATTATGGAATTATAGAATTATTATTTCCACACCTTAACGTTTTGAAAATAGTTGATGAAAACAAACAATGAAAAGAAGAATAGACAAGTAGAATGTCAGTGAAAACAAATGGGAGACAAAAGTGTATAACTATTTTCTTGTTTGAACTTTTAAGAAAAATTAATGTGTAGTGATATTTTATTCAAAAAAATTAATATGCAAATTCAATCATGAAACCATGGCAACCACAGAATAAAAGGTAAAGTTTTGTCATTAATTTGAAAATGTCTTGGTTTGAAAAAAGTTTAGTAGTAAAATCAAGGTTAAATGAAATATCATGAAGCTGTGCAATTAGGTTAATAATGAGGTGCCTCAGGGATCAGTGCTAGCACAGGTGTTCAATATATTTATTAATGACTTGGAAGAGTTGTGAATAATATGGAAGCACATTTGGATGACTTCAAGATATTTATAGCAATCAAAACAGGTGAATGACTGCTTTTCTTGACCCATTCACGAGCAATTATTTAACATATTACAGCAAATAATCAACAAGAGCAAATTAATGTGAAGTGGGTAGAATTACACGAGTTTTCTTAATATGCTAAGAGCTACTGAAATAGTTACTGCCTTTCAGGCAAGAGTGGGCAGATCTAAGAAGACATCTGTCTTCATACTAAAAAAAAGCCTGGAATAAAGAAAAATGCAAGAGAATCGTTACTTAAACCAATATGTATTGCTGAAAAATTTTGCACACCAGAGCCTTGCTCTACTGCTGGGGCAGGGCGTGGTTCCCAAAACCACACGTTATCTGGTGTCTAATCTGATGATGTTCTAAATAGTTTCCCATTATCATCCACTCCTCTCTGACATCTGGTGATTTACTGGAGTTCCCAGATGCCTCTCAGGTGAGTAACAATTACAAGGGCCTCCCCTTATGGCTCTATTATGAAGGACTTCACTGATATTAAGCTTTATACATTATCTTCCCAAACTGAAGATCACAAGGCTTTAGAAAAATTAAAAGTAATTCTTTCTCATAAGAAAACACACCATCATTCAAAAATAGCATGAATTATTTTACATTCTCCCCCCTCCCCGGCCCTGAGGTTATTTAATTATCGTGCATACCGGGAAATCTTAAATGTAGTATAGTTTCAATTATAATTCACTCATTCAAAAATATTTTCTGAGTGCCTCCTTTATCTAAGGCATAGTGGTAATAAGATGAATGAAAAGAACTAACAAAACATGGAGCCTGTCCTAAGAGAACTTAGAAAGCCACATCACCCCTCTCATGAACTAAGCATTTCTCAATCCTGGCCTATATAGAAAACATATAAATGTGTAATTTCATAACAAATTTGAAACATTAAAATTAATAAGAATCAGTACTGCTTCTCTAGGAATATAATAATATTTTTAAAGACAAGAAACTATTTTCTGCTACCATTTATCTTTTCTATCCAGGGAAAGACTTGATCTATGGTATTAATTCTCTCATTTGAAAAGTTAGCTTTGGTAGTCCTCAAATTTAAGGAGAAAATAAAAGATTTCTAGCCTATGTGAGACTGAGCTGATAAACCAATATAAATAGAATGAAGCCAAATACTAATGCAAACATCAAACTGTCTCCAACACATCTCTACAAAATAACCCATCAGTAAATGGAAATATGTGTGAAGCACTGAGTGCGATTTTTTTTAAAGATTTGGTCAGGCGTCTCTATCCTGTATACATTCCTGATTAGAAGTTTCAGATGTGAACCTATAGAATAATTCATCCATGGTCTCAGAAGAATCTGTAGACTCTGGGAATCTCAATGTTAAATGGGACCTTAGAGTTCATTCAAATATTGCTTGAACTATAAATTTTCTCTGTACCATGTGACATGTCACTACCAGAGATTTTTTTAAAAGCTCATTAATAAAGCTGAAGACTCATGGTAAAAGATAAACTTTGGGTAATTAAATGACTATGAACCTTTGTTAGAACCTCAAATATACTTATTAATGACATTTACTAGAAGGTTCGGAACTACATATCTGAAAAATAAAGTTCACAATTTGGAGAATAATTCACATATTAGAGGGATGACAGTTACGTTAATTCTTCTTTCTGGATTTTTCAATAGCTGTAGGTTATTTTACAGTGTGATTTAGTATAATTATAGCAAAAGAAAACAAGTACTGAATGAGAGAATTCATTAGCAGGTGGTCAAGTGTAAACAGTCTATCAATCATGCTGGTATTTTTAAGCATCAGCAAATTTAATTCCATCTCTAGGGGAGTAAACTTATACTTTCAGGTATGTGGTACATCATATTTAATTTTAAGAACATTTTAGAATGTGCCTTGACTATAAAATAGTAAAAGGACTTCCCTCGTTAGGTTTCCTAGGCAGGCAGAAAGTAATGATGTCCCTAATACAAATCAGGGCATTTTAAAACAACCAAATAGTGTTTCTAAAAATACATCTTTGCTCTAGGTAAACAGATTTGTCATGGTAAAAACAAAACAATCTGGATCAGGCCTAACACTATGAAACAGCACATGAAAATGGAAATAAAAACAAAGATGAACAAATGGGACCTAATGAAACTTAAAAGCTTTTGCACAGCAAAGGAAGCCATAAACAAGATGAAAAGACAACCCTCAGAATGGGAGAAAATATTTGCAAATGAAGCAACTGACAAAGGATTAATGCCCAAAATGTAGAAACAGCTCATGCACCTCACTATCAAAAAACAAACAACCCAATCCAAAAATGGCCAGAAGACCTAAATAGACATTTCTCCAAAGAAGATATACAGACTGCCCACAAACACGTGAAAGGATGCTCAACATCACTAATCATTAGAGAAATGCAAATCAAAACTACAATGAGGGGGCTTCCCTGGTGGCGCAGTGGTTGACAGTCCACCTGCCAATGTAGGGGACACGGGTTTGTGCCCCAGTCCAGGAAGATCCCACATGCCGCGGAGCGGCTGGGCCTGTGAGCCATGGCCTCTGAGCCTGCACATCCGGAGCCTGTGCTCTGCAACGGGAGAGGCCACAACAGTGAGAGGCCCGTGTACCACAAAAAAAAAAAAAAAAAAAAAAAAACTACAATGAGGTATCACCTCACACCAGTGAGAATGGCCATCATCAAAAAATCTACAAACAATAAATGCTGGAGAGGGCGGAGAAAAGGGAACCCTCTTGCACTGTTGGTGGGAATGTAAATTGATACAGCCACTATGGAGAAAAGTATGGAGGTTCCTTAAAAAACTAAAAACAGAATTACCATATGACCCAGCAAACCACCTACTGGGCATACGCCCTGAGAAAACCATAATTCAAAAAGACTCATGCACCCCAACGTTCCTTGCAGCACTATTTACAATAGCCAGGTCACAGAAGCAACCTAAATGCCCATCGACAGACAAATGGATAAAGAAGATGTGGTACATATATACCATGGAATATTACTCAGCCATAAAAAGGAACAAAATTGGGTCATTTCTAGAGATGTGGATGGACCTAGAGACTGTCATACAGAATTAAGTAAGTCAGAAAGAGAAAAACAAATACCGTTTGCTAACACATATATATGGAATCTAAAAAAAAATGGTTCCGAAGAACGCAGACGTAGAGAATGGACTTGAGGATATGGGGAGGGGGAAGGGTAAGCTGGTACGAAGTGAGAGAGTAGCATTGACATATATACACTACCAATGTAAAATAGACAGTTAGTGGGAAGCAGCCACACAGCACAGGGAGATCAGCTCCGTGCTTTGTGACCACCTAGAGGGGTGGGATAGGGAGGGTTGGAGGGAGACACAAGAGGGAGGGGATATGGGGATATATGTATATGTATAGCTGATTCACTTTGTTATACAGCAGAAACTAACACAACAATGTAAAGCAATTATACTCCAATAAAGATGTTTTGGTTTTTTTTCTTAAAAAAAGGGGGGGGCTTCCCTGGTGGCGCAATGGTTGAGAGTCCGCCTGCCGATGCAGGGGACGCGGGTTCGTGCCCCGGTCTGGGAAGATCCCACATGCCGCGGAGCAGTTGGGCCCGTGAGCCATGGCCGCTGAGCCTGCGCGTCCGGAGCCTGTGCTCCACAACGGGAGAGGCCACAGCAGTGAGAGGCCTGCGTACCGCAAAAAAAAAAAAAAAAAAAAAAAAAAAAAAAAAAAAAGGATACAGTTTTGTACTGATTTACACAGAGAAGGCAGATCTGGTTTTCTTCTCAAAACTGAGTTCATAATGATTAAATACATTTAATGGGCTTTCATTCAATTCCAGCTGTTAAATGTCAGCCAATTACTATGAAATGACTTCTTCACTTGGATAATCCATTGCCTATCGCATTTCTCTCCTGAATCAAGTGAACAACTCAAGTTCGGCTGATCATCTTTATCACCCTAGATTACAACTGAAAGCAGCCATCTTATCCAGCCCACACAGTTTGACTCTACAAGCTCACTCTGGTGAAGAAGGGTACACATTCATGTAATACACACACCGTCTCTTCAAGGTCAAATGGCAAGTTAAGGGAAAGAAGACTGTCCTGAATGAGTGTTAATACTCTTCCCTGTACCATGGCTTCTGGATCTTAAACTACTCTGCACTTCACTAGAAGTTATGTGGCATTTGAAACCCCTCTGAATGTGAAAGAAATTTGTGATGCCCAAATGGAACAGTCAAGAAAATTGAGCACCATCCAGAAAATAGAATCCTGGAGATGTTGCGAGGGCACCTCCTGCATGACAATGAGAGTTACAAGAGAGAAGAGAACAAAAAGATTCCAACTACTGCATATATCTTGTTTATTGCCCGTTCTCTTGATGAATACAGTGGGAACACACAGGCTGATGAGATTTCTCTACCGTACAAAGAAAAGTTATCCTTGTTTGATAATACGTATCATAAGTCTTTCCTAAACACAGACGACATTTAAGTTGTTATTCAACTATACGGAGGAAGAACTGATGTTGGGGGCATTGAGTTATAATACTGTACTCTTGGGGTACAAATGAAGCACACTTATTGCTAGTAGTCACTAGTTGCTAGATTTCAAATAGGAACTATTTGAACTAGGAATAGGAATATTTCAGAAAGAACTACTCTCAAGGTCTCTATTTTCATTGTACCTCTTTCAATTTTACCACAGCAACAATAATCCCTGAGCAAGATTCCAAAGCTCACACAAAAGCATTTCCTCAAATGCCTTAAATCTTCCTCTGCTCTCAATTTCTTAAACAAATGTGTGTGAAAAGGGCAGGCACTCTGGGGCATGACTCACTGATAGACACCAGAGTGAATCATGAATAGACAACTTGATAGGGAATCGAGGGAGTTAAATTGTAAACAGTGACAGTATATTAGTCAGTGCATGGGTGAGGCAATGGCATCCAAAGGGATTGTTAGCCCCAAAGTATCTCCTCCACAGATCATGCAACCTAAAATTCCTAACCATTAGATTCATTCCTCTCATATACTGCCTGCAATACAAAGTATTTTAGTTGAAAGAATCATATCTGGAACAGAAAGCACGTTTCAAAGTAGTTTATAATAACTCCTTATTAGTGCCCAGGGGTGCTGGCCACAATACAAGTAAGTTCCAGTAAAGCAGAAACATGTAAGGAGTCACAATCTCAAGTGTCCAGAGGGTCAGGCAGGTGCTGAGCATGAAAAAAAAAAAAACAAGACGAGTGCTAATGTCATTTGATCATCAGCCTCAATGTCTGCAAAATAGGGAGTAGGGGGAACTGAAGTTTTAATAAATGAGAGAGCCCTTGTCTCATCTAAAAGGGGCAGCTACCACTGAGCTCCAGAGGACTGTTGCCAAACAGGAATATAGGTCCATATCTTCCAGTTTTTTCTAGAGAAACCAAAAAATCTCAATTTTTGTGGGAAATTTCTGATATTCAAATGTTATAAACTAATTCGATTTTTTTGTGTAATATCCTGTGGGTCAACAGTGTTCAGCCCAAATCAGATATAGCTGAGGGACAGGTTTGGCCAACCTGTTGATAATTTCCTATCTAGAACATAGAGAAGGGAGGTTCAAGTGGAATGAAGGTGGGTTCTAGGCTATTAATTAAGAGACCATATAAGGGCACTAGATAGCATCCTTTTCTAGGGGAAAAGGTACTCAAGCAGAGTCTACATAAAAACCTAACTGCAGTATGCTATGTGTGATGCACAAGTACATACCCTTTTTAGAAAGCATATACATTTGGATTAAAAAAAAGTCTTTAAATTCTTTTTAACATTATTTAGTTTTACCCAGTATTTATTTAGTTTTTAACATTATTTAGTTTTTAACATTATTTAAATTCTTTTTAACATTATTTAGTTTTACCCTGTGTTGTGCAAGAAAAGACGCAGGATAATGTCACCAAATTTGCAATTAGACAAAATTTAAAATAAATTATGAATGGAAGACCTAGAAGAAATGATGTTAATAAAAATGAGATAAAGTATACCAAATGCATGCTGAATATAGTCAAAAGAATAAAAGCCTCATAAGCCATTAATTTATAAAACTGATTATTATGTGCATGGGGAGGGGAGGAAGTGTTCATTATTTTGCAAAGTTCAGTTTGTTTTTAAAACGCAGTTTGGTCTTCAATGTGAATGAATATATCTTGCTCATAACTAATAAAGTAATGAACACCTATCAGAATAAAGGAGTATTTTATGTAATTTGATTGTCTAGATTCTATGTTTTCACAGTAAAAAAGTGTTATTTTTAAAGGCTGTCTTTCTGAGCCTAAATAGAGGGCAGAACAGGTCCCTTCTTAGATTTCTTTATACTCCTTTGGCTGAAAGAGAAAGATTTTTCAATAAGAAAAGGCACTGTGAGTTACAGAAGCATCGGTCTGATGAGGCTATATACAGGATATACTACCAGCAATATTCCAACCTAATGCGTCAGAATTGTACAGCTCTTTTTAAAAAGCTACATTAATAAAAAGTAAGCACTTTACCAAGATAAATTGATTGTTTTTTTAAAGGAGAGAAAATAATAGGAAGATGCAGTATCAGCAGTGGTAGGCATTAGTGTATTCCAGTCTAATTTCAACATCAAATCCAGACTATTAAATAAAATTTGGAAGGGCTCAGCTCTTAGAGTATCAGAGGATGTGCAGCCCATGTGTAATGAAGACGCACTCCTGTAAATCAGTGGGTGAGCATCATACATTCTGATGAACAAAGCATAGAGGCTGAAATTAGCCAAAAAGCTCTCCCTCCTTACTCAGCTTCCCTTAATAAAACTGGTAAGCTATGGCCACAGGGACCAGGACACAAGGCATTTAATTTTTTTAAACAAATATTTATTGAATATCTACCACTTGATGGGTGATAATTCTAGAAAAAAATTATTCCAGCGAAAGTCCAGTTAATTCATGCCAACTCAATAGGCTCTATTCTATATGGAGAGTTGATTTACAACTGCAACATAATGCAATTACAATAATAACTGTAGTTAATCAAAACCACTAGTTAATTTTATTTTATTTTTTTTTGCATTATGCGGGCCTCTCACTGCTGTGGCCTCTCCCGTTGCGGAGCACAGGCTCCGCACACTAGGCTCAGCGGCCATGGCTCTCGGGCCCAGCTGCTCCGCGGCATGCGGGATCCTCCCGAACCAGGGCACGAACCCGTGTCCCCTGCATCGACAGGCGGACTCTCAACCACTGCGCCACCAGGGAAGCCCTAATTTTATTTTTATGACAAAAATACTGTCATCAAAAAATCATTAACAACAACAGAAAAATACTACCAGACATCCGAATACCTTCCTTAACCCATCTCCACTTCTAAATTTACCACCTTACACAATAAAAGATCCACCTCTAAGGAATGACCCTGGAGTATTGCAAAATGTTCAACTATAACAGGCAAAGTAAACTTTCATAGGATGACCTATTTATTGACAAAGAAAAGCAACATATAAACTTCAAAAAGATCTTCAATTGCAAGGAAGGAAACCAAAAATTGTGTGCTTTGTAATCTCCAATTAATCAGATAATTTAACTCATTAGAATGCTTCCTTCTTTTTCCTATAGTATTCCAGAATGTTAAATGCTTTAGAGTGTATTATAAATACAATATTTCAAGGATAATAAGCACAGCCCTGAGGACAAGAAGAGAGGAATTGGAATCTAGCGTCAACTCTGCTGTCAATTATACACATACACATAGAAATATATATTTTTTCCTTGAAGAATGTTCTGTATTAACAGGCATTACATGAAAATGGAAATGGAAGGGGACCCACAGTCAAATATAAGAAATACTGGTTAAACCAAGTCTACAAGTCAAAGTTTGTCTAGGTAGCTATTGATCATTCCACTGTTTTGAAGATCTTCCTTGAAGATCCTAAAAGGTAAACCACTAGACCACATGTTCTTAGGAGATGGATTCCACGTGGCTTTAAGGAGCAAGTAGTTTAACTCCATTTTTGATAGATGGAGGTGAAAGTGTGGAAAATTTTATTAACATTCAGTTTAAAAAGCTTTATACCTGTGGTACATCAAGAGAAAGGGATTCTTAAAGAAGTTACTCTTCAGGGTTTGGTCCTTAGTTTAGAAGCTGTAGAGCTTTGGTATGTTTTTAAGTGCATTTATGTTAAGTGCATTACGTGTTTACGTGAATGTGGAATATTCTATGTAAACACTCTTTATCATCAATCATCTGAAAACCCATATGGTAGAAATAATGCAAAAATCCATTTCTAGGTTATATTTCTCACATAGAGAATAACTAATTTCCAGTCACTTGTCATGGGTGCATAACTTATAATTAGAACTGATTCATGATGAAGTATCTCAAAAGAAAAATTTGTAGTATCCAGAAAAATAAGCCATTCAGTGTTCCAGGCTTTCTGTAAAGGCTTCCAAAATAACAGAATGTATTGCACGTTTTTACCGGTATATTAAGCTACCAGAAATTTGTCATTCCCAAAGCAAGACAACTCATGCCTAACCCATTCAAAACTTACTTATAACAGACTAGTCATGAATCATGCTAAATTCAAAGTGTTGTTTTCTTCATATAATTTCACAAAATCAGATAAACTTATTTGCCAAAGGGCTTAACAAAATACTGTTACTTTGACACATACAAGCCAAAGATTATCACCAGTAATGTTAGCATTAGTGGCTAAGGGGCAGTGAAATTTTTATATCAACAAGATCTGAATAGGCCTCTCAGACAGAAGGCTTAGGCAAAATCACTTATCAAGTTAAGCCAGGTGAATCTGTAATCAATGAGCAGAGCTCTGCTGGAACTGCAGTGCCTCACAGGAAGCAAGTTGAGTTATGGGCTACAAAAGAAAACACGGACTGTTGCTTTTACCTCTTTATTTCTCCAAGTAGAATAAAAATGAATATAACTAATTTCATTTTGCAATTTAATTCAGTTTTCACTAAGCACTATATAATGTGTGAGTAAACTATAGTAACTAGAATTGAATGTCCTGTGACATTAACAAATCTTAAGAACTTAGCATTTTCCCAGCAACAATGAATAAAATTAAAGTATTGATTTTAGGGACTTGAGTGTGACTTTCATTGTCTAAAATAGACTTATTATAATTTAGTGAGGGATGAGTTCTGGAAAAATACTCTGTTCCCCATCCCCCTTTTTAATGAGTCATTAGAATTGATATTTTTTCCAAATATATTTAGTGCTCCTAAAGCCAGTGCATCATGAAATAAACTTATACCATTCCTCAAACTGAAATATACAAATGTTAAAATTTATTGTTTGACTATAAAACTTTTCTCCAGACTATGTCAGTGTCTCTGCCTATTAGAGATCACAGGGAAAGAATAACCAAATAGAACCAAAACATCTAGAGTGGAACTGAATCATAAACACATGTAACTTACACAACCTCAATCACATAAGTTGAAAAGAAACAGTCCCAAAGATTCCATCAGCCAATTTGTATGACCTGGATAGAAATAAGAAATGTTAATCTATTCTGCCCTCAAGAGTTCAGAGGTCCCAAGTATCAATACGTCCCAGCACATGAGCAACTAGCCTTGTCCAGGGTGCTTATGGGATTTAAAGATGTGCATTTTCACATAGTATGCCTCTTGAAAGAAAGCCAGCTGCTTCTCATGCTCAACCAGATAAACGCTAGAAGGAAAACTGGCTATGCTGAACTTACAAATATAGCCTATTGATTTCCAATTTACTCTTAAGAGTAATTTTAACTATACTTGGTATTTTTCCTTTCTGATTTTTGGAATCCAACCTACGATCTTTTCTATAGATCAATAATATCATGCAATCCCTTTCACTGCTAGCGAAAACAAGCGCCTTTCATAGAGAAGGATATTACAAAGAAGAGAATATTAATTTTATTATGTGTCTTTCATGAGAAGTTAAAACTAACAAGTGAAGAATCTTTGACATGGCTAACAGAATTAGATGAACCAGACCAAAAGAAAAACCAAAATCACTTATAAAAATACAATTATTACTCAGCTTTTCAAATAAAAATTTCATGCCAATTTATTCAACATATCTTAGCTCCTAAATTAATATATACTAACTAAACCATACTTACAAAGTATAGTATAGTGACTGATTGCAAAACAAACTTCCCAACAAGATCCCTATACCTTGGGGTGAATTCATCTTGGTCAATAAACGGTTAACAATGAAACACTCTGAGCCTTCCTGGATGGTTCAAACTAGAAAGATGTTCTGGGAGGCCACATAATGACAGCCAAGTAAATTGGGAAGCCAGTCAGGCACTGTTTTGGGATTTTCTATCCCTGTTTTTGTTTTTTCTTCTATTAAGTGAAAGCCTCTCTAGTAGAATTCTCCACTGGATTACATCAGTCCTCTTGACACAACTGCAGCATATATTTCCTGTCTGACAATTCAAGCCAGCAAAGACTAAACATTTATTTCTGTTTATTTTTTCTAAGGTCTCATGAACTAACAGATATTTTCTTCTATTTTGATGCATTTTGCATATTTGCATTTAGATTTTAACTCGTTATAAACACACATTAGGTATACTTATTGATTTCCTATATGATGCACATTTAATATTGATAAAAACAATAATAAATACAGTAGATAAATAATGCAAAGTGTTCCAAAGCTTGTACTTGACTGAAGAGAAAGCCAGAATTGTGCTTCACCAAGTTATCTTCACTTATATAAAATAAGCATAATAATGCAGGATTTAAGATCCATGTCCTCAGTCTTCATTTCCTTCTCTAGTGAATTCACACTAGGATGGTTAAGATTGAGAGTATCTACTCCTTCTAGGGAAAGACTACTTCCACACTCTGAGGTCTGATCCTCGGCAACCCAGACGAAACAGTCAGACCTCAGATCACTCTCCAACATCTGAGTTATAACACTGGGAATATAACTAGGAATAACACTGTGTGGAGAGCATCAAGAGCCCTGTCTAGGTGCAGCTGCACTAAGTTCAGTCCAGTTCCCTTTCAGTGTCTCCTCAGGACTTAATTTCACCCATGCTCACCATTTTATTTTATATCTATAATAAATAATAAACATTTCCTCCACCCTCTGACTTATAGTGATTATTACAAAGTCAGTAGGAAAGAACTTGAGACTGTGATCAGAATGCTTACAATTATATATATGTACACATATATTTAGGTACATCAAAAAGAGTTTGGTTGAGTCATTAACATTCATTACTCCGCATTACTACTACTCATGCTTTTCCTCATACATCCTCAGCCTAGCAAATGAGACTAACCAGTTGCTCAGACTCACTCTTTGGGAGTCATTTTTGACTCCTCCTTTTCCTGCTCCCCTATATCTAATTCATTTCTAAGTCTTCTAAATCCAGATTTGACCTTGTGATGGTTACTTTTATGCGTCAATTTTACTGGACCATGAGGTGCCCATTTGTTGGCCAAACATTCTGGGTGTTTTGTGAGGATGTTTTTGGATGAGGTTAACATTTAAATAAGCATAAAGAATAAAGTAGATTGCCCTCTCTAGTGTGGGTGGGCCTCATCCAATCAGTTGAAGGCTTGAATAAAACAATAGGGCTGACCCTCCTACAAACAAGAGAGAATTCTTCTTGCCTGATGGCCTTTGAACTGGGTCATCAGCTTTTTCTTTCTGCCTTCAGATGCTAACTGAAACATCAACTCTTCCTGGATCTCCAGATGCCAGCCTTCAAACTAGAATTACACCATTGGCTATCCTGATTCTCTGTTCTTCAGGCTCACACCAGAACGAAACCATCAATTCTCCTGGGTCTCCAGCTTGCCAACTCATTCTGCAGCTCTTGAGACTTGCCAGCCTCCATAATTGTGTGATCCAAATTCCTAATAATAAATATCTCTCTCTCTGTCTCTGTCTGTCTCTCTCTCTCCCTCTCTCTCTCTCTCTAAGATTGCTTCTGTTTCTCTGAAGAACTCTAAGAAACCCCCTATATATTTCTCTTCATCTCTCACTCTGACTACTGCAACGGCCTCCTAAGTTGTTTTTCATTTACTCTGACCTCATTCCAATCCTACATGCTTGCTATATGTAGATACATGAATAATGTGAGCCCTATCTGATATCATAAAATCAAAACAGGGAAAAATCAATCAAGCAGCCTCCTTTTACCCATGATATAATTATCTCTGAAGATTTATTTCTGTCTTTGATACATATATCTTGCTTCTAGGTTTCAATAGCTATCTCACCATATGAATTCTGCTCAAATAGTAGAAGAGAAACAGGTTCTAAAATTTGTTCAGTATTCTCCTTTCAAAATGTAGAAATCATCCTCATAAGTGCTTAATATTTATGCAGGGTGAGAAAAAAGGGATGATTCAGAAAGGATATACGGTTTTCCCATAACCAAGTCCCTCATAAAAAGCCCCATTCTAGTCCCACTTTTAAAAGTGGTTCACTTCATTGCTACATCTCTCATCGGGAAATAATAATTCCAAAATGAACTGATCTTTTTTTAAAATTACGATAAAATATTATTCTGCCGTTTAACAAAACTAGTAGGCCCTCTGCCAGTTGCTCTACCACAATCACTTGCAGGCTGCACTCTCCAGAGCTACATTTAGAGTAGCCTTGGGCAGGAACATTTGCCTCTCATTCTCTTAACAGTTTTACCCTCTTGACAAAATTTTTAAATAATCACAGGCTTAACTTTCCCAATTTCTTCTTCAGTATTACTTTGGCAAAGGTTTGGGTATTAAGTCAGGTAGAAATCAATGCTCTCTACGTAGTGCTTGCCCCTGGAAAGTGTCCACCATAAAAGTAAACAGGTATCCTGAGCACAAAGTATTTTTTCCCATAGGTAAACAGCTACTTAAGAAAAAAACAAAACCCTTAATGCCTCAAGAATTTAAGATATTTCTTCAATAAAGAAAAAACACAATTACCTATTGCTTGGTAAAATAACTACATCTAGCAAAAAGGTATTTTTTTTCCTTTTCCTTCTAGACATAGAAAATTGAAAAAGTAATACAAGTTGGAACTGGACTGATCATGAAAAAAGCGTAAATTAAAAATGTACATTAAGATATATCTGACCATACCAATTATAAAAGACTGCAAATATAAGGGAGGGAAAAAAAGAACAGTGAAAATTAGTCTTCTCACTCATTTGGAACCCTTTGATAAAAAGCACTCTATCTTCTTTGGACTGTCACCCCCGTGACGGAAGAACTGTGACTTTTTCTATTAATCTCTGCACAACACTTGCCTCTTTACTGCGCCTGTGACAGTACTTCATAATAAAAAAATTTCAGATTTTTAAACGGAACCATTTTCATTAAATAAACTAACAAGATGTGTTTGCCATCCCAATTGCCTTGGAACATTAACTATTTCACTTCAAATGTCACTACTTTGCTCACTAAACTGAAGTTAAATCAGGGCAAGAAGTAAAAAGTGTTCCCAAATTTAGTAACGACTTTATAATTTAGCTACTAATTGTCTCTAGTCATTTACTTTTAAATGACCAACAATTCTGACACCATAGCTTATTAACTACAAAAAACTGTTGTGGACTAAATCGAATATAACCTTCGATTAAACATCAAATGTAAAGTCAAACAGGATTTCCCCACGTTTATATAAGAAGCTTTGAAATGTGCACAATGAGACATGAATAATTAGTATTATAGAGATGAGAAACCTTCAAAAGTAGGATTTTACAATAAAAAGAACACTTGAAATTTACTGTACATTAAATTTTACCACTTTTAGATGTCCCTTTACTTTCTTACCAGCCTCAGGGAAACATAATAGAAAGGAAGGTACTAAAAAGAATCTTTCAATATTATGACTAGAAAACCTCTGGCTGAGACCCATTCACATTCACACATTTAGCAAGCATTCACTGATCACTATTTATAGCCAATCACTGTGAAACCAAGCAAGATCCTGTGGTCAAAGCCTTTCTGTTTCCCATATGTTGTTTGTAGGAAAAAGGCTTTCAGCCTCCTAGACCTTCCCTGAGTTCCATAGGGCAGATTCAGTTACTAATTAGAAGAGTGGGGGGATACAGCAAGAAACAACAGCAGAGCATTGGGCCTGGGCCTTCCTTGGAGAACGTGCATAACAATCTGATACACATCTCTGAGTTCTTCTACAGAAACTAGGGCCCCCATCCAGGCGGGGGATGGTAACTTCAGGCTGAGCACAAGCATGTGGACCCCAGACTTGTTGGAACCAGAAGGTTGATGATTGAGATTCCTGGAACACCACCTTGTTACCTCACCACCAACCAATCAGAGGAGGGTTACACACCCTGCAGCCCTCCCCTGCAAATTTTGCTTATAAAAACTTCTTCCCTGAAACCCATCAGGGAGTTCGGGTCTTTTGAGCAGGAACCATCCATTTTCCTTGCATGGCCCTTGCAATAAACCTTTCTTCATTCCAAACTTCGATGTTTCGGTTTGTTTGGCCTCACTGTGTTTTGGGCACATGAACTTGGGTTCAGCAACTGTGCTAATGCAACATATTCCCACCAGAATTAGACCTGATAAGAAACCTTCTGTAAGGGGTGATTCCTGCCTGGTATTACCCATTCAGAAAAATAAGTATTGACCGAAAGAGTCAACAAGGACTCATACATAAGCATACTTATAGGGGGAGCGTTTACTCATGGAACTATGCCCAGTAGAGGGGAAAAAAGGTAAGTTGGAGAGGGGTTTAACAGACTTGGTGAAAAAATAAGAATCAGGAGATTAAAAGTTTGAATGAACTTGGAGAGCAAAGATAGCAGGTAAATCCAAAGGATAAGAAGCTATGATTATAAAATGAGATATTGTAGTTTAAGATGTCAGAGACTAAAAATTCTATACAAGGATAAGATCTAATATATAGCCATATGAAGGGGAGTTGAAACTTGCATTTTTCAGAATCTGTGGGCACTGTGCTTGGCATTTTACATATGCCGTTGCATTTAATTATCTGAGTACTTTTATAGATGAAGAAACCAAAGAAAGTAAAGTTAACATGACTTGCCCAACCTTGCACAGCTAGTTAGTAGCAGACCTGGAATGTAAAATCTGACTTATTTAACTCTGAAGCATATACTCTTTCCACTATAACACACCAACTGCCCAATGTAAGAAGGCTGCTAAGGAAGAGTGGGTCAAAAGTTATTAGATTTGAGTAAGTGAAAGAAATCTGAGACTAGGCAGTGGATGGGGCAATCCAGAGAGACACACAAGTCATTCACCTGATGGCTGAACTTGAATGGAAAATCTCTAAGTCAATTTCATAATCGCTGAAAAATATAGAGAAGTGATAGAGAGAAATATAGAAAATATAGAGAAAAAATGAGAGAAGTGGTAATAAGTAGGGGCTGGGTAGCCTGGTGAGTTCTGCTGTAGGTTGGCACCACAGTAAGTAAGAATGTATATTACTGTGATGTATCATGAATTTCCTCATACAACAATATGGTGGACACTGAAATGCTGATGTAGCAACTCTCCCGGTATTCACATTAAAAAGCAGAGAAAGAGAGAAGTTCTGGGCTACTCTGGATCTGGAGGCTTATTCAGTCTCTGCTTGTTATATAGATCACTGAACCTTGGGCACACACCAAGAGAACAAGGGAGGCACTGGGACCAGCATTCTGTCAGTTTTATCCTCAGTCTTCCAAGTATCCTGTGTACTCTTTGCTTGCCAGTTTGGTGGTAGGCCATATCGAAAGTAAACTTAAACTAAGGCCAAATCATTCTATAGTCTTTTAATCTGTAACAATTGCTGAGGTATGGTAGCTCAGGATAGAGGATGGAATAGCCAAACGTTATGAGCTTCAGAGAAAGAAATGTTAACACAATAGAAAAGATACACTCTGTGGATTTAGTAGTAAAGGGCAAGGTGAATGAACTCCCACTAACACCACTGAGACTCATGACATTCAGAGGGTGGGTCTATGAGCAGACATCACTGCAAATCGTGGTAAGAGAGAACTATCTTTTGGTTAATGGAAAAGGATGGGGAAGGATGTTCTTTAAGGAGGTCAAATTTGTTTTCAAGGTGATATAGTTCTAGGGAATAATGGAAAGAGTTCTGAAATGAACAACAAAGGGAGGATAAGTACAGAGGTACAAAGAATGAAGTGGTATAATAAGATTATTAGTGAGCATGGGTGACCCTGGGAGCTTGTATTTTGTAATGTTACCCCAGATGGCAGGGAATAAAAGAATGGTGGTACTAACTAATTTCAGGTTTTTCCCCATATCTCTGATACAATGCAAATATAGCCTTTCAGCTGAGTATAATTCCCATCTCACAAAGAGAGTAAACATTTTTTGCATCATAACAGACTGGATCAGGTATAAACAGTGACACCAATGGAAATACATGTTTTAGAATAGGGGAATGATCTTTTTAACCCCCCAAAACAAAAGTATTGGTTTGATCTCAAAGGTTACTCACAATCTCAAACACATTTCAATTTTTCCATGTAAATATAGATTTTACTATTAATAACTCATTCAAATTTCTTTTGACTCAATTATATGTATTCCTACTCTACTATATGTTAGCATAACAAATTTCATAGGCATTAAAAAAAACTTAAAGCAAGTATTCTTTTTCATTGACCCAGTCGTGTCTCTTTCAAGGTTCAAATAGCAGCCATAGATTGTTCTTGTATCCATGTATCAAGATTTTGAGAACAAGATCGTTTTAACTCCTCCTTTGCTTTGTAATCATTTAGTCTTCAATCATATCCTTCTTAAGCTTTCAACTTCCCAGGCTAAACAACGTTTTTCTGGCGTGGAGGGGGGTTTGTTGTTTTTTGTTTCTGTTTTGTTGGGTTTCGTTTGGTCAGTCACTGAATATTTCTAGCATACATGAAATAATGATTAATATTTTTCCTATATATTCGTCCTTATGGTATAATGATTTATGTGTTTGCTTCCAAAAATAGAACTCCTAAAGAGCAGAGACTGTGTTCTTGCCACCTTTATTTGTTTCCAGGAAAGAAGGGTTACACTATATGTTTAATTGAATTTCTATGTAATATGAATTTTTAGAAAGTTAGTTTCTCCCTGGAAAGGAAATCACCAGAAAGAGAAACAAGTAAAACAATAGTGCACATAGAGAAAAGAAATGATAACAATATTCTAATTAACAATACTAGGAAGAGTTTGAAAATATATATATACACATATATATGTACAGATATATTATACATACATGTATATATGTATAGATATTATATACACGTAATATGTATATATATAATATATATGTATGTATATTATATATACATATATATGTATATATATATTATATATATATGTATATATATCAGAAGAGTTGTTTTCTCTCTCCCACCAGTTTTGACCATATTTTCAATTAATAAATTTTAAAAAAATCAAAGAAAAAATACTCTATGAAAAGGCCTTTAATTATAAGGTGACATAGGCTTCCTTTAACCATACTAAAGGTCCTCAAAAAAGAAACTTGAATCTGAAAACTCAGCAGAGGAAATTTTGCTAGAGTGAGACTCTAGAGAGAAATCTTAGCAGAGAGAAGAAGTAAAAGCCAATTTGCCCGAATTTGGAAGTAAATACCAAAATGACTGGGAGGACATGTCTTACTCACTCTGAGAGAAGAAAAAGTATTGAGTATAAATTCAGCTTTGGTGAGGTGGTAAGGGGGCTAGCACTAGAACTGGGCGAGGACTGACACCAAGCAAAACTCCAACATTGTGGTATAAACAGTCCTGCCACTACGGTGGAACATCATGGGCTGGATGAGAAGAGGTAGTAGGACAAACCCTAAGGTTCAGGAAGAGAACGCCAGGCCAACATCCCACAGCAGCGATGACAACAGTGTGGCACGAATGGCAGGTGGCACAGGATCTCTCTGGGAGTGTCAAGATGGTGTCTACAGGTAAGTGAGAAAGTCTCTTAGCGGTTGTGATCAAAGCTTGTATGTTGGATTTGAAGGAAACAATTTTGTTGCCTTTGCTGTATTTAAAAAAAAAATTAAAACATGTGGATTGTTCTTACACAGTTCAACAATTAAGTTGATTCCCTCTATCATGCTTCAAATTTATTAATTTCATTACACTCACAAACTGTATTAATCTTCACACTTTGAGGCATGATTTTTCACCCAACAACTTATTTTCTTATAAGTTTCTAAATTTCTTACTAGGGGCACAAGGCAGGGTTGAGAAATCCCTGCTCCTACATGCAAGTCAGAAAAGGTTTTATTTTTGTAATAAATCATAGCATAAAACTCATCTGACCCTAGCCACCCCAAAAATCTGTCCTACTCTCACAACCAATTTTGCAGTAATACATACATCTTTTCTCTATATATAATATTTCTTTGTTATAGCTACTGAACAGAATGAACCAGCAGAAGTCCTGAAACTGTGTAGGCTTGGTAAGAGCAATTGCAGAGGAACAGATGTGTTTAATTAAATCCTTTTCCAAAAAAAAAAATGGAAAAGAGTTTAAACAGTATTATTCTGTCACCCACCTTTGCCCTGCCAATTGAGTGGGTATATATCTGTTAAAGAGGAAGACTGGTATGAGTAATCATGACGTGCATCACTATAATTTATTTATTTATATAAGTAGATATTAATATAACTCCAGAATAAAAGATCCTAAGGTTCAAGCTTATTCATAAATTATGTAATTTCTCTGGATATGTAATATTCTGGGCATGTTCATTTGCTTAAAAAATAAGCAAATGCACTTTATAACAGGAAGATATTCCAAAGTTCAGATTATTTACTTTTTCCCCTTCAGATGCACCTCTGAGAAGAAACACTGATTTATATACATGCATGTATGTATGTGGTTGTGTGCTGTAAAGTTTGTGAAATCTGTAGTGAAAGTAAAAGAGTTAAAATCCATAAGTAGTCTTAGAATTAATAAGGATTCATAGCTAGGAAGCACAGACCCAAGTCCCATTAAGACACACACACACACACACACACACACACACACACTCACACACAGGCAGCAATGGATCCTTCAGCATCAAAGAACAACAGTATAAGTGGGCATTGGAAACAAACTTTCCCAGGATTTAATAGAAATACCTCACATTTGTAAGTCATACCCTTTTTAGATCATAACTTGTTACAAACTAAATAAGCGACTCATAGATCCCAGTCCTCTGAAAAAGAAGTGAAACTTTGCTGCCCACACCTAGAGCTCACATAAACTGGTATACCAGATATTCCTTAATCAGCCTTAACATTTGTTTCTTTTCTCCTCTTTAGAAAGAATGGATATTAAGTGCCCAGCCCAGTGCCTGACATGACACACATATATGCTCATTAAATGACAGGTATTCATAATAGATATTGGTTTGTCTCTCAGCCCCCTATTTCTAGCAAATACTCCTTCCAATCAAAGGGTTCAAATGACAGCTCATCTTCTCAGATGATTTTCCCATGGTTGAGCATCTAACCCAAACTGGGTCATCATAAATGTGTCAAATATATAGAAAAAAAATTAGTTGCCTTATTATTTACTCTATTGTGTATGTTGGTCTATTAGTATCCACGTATTTGCCATTGTGGGTTATCCTAGAGATTTTATAGAATTTAAATTTCCTAAGTTATTTATCTGTAGGGATAGGAAGAATGGAAGGAGCATTTTTAAATGATGTTTCTTGGGGGCCAGAGATAAGCACTGATCTTGGGATGCTTTGATATATTTAGCTGATAGATATGTGCTTAATATAAATATGAAATAACAACATTATGCTCCTACAGATTTTCAGGTACACTAATAAAACAAGCTAGAGTATAAAATAAAGAGTATAAATTTATGTGATTTTTAAATTTGACATTATGGCTTCACAATATTTCTAATTCAATTCAAAAATATAATAAATTTAAAAGCCAGTGCAAACTCTTACTTTAGTGGATGTTGAAATAAGGGGATACAGAATGTTATAATCACTGTGTTTATAAAACAGAATACCATTATGGTACAAAATTTTAAAGATCAGAAAAAACTGCTTAAACTTTTGTCCCAATAGAAAATTTTTATTAACTCAAAGGGAAATCTCTGAAACTGTATTTATTTTACCTAATGAACATTATGGGATTTCTAAGCCTACATTAGACACTCAAGACTTTGATCTGTTTACAGAGTGCTTTAATTCTTTGAACAATTTTTTAGAAGCCTCCAAGTGAGAATATATTAGGATAACTCTGACTAAAGTGATACAGTAGAAAGGATGGAATGTTTTACTCCTTATCTTTGAAAACCTTCCTTATTTCTGGCATATTATACAACATGTATCTACACCTGTTCATTCAAACTGCTATTGTAAATAGCCATAAAAAGCAAATGTCTTAAAACTGGTAATCTCCCACTTCCCTATAAGATGGTTAAAATTCTCTTGAGTGCTTTGTTAATAATATATTTAAGGATTTAAATTCATCTGAAAGCTTGAACAAACTACCAGCATTTCATATTTATTTTGTTTTAGTATCAGAATGGGCTACATTAATAGTCTACTCTAGCACACACACAAAAATATCATTCAATTTATACTAATAATTATACACAACTGATTTATGAATTATTTGAATACCACCCAGATCTATACATATAATTAGGAGAATTCAAAGTACGTATCTTTTAAAAATAAAAATAACCCTAAACCCAAATATACTAATTATATGTACAAGGAAATATGACCTACAAACTTGAAAAGGACAAGTACAAATTTAAAAAAGCTTAACTACAAAGTATGAAAAGCAAACACATTTAGTTTCTAATGTCAATGTAGTCCAATAAAAAACACTCTGATATTTATGAAAATGGTATAACAAAGCCCTTTTTGGTAATATAAATACTAATATTCTAAGAGTGAGTCAGATCCTATCTGATTTTATACTCCATGTTAAGGGGGAACACCTTGTTTTTTCCTTCCCAAAAGGCCACAGCAGTAGCATGCATGAACAACACCTTCTACTTCCATGGAAGCATTGTTATATGACATTTCATCTTTAGGCCTATTTAATGTGTGAGGTGTTGACCATATGTCAAGAAAGACATAACAGAGAATGAGGAACATACATAGGAAGAAAAATAAAATGATATCATTCATGAGGAGATCAAGAGCTAAGAAAATGGAGAAAGAATCCCTGCTCTCAAGCAGCTTAAAATGTAACATCACTTCAACCTAGAGGCATGCTCCCTTGCCTTCTCAAAGAGAATATTTGGTTATCAGAGCCAAAGAATGTAAACTACCTTTTTTTTGTAGTCAGCTCTGTCATTTAACCATAGTCTAATAAGCCAACTCTGGATATTACTGTAAACAAATTTTCTAAAATGTACATCACGTACATCATGTAATAACACCAGCCTAAGAGGACTGTTGTTAGGCTTAATTAATGTTTGCAAAAGCACTCTAAGGTTTTTACAAACAAGTGCTATATAACAGCAAAATATTTATTACTATTCTATCGTCTCCCCAGCCAACGCAAGGTTTGGCCTCCCAGTACTGCTGGCAGCAAAATAAACCTGACGTCATACTTCTAAGTACAATTGACAGACCAGCTGTGTGCCATTATCCCTGGGAAGAGTGGTCATGTACGGTAATACCCACATTAGATGTCTATGACCAAGACAAAATTACCCCCTTGGAAAAGAGTTCAGCCTCTAAGAATGTAGAGCTGAGAAGACCTGCTGGGTTCGGCAGAGCAGTCATAGCGAGGGACATTTTAGACTGATAATGGCCCTAAATTACTGATATCAACTTGGTGCCTGAGACTTAGGGCAAAAGCAGCTATTTTCTTTCTATGTGAACATCCACCAAAAATATGAACGCAGCTGCCTTGGTCTTGATTTTTCTTCCCTATTTTTATGGGATATTTGAGGTCATGACTATAAATACAGGCAAAATTTATATAAAACACTAAATTAAGTGAAAAGCATTTTATATATTCTAAAATACATTTACGCTTTTTCTTATTTATAGATTTTAGACACATATAAAATCCAGGCCCCAAGCCAATTGGTGACTTAATAAACTGCATAGTTGTGTATTTTCAAGTATAAAATATACCAAAAATGACAGGAGGCTGGTAATTCAGTGTAGTACTTACAGCAATAGCTTGGTACAAATTTTCCATATGCTTGATTTATGAAAAAACTTATATTCTTCAAATATTCATCTTCTTATACAAAATTAATCTTTACAAAATTTAAAAAAATGTTTATATACCAGAAGAAAAATATCATTTATTAAGGCTTTGTAAATACATATGGAAAGAGAGAGAGAGTATAAGAGGAAAAAAAAAAGAAACAAATTCCATAATCTCTTTGCTCAGATGACGGCTTGTTTTTAACAGTAGAACATGGTCAAGGTTAGTAAAGTAAAGGTACATCCTCCTCTCCCCCACAGCTCTCTGTCCTGAAAAATAATTATTTTTCCAGAAAAAAATGTTTTATGAAAATATCAGCATATACGTATGTAAAATAAGAGAGAGAGAGAAAGTGTATACAGCCACTTTCAGTTTTTCTGTTACACAGTGAACTTCCTGGGTCAAAAAGTACACTCATTTTATTTTGCTAGACCCTCCAAATATATTTTGCAAAGCAAAAATTCATCTGTTATAAAATTAATCCTTATATAAATCAGGGAAAAACAAAATGTTTGTCAAAGGAAAATAATTTAATGTTCATCTGATGCTACTTTAAAATGGATGAAAGAAGAAAGGGATGTTCTGCAAGGAAATATACTGAACTTCCTGACTTTCTGCCCCAGATCCTCTTAAATTTGAAAAACTGGGCCTCTAGATCTCACCTATACATCTCACCTAATTCTGAAATCAAGCTTCCCCTATTTGGGGAAAGTGTGGGAAGTCAAACTTGTGGAATATCCAGCCTTTCACCTTGGTTCCATCGTGACCTTTTACCTTAGTTCTAAAAAAGGGGACTTTTGTTCTATTCTACTAACTGGATCTTTGGTCCCATGTCTTAGTTCCTTACTATCTGGCATCCCAATTCCTGTAATACATTATTCTTCCTTAAGAATTTCTAAGAACTAGAGTCTTGATAGTGAATCCCAGTCCCCATGGATGGCTCCCTGCCATCTGTCCTCTGTGACATTCCCTGCAAACGTATAAAGACCTCTTCTATCTGTTGTCTACCTCAGATTTAAGTGATAATGAAGTCATTAGTGCTAATTTTCCAATCTAATGAAGAATATTTTAAGTGTCTACCTACCTACCTATCTAATCTACCTACGTGTCTATATATGTATCTGTCTCTCAGAGCAGCAAAGAGATGCAACAAAAAAGCACACTCGCATTCTCTTTACTTTGAAAATATAGATGAACATTCAGACAAAAATATATAGACGACTCTGCCCATGAGTATCATAGCTACACATATCACAGCACTTACATAAATCCTCTCAGAGAATAAACAAAATCATTCAAGCGGATCAGCTGGTAACCATTTAGGACTTGCAAATTATGTAATTCTGTAGAATGGCAAGCACAGAATTTGTGGGATTTAAAACAAATGTGTTTTCATAGATTACACTTTCCTGGGCTTTTGTCAGCTCAATCTGGGCCATGTCCCCAAATTTTAAACAAAATATTTTACGTCCAGAAAATTCTAGAAATATGTGTATTATAATTTTTACATATATCCATCTCTTACTGCATTTAAAACTTTCTCGTTACCAAATTAAAAATCTACATATAAATTGTTACTTGTTCAAATTGCAATTTGCAGTCCATTAAACTAAAACAACTCAAGTAGAATGAATGCAGCACTGAAAGGCAACAGAGCCTGGAATCTTAGATCCTGGGTTCTGGAGCAGACCACTGGGTGGCCTTGAACAAGTTATTTAACCTCTCTGTGTCTCATTTTTCTCATCTGAAAAACCGGAATACTAATAATACCTTAAGGAGAGAAAATGTAATTAAAATCACCATATAGTATAAGGACATAATTTAACCTAATGACTGCAAATATTTAAACAACTTTTTATCAAATCAATAAAAAGAATTCATTTAATAACAAAAAATAATAGTACCTAGCTCACAGAATGGTTATGAGGATTAAATGACATGTCAAGCTCTCAAAACAGTAACCAGAACTAAGTACTCTATAAGTATTTGTCAACCAAATAAATATCGCACTAAAGCACAAAATGTATCCTTTGCTTCTGAAGTCAAAACACAATAATAGCTCTTCAAAGAGCCTGCTGGATATAACAGCAAGAGATGAACAGCTTTAAAGATAAATGAGAAAAGCAACATATTTTTGTCCTCATCATATCCTGGTCTTCAGTATATATGGGCTTTTGAATCAAAACAGCACATTTTACTCTACAATTGTATTTTTCTTTTGTTCTGCTCTTCTTTTCCCTTAATAAGGCTCTCTTTTTCACTGGTCCCCAGGAAATTTCAAGTTTGATTCAATGCTGATCTCAAAGTACAAAAGTGAGGAACAAAAATGTGAGAACATTACTAACTCTTCTTTGTAGCTTGCTAATATTGAAGCTGTGTACATTGACCTTTTGGATATCAACTGCACTTCTCTACAACCTGATATTGTATCAACAAGGTAAGCATGAAAAATATATTTTTAAATTGCCATTGTTTCTTCACTAACCTTAAAATGAAAGCAGAATTAGTGGGGTGCATGAGCCAGATGGTTAACATCGTCAGGAAGTTACTAGGACCTCACTAAATATCTGAAACTGGTCCTTCTGATAAGGACATTGGAAAAGACTTAATTACCAAACTATTTGTTCCATTGATTATCACCTATCAAAAATTCCACCATTAGAGATACAGTTATTTGGATCATAAAGATACTTTATTCTTTAAGAGTGTCCAATTTTTTTCTTCAAGTGGTATACAAATGTGAAGATATCATTAAAACAAACATTCACTATGAAGACTTCTCCAAAGATCCTAAGCAAGGTGTTACTTCATCATCTACTTTTCCACAGCATTCAACTCACAGCACAAAGAAAACACATCACGTAATGTCATGATTAGTTATCTGTGTGTCTTTCTGCTCTATAATGAACTCCTTGAGAATGTCTTTTCTGAATATCTTTGAAATCCTTTCACTGAGGGTAGTGACTGTCGCACACATACAACATGCAAAATTGGTAGATAAGGAACCTAGAAGCATGCCTGGAACAACAGTTACAAGGATCACTCTAACTAGGTCAAAAATTAAAAACACAAAAAAGTCTTTGTAATTATGGTATTTAATGGAATACTAAAATTGTCCTTGTAACAAATACAGCATGAATTACAAAATAGAGGAATCCACTTCCTTTCTCAGCTCCTATGGAACTAATTTATTTCTATTTCATTCAGAAAACCTTAAAACTTTTACACCTGAATTTATTTTACTGTTAGTGTACATAAAATCCGATTTAGGAAAAACATATCCTCAGAGAGACAAACTTTTGTCAGTTGAAAATAATTAAACAGGATAATTTATTTATTGTATGAAATGGAAGCACAAACCATAACTCAATCATTAGTTCCAGAATCCCCTATAAAGAGAGGTCATTGTACCAATATTCTAACTTTTTGCTATTTTTTACTTAAATATCTCAGGAACATAAACTATTCAACAGCTGAAATTACTTGCTGAAATAAAAAATTCATTCAACGAATATTTCCTGAATATTTTATGCACTGTTCTAGGTGCTAGGAATAAGACACACAGGTCCCTGCTCCCTTGGAGATTATATTTTAGTGAAGGAAGACAGTAGTTGAATGTATGGGAGCATGGATGGATAGTTAGCTAAACAAATGGACAAACAAGAAAAACTCAGAAATGCGTGCCATGTAGAATACTAAAAACAGGTTGATGCAACAGAATGATTAAGTGACTTCTTCAGATTGGGCATTAGAGAAGTCTTCTCTGTGGATGTGGTATTTATGACAAGACAAAGCCAACTATGACAAAATGAGGCAGAGGAACTGAACTAGGCCAGACGTGAAGGCTGCTGGGTTTAAACACTTGGTAATTATGACTTAGGCTGAACTTAAGGTTGCTTTTTTTTCTTTTTTGAGGGTACATTATATATTTTTTTTTAATTTTATTTATTTTTTTATACAGTAGGTTCTTGTTAGTTATCCAGTTTATACATATTAGTGTATATATGTAAGGTTGCTTTCATTTCCTCTTACTACCCAAGAAGCAAACGAGTGATACAAATATGAAACAAATGTATGATACAAATAGTATTTTTTTCCACTTGGTGGATGCCTATGTGTAATACTTTAAGTCAACATAGAGCAAAGAATTCACCAAGTGTAAGCCTCTTGCCTTTTACACTTTGGGAGCAGGAATGTCAACACTCAAGAGTCCACTTTATTACCTCATAGAGAAGTTCTTGCCACACCACAGTTGCATATTTCTAATTCCATGTGTTCCAGGAATGAGATTTAATGTAGAGTCCTTAGGAAGGCAAAGGGCTTAGCTGCTCAGGAAACAAAGTCTGCCAGTGGGGTTGGAGCTAAGTTGGAAAGGGAACTAGTGCTATTAGATGTGTTAAAATAGATCAGTGGCACCAGATGGTATAGGGCCTCGTAAACCTTGATAAGGAATTTTGACTTTATGGTATGTGCCCTGGGGATTCACTGGGATGTCTTAAGCAGGACACTATCTGGTAGACTGAAAAGATTAATCCTGCTACTGCAAAAGCAGAAGCAGAGAGATCAGCTAGAAGGCTGTTTTAGTAGAATTGTCAAGAGATGATGGTGGCTTAGATTAAGGTGGCAGCGGTACAGAAGGCGGGAAGTAGCCCTCAGGATATATTCTGTGGTTAGAGTCCTCAGGATTTAATGGTATATTAATGTGGGATAAATGCAACAGGAGTCTCAAAGGATCAATCCTAGATTTTCATCTGTTTGTTGATGAAGGTGCCATTTAGTGATATGGGAAAGAGTAAGAAAGAATAGATATCAACAAGAGGGGACAACAAGAAGGATTCACATCCTATCACAGAACAAGAGGGCTGTGAATTTTCTATCATTCAGATGCACAGGAACAAACAGGTAGTACCGCTAAAGGAAAGACAAACAGGAAAAAATCCTCACACAGCCAAGTAATTTACTGCAACACTGAAAGCAACCAACTAAGATCCACTATATTCAAACACTGAATCCAAGAAAATATTACCAGCTGAACATACTAACAGAGAATCTGATCATTTGTTGAAAGATTTAAAGATATTTCTAATGGAAGAATCCACTACACGATAGGAACGGTGGGGTCTAAAATTATTTTGTTTGCTTGTGCTCCATTATTTTTAAAAGGTAATTATTTAATAATGAAAAATGTAAAGACACAGAGTTCTTTAGAATGCCATGTATTACTTCTAAGCAACCAGGGAATTCTGGGAGTTCCCTAAAGCCTATATCCCTACAATGCACTTGGGTTGCCACAGGAAAGATTTTGAGTTAAGGAAATCAAAAACCAAGAAAAGAAATGGCAGCGGAGTCTTAGAGCTTACCTACAATGTGATATATTCTAATCTTAGCTTTACCAATGGACTAGGTACACTATATCATTTCAAACTGAATTTTTATTGGTAAATGTAAATGTTATTCTACATTAGCTCTTTTCACTGGGGAAGGAGATTAAAGACTCCTACTAAGTCATATTGTGCAAGAAGGGCCCAGAATGTGGAAGGTTCAACCAAAAATTTTCTTCAGTTTTTTTAAGGAAAAAAAGTAATTATAAGAGAGCCATATATTTCCCATCATATATAGCATTAACATTACTGATCTGCAAAGTGGTGTTTATCAACAAATGGACTTATTTTCAATTCTCTTGTTAATGCTTTTGGGAAACTTAATAATATTCAACAGTGGTTTATTGATTAAAAGGGCTAGGGTGACCAGGACGAATTTTTCATAGAAATCTGTATGATTCATAAGTACTTCATACAAACTGAACTCTCACTTTCCAATATAAAATTACTGACATGTGAACAAACAAAAGAGTAACAGAAAGTCATACAATTCAGTGAGATGACAATGAGTAGAAAACATAGGATTGAGAAGGCTATCTACGAGCCAGCAAAATAAGAGAAACCCCACTGGGGAAAAATTGGCTTCAGGACATACATAAACACAAAAATCCTCACATACATTGTTTCCAGAATTTATAAACTAACATTCTCATTCCACTCAGCCATCTTCCTAAAGATAAACCTAGCTCCAGGACAGGGGAATATTATATTTCCTGAGCAGCCAGAATCCTCCTTGTGGTCCTGCAGGAACTAACATGTTGCTCCAGTGGGTGCCCAAGCCAGTACAGCAGGAAAAAGCTGGCTCTCTACCTCCAGTGTGACATGCATGGGAGTAATATGATCATTTATAAATTGGTATAAGTTGGAGCAGGTGAAAGAATGAGTTTCTCTTTACCAGATTAACAGGGCCTTGATAAAATGACTTTGATTCTCCCAATTTCAATCCTAGCTTGCCTGAAAATGCAGGCTTATCCTCACTGTAATTCCTTCTTCAGAAAAATATCTCTAACATACAATAAGGATAAAGAAATAATATTCAGATAAGACACATTTACTGACAAACATACTATGTCAAGACTTCCTCATCTAATGCACTGCACTCTCCTTTGGTATGACATCTAATATCACCCCACGCCAAAATCTTTTGAGTAAAGATTAAAGTGCTCCAACAAAGTAGAAAGTTATGGGTAATTTGTATAAACCTTGCAGTAAATATTATTGCCAAGAAATGGAGCAAATCCATGATAGGACTTCTATCAGAGCTGTAAGAACTGCGTTTGTAATAAATAGTTTATACTTTTAAGCTAAATTTCCCATGTTTCACATTTTGAATCCTCCAATTTTCAGCATATTAAGTAATGAAAAATGAAGCTTAAATTTATTCTTTAAAGGGTAAATTGTCCTTATAGCTAAATCAAATCCTAATCCAGCTCCCCACTATGGCCATAGTTAACATGTAGGTAACGTGAAAGGCAAGAAAATCAGGGGCCTGACTTAAACCTTGCTTTTCAAGGTAAATACTCAACACAAAATCCATACACTATCCCCAGTTTACTCCTAGGCTATCACGATGCTTACATATTTTCCACATGTCTATATCTTGGTGAGCTGTCACTGATCTACTACAAGGTACTAGTCATAGCTTGAAAGTAAAATTTCTTTTCTCTTCAACCATGAGTGAGGGAACAATCTGAACAAAAAGTCAAAAGAAAGATAGTAATATCTTTCAAGGGACTGATCTCCCCTTGAAAGACAACTGGTTTGCATGTGAAGATGGTAAGTAACTTGCCTAACATCACACAGTAAATGCTACAGTCTGAGACTTTTCTGTGAAGATTAAATAAATAAAAGTATGTAAAATACCCAGCACATTGCCTGTCCCCATAGTTAATGTCGAGAGAATGCAGATACTGCCCCTGAAGAAACTCCCTAATTCCTTTTTTGGTGTAATATTCTATCAACATACTATGGCATTTTGATAACACCTTTTCAGAATTTGAGAATCAGGAAACAACAAATAATAAAGCATTTTTACTTAGAATTTTAGTAAATTATTGGCATTATCCACAAACTGTATACATCAGAATATTTCATTGCATTTATTCACAATGGCTTCACTAAAACAAATTATTCAAAAGACCTTATCAAAAACACTGAGTAGAGAAAAGTTATCAAATTACTCAAGATCAGCTATGCATTTGAGTAATATGTTGCTGGTGTTTAATACTAATCTCCAGACAAAAATTTTTAATAACTAAATTTTGAATAGCAAACAATCTCTTTTTTCAATAAGCTAATTTTATAAATGTCTAAAAAGTGTATTTGGAAGTTCCATGGAATTTTGATTTGCAAACTTCAAATATAAGGTTCTTAAATATCTCCATTTGTCTGAAATAAACTCACTTTAAAACGTTAATGTACTCAAGAGATTAACTGTATTTAGAAAATGAATAATCAGAATATGACTTTATTTTGGCTATTTGCTTAAATACTAAGTAACTTATTTATTTGAGGAACAAATAATTCTCATCTCCACTTTAATGCACTGCCCCTCATACTGCAAAGATCATGTTTGTAACTATCTTGGAGATTCCCCAAAGGAGAACTAATTCAATTATTAAGCAATTACAAATTTGAGCTTCTAAGCTAGAAAACAGAGTCAAGAAGATCCACGACAGTATCAAGGTTGAGATCATTAGATGTCCTCAACAACTATAACACCATTCTCTTTTAAATGATGCCGCATAATGCAAAACTTATGAGAGTTTACTAAGCTCAAAGCCAGTGATAAATAGGGTAATAAGACTATGGATAGGTTCCATTATCTGCATGCACTGCATTACGGGGAGATGTAAAAAGGCCAACAACACATCATATTTAGCGGATTTATCAACCTTATTTTGAGATTTGGTGCGAAGAAAAGAATAAAGAAAAGATTTACTTGAAATTCATTTTCAATCTACATGGCTAACCTTTTTGTTCTTCTGTTTCATAAACTGGTGGTAACAAGTATCTCCCTACCCCAAGTTTCAGCTCTACAAACGTCTTCAAGAAAATTGCCTTCAATATCTAACGGAATTTTTTTCTATGATACACAGATGGCTAACTCCAAAATCTGTCTTCAAAACACAAATATTTTTCTCCAGTTCCTCCTAAAAGTCAAAATGACATTTTTCTATCTTTTCAACACCATAATGCTGACAGGGCTTGCTTTTCTAATATTTCTGTCTAGACAAAGCAAGGAAAAAGGCCTTCCTTTGGATATCTTCTCCAAAATAACTCAACCAGGAATACACAACAGTAGAAAGAATCCTCAAATGTCATTTTGCCTTGTTTGCTTAAATTTTATCTTTGAGTAGAACCACAAAAGAATTATAACATCAAATTTTCCAGCACAGTGTGACCTTTTGGTGAACCAAAGAAAAATAAGGTAATGTATTTCATTCCTTTATTATTTCAGAAACCAAGGGAAAGAGTTATTAGCCATCCATGACACCAAATACCACACAGAAAAGTTTAAAAGTAAATATTTCAAGTATGTTTATAAACAGAAAAAGACTTTTTTTCAGATTATCAATAATAAAACAAGCTTCATCTTCCTCATATATCCTTTAACTCATCGACTAGAGTTGTCCTTCCCTTTTCAGTCTAGATAATAAGTAGTTCAAACTCCCTTTCCATGACTTGTATAAAGCCTGATGCTCTTCCCAAGGTCTCTGCAAATCACTAGAGGCTTATATGCTCAGGCACATATTTTAGTTCCTGCTTCACATTCGGTCAGTTTATGGATTACCACAGCATTCTGCAGAGCAGGACCCATATGTAGAAATTAGCCCTTTTCTATGATTCACAAAATAAAACTTGGTGTTTAGTAAACTTCATTGAAGGTTTGAGGGAAAAAAATTAATCACAGAACGCAAATTTAAGATTATTCATTAAAAACTTCTATTCTTGGGCTTCCCTGGTAGTACAGTGGTTGAGAGTCTGTCTGCCGATGCAGGGGACACGGGCTCGTGCCCCGGTCTGAGAAGATCCCACATGCCGCAGAGCAGCTGGGCCCGTGAGCCATGGCCGATAGGCCTGTGCGTCCGGAGCCTGCGCTCCACAACGGGAGAGGCCACAACAGTGAGAGGCCCGCGTATTGCAAAAAAACAAACAACAAAAAAAACCCAACAACTTCTATTCTTAAAAGTCATTTGAGCCATTCCAGCATGTCACTATGCCATCCACTTTCTGTCCTTCCTTTCTTCCCACAAACCTTTTCCCCTTCTCTGCTCTCTCCCAAACTGCAGAGACAGCAGTTTAGCTTTCTCTTCTGTGCTTTATCTCCTGCTCACTCATGCTCTCCAAATCACTTATCAAGATATTTTCTCAAAGACAATTTCTTCTCCAAGAGAAAGTCTGAAGCCACAAGTTAACATAATTTTTTCCTTCTCATTGTGATGTACTCTTTAGCATTGTTCCATATAGTCTGAATCAGTGATTGTCAAACTTTCCTTTTAACAGAGGAATCATTTTTTTCAAATGAACCCTCCTATATGACACATACATAGACCACATATACAAAGAACCCTAACATGACTAAAAGCAGAGCTGCTCTTTGAAGCGGAGGCAGGGAGTGGACCTGAGACTCTTTCCTTTGGCCTCATTTTCCACCTCTCAGGTCTAATGGCTCCCAGACACATCTCACTGGAAGACAAGATCTATGTATAGTCAAGTTTGACAAATACTGGATTTCATCCAGAACAAGAAGAAATTACAGAATTTGTTAACTGATTGTATTTAAGAAATGAGAAAAATGAGTCAAGGTTGACCTGAGGTTTATGTGCATGTTACGTTGAAAGAAGGATAATACCATTGCTAGAAATAAACAAATTGGGGAAAGTATATATCACTTTTAGTGTTATAATTTGTGAACAATACAGAGATCCTTTTCATAATGCAATTTAATGAAATGAGCATAAAGATGGCAACTTATGAAATGATAAATAGGGAATTCCCTGGTGGTCCAGTGGTTAGGACTCCGTGCTTCCACTGCAAGAGGCATGGGTTTGATCCCTGGTTGGGGAACTAATATCCCACAAGCTGCAGGGCACAGCCAAATAAGAAAAAAAAATGACAAGTAATTCTAAATGCATTTATCATAAAACTCAAGCATTGTAGAATGAATAATTAATGTCCATATTCACCTATGCTTCCCACAATTATAATTACACATATTTTTAATTAACTTTCTGTTGATATATAATACGATAAGCTAAATAAAATTTCAACATTTAAGTCTAAAGAGAAGAGGCTACTTATAATTTTCTATTAAGTATCTTTCTGTGCCAAAAAGAATTATTATACCCTTTCCTATCTTTCAGTAAACTTTATATATACCTTACACCTTATCTTTTCAGGAGGGAAAAGTTTTAGATAAATCGAAGGCAACTAGTTTCAGTTAGTTCCATTTAACATCTATAATACGTCTACCATAAGCAAGGCACTGTTCTTATGCTTTTACATCAGCAGTTTTCATTCTGGCTACAGAAGAAAATCTCCCAGGGATCTTTCTAAAAATTTTCTGATGCATGAGTGCTGCCCCCCAGAGATTCTGATTTCATTGGTTAGAGGTGTGGCCTTGACTTAAGGATTTTTTAAGTCTCTCTAGGTGATCATAATATGCAGCTAGGATTGAAAATAAGTTTTATATACTTTAGCTCAGGTCTTCACCAAAACAATCTGACCAGTTAATTTTATTATCCCTTATTTAAGATTAGAACATTGAATTTCAGAAAGGTTAAGAAATTTGCCTTAGGGCATAAGAAAGTAAATATTAGAGTTGGAATTTAAACCCAAGTTTCTCTGACTACTATGATCTTTTTAAGCCCCACTTTGTCAAATTCAAAACACCAGAATTACTACTATGAATTAATAGTGGATATCTGTATTTCATTTTACTCCTGGCTCACAGAAAGTGGAATGAAGACTCTTTTACCTTTCTTTGCTAGCAAGACACCATTTTCTTTTTCACAGAAGTGTAGTTAATTTACAATGCTGTATTAGTTGCTGGTGTACATCAAAGTGATTCAGTTATACATATACATACATATTCTTTTTCATATTCTTTTCTATTATGGTTTATTACAGGATATTGAATATAGTTCCCTGTGCTATACAGTAGAACCTCGCTGTTAATCTGTTTTATATATAGTAGTTTGTATCTGCTAATCTCATACTCCTAATTTATCCCTCCCCCATCCCTGTTCCCCTTTGGTAACCATAAATTGGTTTTCTATGTCTGTGAGTCTGTTTCTGTTTCGTACATAAGTTCATTTGCATCATATTTTAGATTCTACATATAAGTGATATCAGATGATATTTGTGTTTCTCTTCTTGACTTACTTCACTTAGTATGATAATCTCTACGTCCATCCATGTTGCTGAAATGACATTATTTCATTCCTTTTTATGGCTGAGTAGTATTCCACTGTGTATATATATCACATCTTTATCCATTCATCTGTCAATAGACATTTAGGTTGCCTCTGTGCCTTGGTTATTGTAAACAGTGCTGCAATGAACATTGGGACAACATGTATCTTTTCGAATTAGAGTTTTCTCCAGATACATGCCCAGGAGTGGGATTGCTGGATCATATGCCAACTCTATTTTTAGTTTTTTAAGGAATCTCCATACTGTTTTCCACAGTGGCCGTACCAACTTACATTCTCACCAACAGTGTAGGGTGGTTCCCTTTTCTCCACACCCCCTCTAGCATTTGTTATTTGTAGACATTTTAATGGTGGCCATTCTGACCAGTGTGAGGTGATACCTCACTGTAGTTTTGATTTGCCTTTCTCTAATAATTAGTCATGTTGAGCATCTTTTCATCTGCCTACTGGCCATCTGTATGCAAGACACCATTTTCTTTCTTTTTTAAAAAAAAATTTATTTAGCTGTGCCGGGTCTTAGTTGAGGCATGCAGGATCTTCAGTTGCAGCATGTGGGATCTTTTAGTTGTGGCATGCTTAATCGAACTAATTAAATTGCCACAAAAGATGAAGTTGCTTTGTATTTTATGCCATTAAGGTATGGTATATTTTCTGATTTTCAAAATATTCCTGGTTTTATTTCATAGATAAACTGTTTTAAAATTATGGATTTTAGAATTGCCTATCAAAGATAAAAAGGAAAATGCAATATAAAAGGACTTGAGAAACATAAAATAGATTATATTAGTCAACCATTTTATTTTGTCTATCACCTTTCAGAGGGAAAGGTGGTATTCGATATAAAATATCATGTTTTTTTAAACAACAGCTAAACTTGAACAAAATTCTTAATAAAAATATACTTTCAAAATATATACTATATATAAGCATGTAAAAATACAAATACATATCAACATTTTGTTTTAACTTTTAACAAGCCTATACATTTTGTAAGCTAATTTACGAACGTTTGATAACTTTTATGACAACAGTAAAAGGTTAGCATGTAATTCCATCTAGCTAGCTGAAAATATATAGTGTGCATTCTATTGCTTTCCACTTTAAAATATATTATCGATGGGCTTTAAAAAAAAGTCATACCAAAAAGTGATATTACCAACTCCCTATGGGCAATGAATTCCACTAAACTAGAATTCATATTTCAGAGAGGAGATGGATAACATCTCACAATTCAACCTCAGCAGGAGTCATTAAGTCAGGCACATATGTAAGGGCTATATTTCTCATTGGATTATAAATCCAATAAGAGCTTTGCCTTTGAGTTACTAGCACTACAAAGATTAAATCAAGGTATTGTAAGAAAAGGGAAAGCCCTTGGATGCTTGGAGATTTCTAGAATAGAACACTTAGGAATTTTTCTTTAGCTCAAATGAACAAGCATACAAGTCATTTAATCCTGCTTTTTCACTATACAAACCACCTACAAGGCTTTTGCAGTTATCCACCCTTCATTCTTGACCCCCTCCAATCCTGTACCTACTGCATTTCACTTAATATACCAAATTGTTGGTAAGTGCTTCGATGCCTAGTATGATCCCTGCTCTGCATCATCACACACTACTATTCCCTGAAATCTCAAGACTGAAGTTACTCTGGCCTTCTTTTAGGTCTTCCTAGGGACTGAGGTCTTTCTCACTGCAGGGTATCTGCATAAAAAAATTATGTTTTTCTGAAAAGTGTTTTTTCATGTTCACCTCTCCCTTTGCCTGGCTAAAATCTACCTATCCTTTAGGTCCCTAACATAAAGAGGCTTTCCATATCATCTCCCCTCCTTTAGTTTCAAAGTTAATCCTCTTTCTTAAGTACCCTGTACGTCTCTTTCATTTCTATACCCATTTGTCATTATTAATTTGGGAGACTATTATTTTATTTATGTGTCACCACTAGGTTGTTGGTTTCCTGAAAGCGTGGAACACATCCTGCTAATTCATCCTTATATCCTCTTTTTCAATACCAGGTGCATAACAGATGCTCAATAAATACTAAATGAATGAATCAACTGGACACTAAAAGAGACTGGTTAAGATCAGAGGCTCTGGAGCCAGTTGTCTCATTTCAATCATTGGTTCAACTACACAGTAGTTAACAATTGTCACCTCTAAAAAAGAGAATTGTAACAGTAGCTACTTATAGGTTTGTTGTAATGATTACATGATAAGTAAATTATCACAGGGCATCAAATGAATATTAGTTATCATTAATGATTATGAGGAGACAGGTGATATTTCATTTGTCCCTTATGGTATATATGTAATGATATATGCATCTATATGTATATACGTGTACATATGTGAATGCACATTAATCTATATTTATATGTGCATACATATGTGCATTTTTCCATTTATTGTTTTCATAACCAAATAATTCCATAATATATAGTGGGATATAGATTACCTGTGATTGGCTTCTATTTCCCTTATCAAGAATTTTTTTCTAAATTTTCCTATTTTAAAGTAGGACTTGCAAACTTTGGAATCTCTAGGTCATTTATCATACATACACATATCATCAGCATAAATAGTACACTATACTATTATTAATCTTAATTCAGTTTTTAATTATCACTAGTGCTGTTAGTGAAATAGTAGAAAATTATATTTTCACTAACTTATACCAGAATTCCTATCAAAGTGCAAACTTTCTATGCTTGGAAAAATACTAAAATAAACCTTTTAGAGTAAAAGGAAGAAAAGCAACATCAGATAAAGTAGGTGCAACAAAAGAAGAATGGTTAAGTGGCTATGCATAAGAAAATGCAATGAATCTGTTATTCTAAAGAGAAGGTGAAGAAAAAAAGTGGAAGGGAGAGGACCAAAGAGTTAATGATATGGGATAAGTATTATTCCTCAGGTGATGAGATATAGATTGAGACAGCATGCCCAGAAGCAAAATTTCATATGCTTTATCAATATAGGCATAAGTATTCCTAACAAAAATATTAATAAACAGAATTCAGTGACATAGAAAAAATTATACACCATGACCAGGAAAGGTTTATTCCAGAAATGCAAGGCTAGTTTGATATTTGAAAATCAGTAATGTAATCCACCATATTACTAGGCTACAGAAGAAAAATCACATGATCATGTGAATTGATGCAGAAAAGGCATATTCTTGACAAAATTCAACACCTACCTATTCATGATAAAAACTCAGAAAAGTAGGCATAGAGGGCAACTTCTATATCTTCTTTTAATCTAAAAAAATGTAAAGCTATCATCATACTTAAAAGACTGAATGCTTTCATCCTAAGATCCTCAAGAAGGCAAGAATATCAGCTCTCACCACTCTTATTCAACATAAGGCTAGAAGTTCTAGCCAGTGCAGTGAGGCGCAAAAAAGAAATAAAAAGGAAACAGCTTTAAAAGGAAGAATAGAGGGCTTTGGATCAAGACGGCAAAGTAAGAGGACGTGGAGCTCACCTCCTCCCACAACCACAGCAAAAATACATCTAAATGTGGAACAATTCTCAATGAAAACTGGAATCTGGCAAAAGGACTCCTGTACAACCAACACTGTGAGAAAGATACACACATCATCAGGGAGGAAGGCAAGAAAAGCGACCAGGTTGGGACCTGTGTCTGGGGAAAGAGACTCAGAGGAAAAGGGATATTACACTGGCAGACACCACCTGCGGGAGTGAGCAGATGGAGCCACAGATTGGATACCCCAGTCCTAGGGTCCCATGAAGGGGAGATAAGGCCTCTTCACTGGTGGAAGGACCACTGGGACTAATAGAAAGGCTGTGGGAAACCTGGACTCCACTCCTGAGGCACATGCATGTGCAAGCTTGCCCCAGAGGCAGGGCAGAGAGAAGTCTGCTCCAGCAGCTGCCAGGTTCCCCATGACCCTGCCTCACCATGCAGCCCAGCCCAAGCCAAGCAAACACTCCAGCCCTGCTCACTTCATGTCACAGCACTACAATGGATCTGGGGCCTCCAAGACTGCGGAAATGACTTGACCATGGGATGGGGAGGCAACCTGGTCCCAGGGTGGAGCCTGGGTGGGCCAGCAGTGACCATTGTTGGTGTTTACTCAAAAAGTACCTAAGAAGAAGTCCAGATTTCTGACAGAAGCTGCTCCACCACAGTTCACGTCCTGATACACGCTGAGAGGCCACACAGGCCCCGCCTGCCCTGCATAGCTATTCCACAAAAGGGCAGGGGCAGCAGAGGCTGGGGGCAGTGATCAGCTGTGAGGAAAAAAGGGGACTCGCACTGGAGGCTGCGTCTCAGAGGAGCCATGGGCACCTTCACAGGCAGCACACTGGACCTCTGTCCATATCCAACACAAGCCAAGAGCCCACCTAGGTCCACTTGTTTGAGGACCACCCCCACCCACCCTGGCTGGGGCAAGGTTCCCAGTACAGGGAGAGGGAAAAACACACACTTAAAGGGAACAGAGACAGGTGAGGCCCAACACTCAGGGCTTCTTCTCCAACAACTTGGGATCAGGCCCCACCTGCCAAGAGAGCAGTTATGGCCACTGAGCAGAAGGGTAGTTCCATTGCACACCTGGCACCAGCTCTAGCCCCTCCATCTCCAGCTCCTCCCCCTACCAAGGTGAGAGCTACCGGCATACCCTGAAGAAAGATATAACTTGCATCCATGTGAAATCCAGCTCTCTCACCAAAGGCACTGGGTGTACACAATCTGTAAGGGAAGCTCCCACACAGGATAACACCTTCAAGACTGTGAAAGGTAACTGTTTCACCTAAGTTCATAGAGATGAAGTTAAGCAAAATAAAAAGGTAGAGGAACCACTCTCAATTGGAAGAGTAAAGAGAAAACCTCTGAAAAAATAACTAATGAAACAAAAACAATTTATCAGATAAAGAGTTCAAAGCATTGGTAATAAAAATGTTAACTGACTTAGGGGAGAGAATTGATATTCACAGAGAAGACTTTAACAAGGAACTAGAAAATACGAAAAAGGCTAATGAATGAATAATTCAAAAGCTGAAATAAAAAACACTAGAAGGAATGAATAGCAGACTAAGTGACACATCAGAATGCATAAGTGATCTGGAAGATAGAATGGTAATCACCAATCAGAGTAGTAAGAAGAAAAACAAATTAAAAAAAAAAAGAAAACAACTTAAGAAATCTCTGAGATAACACTAAGCATACCAACATCCACATTACAGGGTCCGAGAAGGAGAAGAGACAAAGAAGGGGATGAAAAACATACTTGAAATTATCACTGAAAACTCTCCAAACCGAAAGAAGGATACAGATATCAAGGTAAATGAAGCACAGAGGGTCCCAAACAAGATGAATCCAAACAGATTCACACCAATACATATCACAATTAAAATGGCAAAAGTTAAAGACAGAATTCTAAAAGCAGCAAGAGAAAAACGAATGATCATATATAACGGAACCCCCATAAGGCTATTAGCTGATTTCTCTGCAGAAACTTTGCAGGCCAGAAGGGAGTGGCATGATATACTCAAAATACTGAAAGGGAAAAACCTGCAATGTAGGATACTCTATCCAGCAGGACTATCATTTAGACTAAGAGTCACAAACAACTTCTCAGACAAGAAAAACTGAAAGAGTTCATCAATACTAAATCTACCATAAAAGAAATGTTAAAGAGTATTCTCAAAGTAGAATCTATAGGAAAGGGAAAATCCCACTAGGAAAGGCAATTATACACTAAGGACTGAGAATCAGCCACAGAACAAAGACTAAAAGACAAAAAATTGTAAAAGTAAACATAACTACAATAAAAGCAACCATAACTACAATAAACAGTTACTGGATAAGCATGAAGATGTAAAATATGACATCAAAAACACAAAATGTGGGGGAAGAGAGTAAAAAATGTACATTGTTTAGAATACGTTTGAACTTAAATGACTACAAGTTTAAAACAAGTAGATATAGTTATCCATCAACATATATATGAACCCCACAGTAACCACAAATCAAACCCTGCAATAGGTACACAGAAACTAAAAAGGAACACAAGCATACTACTAAAGAAAATCAACAAACCACAAGGAAACCAAAAGAAAAGGAAAAATGAACAGAGAAGAACTACAAAAACAACTGGAAAACAAGTAATAAAATGGCAATAAGTACACGCCTACCAATAATTAACTTAAATATCAATGGACTAAATACTCCAATCAAAAGACATAAGGTGGCTATTGTATAAAAAACAAGACCCTTCTATATACTGCCTATGAGAGACTCACTTCAGAGCTAAAGATACACATAGACTGAAAGTAAGGGGATGGAGAAAGATATTTCACGCAAACAGAAACAACAAGAAAGCAAGGGTAGCAATACTCATACAACAAAAGACTTTAAAACAAAGGCTATAACGAGATAAAGAGGGAGTTATATAATGATAAAGGGATCAATGAGAGGACATTACACTTGTTAACATACATGCACCCAATACAGGAGCACCTAAATATATAAAGTAAATATTAACAGACATAAAGGGAGAAATTGGCAATCATACAGTAACAGTAGGGAACTTTAACATTCCACTGACATCAGTGGCTAGATCATCCAGACAGAAAATCAAAGGCAACAGTGGTCTTAAATGACACATTAGACCAGTTGGACTTAATAGACATCTATGGGACATTCCATCCAAAAACAGCAGAATACACATTCTTTTCAAGTTCAAGATCTATCTTCAGGATAGATCGTGTCCTAGGCCACAAAATAAGTCTCAACAAATTTAAGAAGATAGAAAGCATATCAATCATTTTTTTCTGACCACACTGTATAAAATTAGCAATCGATTACAGAAATAAAATGGGAAAAGCACAAACACGTGGAGACTAAACAACAACATGCTACTAAAAAACCAATGGGTCAATGAAAAAATCAAAGAAGAAATTAGAAAATACCCTGAGACAAATGAAAATGGAAACACAACTTTTCAAAATCCATGGGATGCAGCAAAAGCATTTCAGAGGGAAGTTTATAGCAATACATGCCTACCCAAAAAAACAAGAAAAAAATCAAACAACCTTACCTACCATCTAAAGGAATGAGAAAAAGGAGAACAAACAAAGCCCAAAGTCAACAGACAGAAGGAAATAATAAAGATCAGAGAAGAAATAAATAAAACAGAGACCAAAAAAGAAAACAATACAAAATATCAATGAAACCAAGAGCTGGTTTTTTGAAAAGATGAACAAAACTGATAAACCCTTAGCTAGGTTCATCAAAGAGAAAACAGAGAGGATCCAAATAAGCAAAATAAGAAAGAAAAGAGGAAAAACAACAACTGGTACCACAGAGAAACTAAACTTTATAGAAAATACTATAGTTATATGTCCAACAAATTGGACAACCTAAAATAAATGTACAAATGTTCAGAAACATACAACCTGCCAAGACTGAATCAAGAAAAAAAAGACAATTTGAACAGACTGATCAGTAACAGTAAAATTGAATTTATAATTTTAAAAAACTACCCACAAACAAAAGTCCAGGACTGGATGGCTTCACAGAGGAATTCTACCAAACATATAAAGAAGAACTAACAACTATCCTTCTCAAGCTATTTCAAAAAACTGAAGAGGGCATAACACCTCCAAATTCATTCTACAAGGCCACCATTACCCTGACACCAAAACCAGACAAAGACACTTTAAAAACGGAAAAATTACAGGTCAATATCTCTGATGAATATAGATGCAAAATCCCTCAACAAAATATTAGCAAACCAAATCCAACAATATATAAAAAAGGATCATACACCATGATCAAATTGGATTTATTCCAGGGACACAGGATGGTTCAATATTCGCAAATTAATCAATGTGATGCATCACATGAACAAAAAGAAGGATAAAAATCACAAGATCATATCAATAATTCAGAAAAAGCATCTGATCAAAGTGGATATAGAAAGAACATATCTCAACATAATAAAGGCCATTTATGACAAGCCCACAAGTAAGAACATACTCAACAGTGAAAAGCTGAAAGCATTTCCTCTAAATTCAGCAACAAGACAGGAATGCCCACTCTCACCACTTCTATTTAACATAGTATCAAAAGTCCTAGCCTATACTTCAATAAAAAAGGAACAAAACTATATCCACGTGTACATGACAAGAACATCTATATCGAAAATAAGGAATCTAAAAACAAGAACAAAAAACCCCACAAAACCTTGAACTAGTGAGTTGAGCAAGGTTACAGGATGTAAGATAAACACAAACAAACCTATTGTATCTTTACATACTAGTGGTGAATCTGTGGAAATTGAAATTAAAAATACAATATCATTTACAGTACCTGAAAAAAAATGAAACAAGTAAGTATAAATCTAACAAAACATGTTCAGGACTTGTACAAAATGCTGACGAAAGAAATCAGAGAAGATCTAACAGAGACATACCATGTGTTCCTGGATTGGAAGGCCCAATATAGTAAAGATGCAAATTCTCCAAAACTGATACATGGTTTAACATAATTCTTATCAAAACCACAGAGAGAGTTTTTGTAGATACAGATAAGATTATGCTAAAATTTACATGAAAAAACTAAGGAGCTAGAAAAACTAAAGCAACTTTGAAATAGGCGAATAAAGTAGGAGGAATAACTGTAATCAATTTCAAGACTAACTATAAAACTATAGTAATCAATACTCTGTAGTATTAACCAATGGATAGACAAATAGTTCAGCAGCATTGACAAAGATGCAGAAGTAACTGGATGGAAGAAGGTAATCCATTTCAACAAATAGTGCTAAAAACTAACCTTGAGAAAAATCTCATACCTCATAAAAAAAGTAACTCAAAATGGATCATAAATGTAAAATGTAAATTTAAAACATAAAATTATAAAACTTTTAAAGAAAATCTTTGGGACCTAGAATTGGGTGAACAGTTCTTAGACACCAGAACTACAATACATAAAAGAAAAAAACTGATAAAATTGCCTTTATCAGCTACAGACGGCAAGAAAACATTTGCAAACCCCGTATCTGAAAAATTTCTCATATCTAGGATACATAAAGAACTCTCAAAAATAACAGAATACAAACAATCCAACTTAAAAATAGGCAAAAAAAAACCCATGATGAACCATTTCACTGAATAGTATACGCAGGTAGCAAATAAGCATATGAAAAGATGTTTGATATCTCTAGCCATTAGGGAAACACAAATTAAAACCATGATGTTCAATGAGTACATGAGTACACATCTGTTAGAACAACTAACATAAAAATATTAAATATACCAAAAGCTGGTCAGGATGCAGAATAACTACACCCTTCGTAGGTGAAAATGTAAAATAATACAGCCACTCTGGAAAATAGTTTGGGATTTTCTTAAAAACTAAACATTAACTTACCATTATGACCCAGTAATCACACTTGGTGCTTATCTCAGAAAAGTGAAAACTTATGTCCACACAAAATCCTGTACACAACTTCTCACAGAAGCTTTGTTTGTAATAGCCCAAAACTGGTTAACAACAAAAGTGTCCTACAATAGCTGAATAGCAAAATAAACTGTGGTATATTCATACCATGGGTATAAGAATAAACTATCAATACACGCAACTTGGATGGATTTCTAGGGCATCATGGCGAGTGAAAAAAGCTAGTCTCAAAAGATCACATACTGTATGATTCCATTTATAAAACATTTCAGAAAAGATAAAACGATAGAAATGGAGAACACATTAGTATTTGCAGGGGTTAGGGATAGTGGGATGCCAGGGGTTGTGGTGAGGGGTTGATACACTACAGTTACATAAGATATTACCAGTGTGGGAAACTGGGCAGAGGGTACACAGAAACTCTCTGGACTATCTTTGCAATTTCCTTTCAATTTATAATTATTTCCAAATAAAAGTTGTTTTTTTTTTTTTAAATCTTCATTTCAAGTCTTTGGGAGGCATTCCTCCCAAAGGAGGAACACTGTAATAACCCCAAATTGATAGAAGATGGGTGGGTTTCCCCATACTGTCTAAACAGCTCAATATAAAAGTAACCATCAAGTAGATTCAGTTAGTTCTACCATACAAGCTTCTAGGTTTTAATATAAAGGTCAGAAACAAGATAAAATGAGCAGCCAATTCTTCTAAAGGAGTTATAAAATTAGAAAGAGCTTCTATTTTTACAAAAGACAACATGATTATCATAAATAGTGATTATCATATCTCTGCGATGCACCAAACCAAAGAATTATTTTTCTCTCCCCAGTTGTAAGCCAACTGCCATACTTACAGTACTGCCAACTTTGTGGAGGTTTGCATATTTCTTTCTCTGAGCCCCTGCTACTACGCTTAAAATTGCCAAGAAGGAAGGAAGACTTAGTAACCATAAGAGGCTGAATAAACATTTGCCTCTGACAGTTCTCTAGCATAAATTATATAATCACTCAGTATTCAGTGATTCTGATTCAATGTCACTGAAGAGAGCAGGTGATCATCATGCACATTTTGGGAAAATCAATTGTGGATCACCTGGAAACGTTTCAAAGTCACTTCTTAAATGCAATTGTATACATCATTATAGCTAAAATGCACCCAGTCACAAATAAGCCTTGTTAAAATGAAATTCTGCAAAAGGTCACTTTCCTAGGTTTTTGTTTTGTTTTCACATTGGGCACTATAATCTTGACTTCTAACAGGTAAGTTTTACCCACTTCAAATCTGTTATGAGGATATCTTTAGTGGTTTTATTTTTAACACAGGACTTAATATTAAAGATTTGTGGAGATTAACTAAATCTATACTTTGTACTGTATCAGTTTTTATCTTCCTCCTTACAAAGCTGTTGTTAAGAACCCTTGACCACTAGGGCTAAGGGGACAGTCTGACTCATCCTCTGTACCTTCTAGGCAGTTCCTCAAATTCGGTGTTAGAGCAGTTTTGATTCTTTATGCTTTTCTCAAAATAAAGTCTTTGCCAATCAAATTCTGTACTATTCAGAGTATCATCTATTTCTGTGCAAGAAGACATTCCCAAACCTAGTGGCTAAAAGCAACAACTTTTTATTCCCTCTCATGGTTCTGAGGTTTGACTGGTCTTGGCCAGGATTTCACACATCAGGTCTCAATGCAGCTGCAGTCAAGGTTCAGCTGCAGCCATAGGAAGGTCTGAATGGGCTAGACATCCAAGATGGCACAGTCACAGGACTGGCTGTTGATCTGGGAACTCAGCTGAGGCTATCAACCAGATCACCTACCTGGTTGTGACCTCTCCAGGTGGGCTGGGCTTCCTATGGTATAGCAACTGCATTCTGAGAGGGAGTTTCCAAGACTGAGCATTCCAAGAGGCTTAGTTGGACTCTGAAAGGCAAGGCTTTTTGTGACATAGCCTCAGAAGTTCCAGAACATTACTTATGTCACATTTAATTGGTCATGTCATTAAGGTAAGCCCAGTTTCAAGAAGAAGGGTATTAAACTCCAACTAATCATGGAGGAAAGACAAAGTCATACCAAAGAATATGCAAAATGGGAGATACTATGGTGTTCATTTTGGGAAAATATAATCTACCACATATGGAAAGTTTTGTTTTTCTCCAATATGCTACTATAAAATACCAGTTGCCTACTTTACCGGTTAACACAGAAATGACAGCATGGTGCGGTAGCTCTTAGTGTCCCTAAGTGTTCTGTGTCTTTTTTCTTTTGTTACCTTTCCTAACAGGAGTAGCATTATTAAAGCTGCAGAAACATGGAAGTGGTTAAGTATCAGAAACTCTGTAGTGGAGAAGACTTTTCTGTATAGAGCTGTTCTGTCCAATATCACAACCACATGTGGCTAATGAACACTTAGAGTGTGGCTAATCCAGATGTACTATAAATATAAAATACATACCAGATTTCAAGGATTTAGTACTAAAAAGGAATGTAAACTATCTCACTGATAATGTTCATGTTGACTATATGTTGAAATGATATTTGGCATATCCTGAACTAAAAATACATTATTCAAATTAATTTCACCTGTTTCTTTTACTTACATGGCTACTAGAAAGTTTTCAATTATATTGGATTCACCTATTATTCTAGTTTGCATAATATTTCCATTGAAAGCACTGGCTCAGAAATTAAACTAAATCATATTTTCCATTGTGTAGCACCACAGCAGTTCATGGTGTTTACACCATTAAATGATTTTCAGTCATTTTAATTACTTCATGCTAAATCCTATGTGAGATACACAAGCACATTCAAAATCAGTATTTTGGTATTTCTATGAAGCTGGTTTCCTTTCCTGAGATTTATACACGGTTCATATTTAATATACCTACATGTTTAGTATATAACGGCAGCAATTCGTCTCACATAAGATTTCAAAGTTGCTCACATAGTATCTATATGACCCCTGATTAAGATCATGTATTAATTTTCTATTGCTGCTGTAACAAACTACCTCAAATTTAGTGACTTAACATCAACTTATTACCTTACCGTTATATAAGTCAGAAGTATGAAACTGGACTAAAATCAAGGTGTCAACAAGGCCATGTTCCTTTCAGGAGGCTCTAGCGGAGAATCTGCTTACTTGACCATTTGGGTTATTGGAAGAGGCAGTTCCTTGCAATTGTAGGACTGAGATCCCTGTTTTTTGCTAGATGTCAGCTAAGGGCTATTTCCAGGTTTAGAAGCCACCCTTGGTTCATGTCCCCCTTCCTCCAACTTTAAAGCCAGTGTTGGGCCGTACCCCACAGGCCTATAAGCCCTGTGCTTTCCCAGCTTCAAGAAAGAAGGAAGAGCCGGGAGTCAGCAACAGAGTCATCAACAGTTTAATGGATGGGTGAGCTTACCCATCTGAAACAAGGTCCTGGAGCGACACCCCACTGTGTGCGGTGCAGGACACGGCAGCAGTCTTCACTCCCAGGGGAAGGGGAGATTCCCAGTTATAGGAGAATTGATTTCAGATGGGCTCATTACCAGCAGAGAAGCACATGCCTCACCGCCCCTTTGATAAGAACCATCACTAGCTGGGGTCTGGAAGTATGTTAAACTAGAGTTTATTTCACCTGGAAGGTCAGTCATGTGGGTTAGATATACGTGAAACAGGCACTGGTCAGGCAGGGGATGTACAGAGAGCAAGAGAACAGCCATCGTGAGTGGCCTGGCCATATACTCCACCCTTACATACCCTGCACAACCCTTACAATCTTGGCCGGCTCCTCTTCAACAATATCCCTGGGGTCAGGTATGTAGAGGGACACTGCAACCATATACCACAAATACAATACAAACAGGCCATCCCTGATTTTCACAAACCCCGAGCCACCCCCCAGGAGGGGCAGGCCCTGGCCTAGTCATGACTCAGCAGTCACAGTACAGGTCTGCCACCCCATGTTATGTTGAGTGACATTAGGGGTGAACCCATTAGGTCTTTCCAAACAAAAAAGTTAGTCCCATTAGTTGGACTTGTGTGTCCAGAAGCCAGCCTATTCTACTCCACACAGCATAGCCCAGGGGGCTCATGGGCAGGCAGTTGTACAGTACCATTTACCAATGGGGGGTGCTTCTGACATATTAGCATATGGGACTGGAAGATGGTGACTCCCCCCCCCCCCCACTGTCAGTAGTCCCCACCTAGTCACATTAGCTGGGTTGATTTCTCATGGAAGTTCAGAGGAGGTGAGCACAGCATCTCGCTGCAGACCCAGCAATTAGACTCACTTGAGGCTTGTGAGGTCAGTGTTGCAGCTCATTCCTCAAACAGATTTCCTCCCTCATCGGGAGGAAACGCAAGACAACTAACAGGTACTACACAGGGGAGATCATGACAGTTAAGCAAAATACAAGCGGTAACCGCATTCAGAGATAATACCACACCCGCCTGTGGTTTCTGTCCTGGTCTGCAGTGCAGTTTCAGAAAACTCAAGTTTTCTGTAATACAAGAACATGTCCAAAATCACATATACAATGGCCACCTAGTTTTACCTTGGATGTCCGAACTACAGCTACTCCATTTTGACTTTCAAATGCATTCCCTTCATTAATGGCCAAAGCATATGTACAATGCATTTCTGAAAGGCCACAAAACAGGCTGCTCTGGTCAGTAAAGTTTAAGTTAAACCATGTATAAGCCAGAATGACTTCCCCATACCTCAGTATATGCAGATTTTCCCATCATTTCCCCTTTTGACTGCAAATCGTTCAACAGAAAAGCACTGATGATCAAAATATCCATCCATCAATTCTGCGGTGCTGGCTCCTACCCCAGGTTCAGATCATGTCCCTCATGATCCATAGTCCAAGCTAGGCCTCCTTTATATTTGCCTAGTCATTCACATTGGGGGAAAACTACTCAGATCTTGTGAATATGCTGAGAGGTATATTAATGGGGAAACACTTTATAGGCTATACATTTTATCACTTATACCCAATTGTCATACAAGCATAGTACATGTGCTTTTAGCAGCAAACTTAAAGCAAGCAGTGTGACATTTCATAAGTCATTATACTCTGTGACCATTTCACTAGATAATTTTCTTTCTATCCAGAATATGAGGGCAGAAGTATGACTAACACAGTAACTTTCATAAATACAGACCTCAATTAATAGAACTAGAATTTAACATCCACTGAAACATAATATTGTTCTCTCTAAAATTACCCTCATCTCCACCAAACAAGTCAAATCAAGACTAATCTGTTTGCAAAACAAGTCTGGTCAATTGACCATACAGGCTCCTCCAAACTGACTGTGGTAGAACTCCTCAGGAGTGTCAGACTGAATTCTCAAAAGGCCTCTCAAGGACGGGAAAGCCATGCCAAAGGCCTGCTATCAGGCTCCACCCCAGTGGATTTCTCTCTTCCAGAGGTCCCCAAAATATCATGATTCCTGCACATGACAGGAGACAGTCTTTCCCATTCACCTGCTAAGGCTGCTCAGAGCCCAAGAGTCTCCAATTTCTGGAGGAACCAGGAAGAGAGAAAAGAAAAAAATGCTTCAATTCTACCCACAGGTATAGTTTACCGAATTGCTGTGTGTCATAACTAACTTGTGCAGAAGGGTTTCCCTCTACCTGGAAAACACAAATCAAAACCAGTGACATTCCGGACAAACCCCATAAACATTATTACCATATCCACCAGTTCACTCAGTAACCAATCCTTTTGTTAACTTTTTACGAAGCCATCAGGTTTTCCATTAGGAGTCTTTAATTTCTTACCCCGTTCAGTGGTAATTTATCAGAGACCTATACTTCTCAAAAAGTCCTTCCTATGAATCTTCTTGAAGATGAAGCATTTTTGCAAAAAAGCATCAGAATAAAACAATAACTGTCTATAAATGACAAAAACTTTAAAAGGCACAGTTAAACACCTGATCACAATGTAATCAATAAAGAAACTTGGTTACAAGAATTATGACTGATTATAATCTTAACCCTTGAAAACCTTCATCTCTGGCAAAAACCAAGAAGCAAGTAATTGTGCATTTCCTGATTGGAAAACAATGCTTTAGTCTCCCTCTCTTAAGCAGGTAGAGGTAGATAAACTTAGACCCTCCCAGCAATTAATGTTCCAATATTTTATCCTATTTGAAATGGCCCACGAATTCTCTTCTTTCAACTTTAGTTTCAAGTTACCAAAATATGGAGGGACTACTTTAGACAGACATTCCCAAAACATAATTATTTCTATAGAGTTTACCTAAAAGCTCTTTTTTCTCCTATACTTCTAGAGATCATGGAAGATTAAAGTCCAGAGAGGCCAGGTAGATCATTTACATCTCAAAAGCACAATTCCTTTAGAAAGCTAGCTTAACCAATTACAGAAGGCTCATTTTGATACAACAGCAGAGCCGTTAGAGGCCACTGTTCTCCAGATCTCTTGGCAGCCCCATTAATCAAGGACAGCCACCACAAGGCCCCCCATTAGATAGCCACCCCAGATTTCCCTGCAACTTTGAGGATTACCCCTGCAACTTTGGAGCCCCACATGTTAGTGGAGGCCCCTGTAACTTTCCATTCCCCGTCCTGTACTTCCCCACGTCTTGGTGCTCACAGGATTTTCCTCAGTCTCCTATCTGACTCTGCCAATTGTCGGGCTGCACCCGACAGGCCTACAAGCCCTGTACTTGCCCAGCTTCCAGACCAAAGAAAGAGCCTGGAGTCAGCAACAGAGACATCAATAGTTTAATGGAGAGGGGAGCTTACCTGTGTGAAGCAAGGTCCTGGAGGACACCCCACCATGCGCAGCAGACGGCCAGCAAAACATGGCGTCAGTCTTCACTGCGGGAGGGTGGGGGGAAGGGCGGATTGCCAGTTATAGGGGAATTGACATCAGGTGGGCTCATTCATTACCAGGGAAAGCAGCAGACAGTCACGCCCCTCACCACCACTTTGATAAGAACAATCACCAGCTGGGGCCTGGAATAAGTATGTAGGAAGGTCAGTCAGGTGGGTAAGATATAGGTGAAGCAGGCACTGGTCGCAAAGGGGATGTACAGAGAGCAAGAGAACAGCCACCTTGAGTGGCCTGACCATACAGCCAGCAATGGCAAACTGACTCTCATGCTTTGAATCTCTCCTTTTTCCATCACATCTTTCTCTGATCCAGCCAAGGAAGGTTCTCTGGGTTTAAAAACTTAATTGATTAGATTGAGCCCACCCATTTAATCCAGGAAAATCACAAATCCCTGTACTGAATCACATCTGCAAAATCCCTTGTACCGTGTAAAGTATGCATGAGTTCCAAGGATGAGCACAGACGTCCGTTGGGGGCCATTATTCTGCCTACCATACATAGGAGACAACTTTTTACAGGGAGATAAAAATGTTTACAGATATATCCTTGCCATATGTAAATGAAAGGAAAGTATTTTGCAAATGAGGTACCATGCCCTCACACTGAATCATATTCATAACCTAAATCCACTAGGACAACTAGAGATTTACTTCAAGTTTATAGGAGTATCAAACTAAAATACTTAAAAGCTACTCTGGGACATAAAAGCAAACAATTCTGGAGTAATAAACTTTTGTCAGTCAACAACCTTAGTTGAGTTTCTCATATACAAACTGTGATAGTTATCTCTAAAGAAAACATAAGCAAATCTAGTTTCAATTTATCTCCCATAAGAAAACAAGCAAATAAATTCATGTCAAAATTCAATAAGCTCTTTCATCATGGTTACAAGACTTTAAAACATATTAAAATTTCTGATTTTAAAAAAAGGACCCAAATAGGGTGGGGCAAGTTGTAGATCACTAACAGTCTTCTCCAGTTAATTATTAAGTGTAGTCAATAGCCAAGCAAATCAACTACACAAGTTGCTCATCTGTGTCTGACCCTGCTAAACCTACTTTAGCACAGAAATAAAGCTACAAGCTGGCCTTTGATCCTAAACTTACAATGGTATGATAACTTTTTATTCAGAGCCTGCCTACAAATTCATTAAGAAATATTGAATATGTTTCAACAATAAAAGGTTCTAGTACAAATTCCAATGTGGCAGGGTATGGCGGGGCACAGAAGGTGGGGTGGGAATCCAAGCAATTCTCAGAACACCAGCTGGCTGTCCTACAATTCAACTCAGTTCTGACACTATTTACCTCGAGACAGCACCAGATTCCACAGGTAAGGGTTCAGTCCTACAAAACTGCCTCCCCCATGTCACCCCACTTCAAATGCCAGTCACAAGTTCAGATTGTTACCTATACTTCTGACCAACTGGCTATAAATCACAGGTTCCCACTACCCTGTCCTCAGGTTCAATTAATTTGCTAGAGCCACTCACAGACTCAGAGAAACTATTACCTACTAGACTACCAGTTTATTATAAAAGGTTTAACTCAAGAACAGCCATATGGAAAAGGTGCACAGGGCAAGGTATGTGGGAAAAGCTTCCATGCCCCTCCAGGTTCGCCACTATTCCTGACTCCCCACATCCACATCAATCCAGAAGCTCTCTGAACCCTGTCCTTTTAGGTTTTTATGGAGGCTTCATTACATAGGCATCACTGAATACATCATTGACCACTAGTGACTGAACTCAACCTCCAGCGCCTCTCCCTTCCCTGGGGTTCTGGAAGGTGGGACTGAAAGTTCCAATCCTCTAATTAGATGGTTGGTTCTCCTGGCAACTAGGCCCCATCCTTAGGTCCAAACGTTACCTCAAACATAACAAAAGACATCTTTACTACTCTCATCACTTAGAAAATTCCAAGGTGAATGACTAACGTGCACCACAAATATTAGAAATCATCACTGTCTCTGCTGGAAAGCAAAAGATGAAAACAAAAGACTCTCAGCCTTCAGGCTGTCTGGCCTAGAGGATATAACCTTTAGGGACTTTCACCTGTTACTGTTCTCGGCACAGACTGTCTTGCCACTTTAGGATATCCTCTATTAATTTCTAGTTATTTTTATTTTACACAAATTACCTTTTTCTCTTCCTGTGTTCTGGTTCTATCCAGCTAGTCCCCCTTCCCCTTTTTAAAAATAATTATAGCTGCCTACCTTTGTTATTTTAGCTTTTCTTATTAATTCAGTAATCATGTGTTCATGTAGCCTGCATCTCTGTAGGGCTCTCTCGATTAACTTTTACTTTTAAGAGAAATTAGAACATTAGATCACAAATAAGAGATCCGTGAAAAGGTTCATTCCCTCAAAAGAGGAATCTAGATGCCTCCTTTTCCCCGATGAGCACTGCATAAGCTCCTTTTAAATCCCAAAGTGATCATTATTAGCACGATTTAGCTTGTTAAGAAAGACTCAGAGTAATTATTTAATAATCAGTCCTCGAAGGAACTCAGGAACCTTTAGGAGAGGAATAAGATTAGACCCCAAATCAGCTGAAACAATAGTATTTTACCACCTTATTTCCAAAACAATTGATAGACTAGATACCTGCCCACTATCTAGTCCTTAAAACAGGCACAGAAAAGAAAGCAAGGAAGAAAAAACCAATTTTTGCCCATTTAACCAACCCCCCCCCACCATTTATTATTTCTCTCAGCTCCCTAATTGTTGAATTCTTGGTTCCTATATCCCAGCTTCAAAATCTGTCTCCAGTCTCCTTGATTTTGATAATTCCTTTATATGTTCTTAGATTTCAACCTCATGTTCTTTTTTAAAAAACTTTTACTGGAGTAGAGTTGATTTACAATGTTGTGTTTGTTTCAGGTGTACAGCAAAGTGACTCAGTTATACATATACATATACCCATTCTTTTTTAGATTCTCGATATCATGTTCTAATCTGAGTTTGGTTCATCTCTCTGATTTTGGCATATCTAATATTGTACAAACCTGTACTGGATACTATTTACTTATCTTCCTCCTCTTACTTCTTCATTAACTGAGGCTGTAAAATTCAGATCTATAAACTAAAACACAGGGTCTCCAACATAATCAACCACTCAAAAATCGGCCACCACTATGGTGTAATTGACAAATTTAATAATATAAAAATGTAAAGCGTCTAATACAGTGTACCTGATCCAATAATGGATCAGTTCTAATATGCAGTCCATGAAGGAAGGAAAGAACAAATGAATGAACAAAGAAATGGAGAAAAGGAAATAGATGTGGAAGTTGCCTGTACATTTTTAGAATTTTAATTCTAACCTGTCTCTAGTATTTGAATAGTCATTTGCATATACATCATCCTAACTGCTTCAGCCCAACATCATGAGAAATAAGGCTGAAATTAATTTCAAAATGGATTTTCAAGAGAGAGGTGGAGGCCTTATATGCAAGAAAAACCCCATAACATCTCTTTGTTTTCTTCATTGGATCCTTATAATTCCCCAAGACTGGGAACGCATTAAACCCAAGACATACAAGTGAAATTGGTCTCTGAATGACAAAAGCCAATCCATTTGCTTTTTATTCACTCAACAAATATATAATGAGAACCAACAATACGCTTTCACATAAAACACCAAAAGAAAATATTGGGCAAGTGAGGTCTACAAATACCAATTGGTCCTTTCATGCAGGCCAGGCCTGACTCATTTACTCTAGCAATGCCATCTCTCCTTCAGCCCTCTAACATCCCCCTATAGTAAAATACCAACCTGAGTGTTATCTTCAATAATAATTCTACATCACCTGAAGTTCCTTTCTCTTCAACAACACATCCAAAGTTAACATTGACATGATTTCAACCCACCCCCAGGAAAAATTCATGTCTGCTGATTCTTAGTACTAAAGCATGATGGCCACCCATCTCCAACTCTATTTTCACCAATTATAGAGAAACCACCATTTAAAAATAACTGATTTCCCTCTAAGATCCTTCCTTTTTCAGAGAGTCTCATTGTTCCACCCCATCTACATGAAGAATTTCTTAACTATATTGTACATCAGAGAAGATGGACTAGACCTAACCAATCCTGGAGGCATAACAAAATCAGCAGAAATATCTTAGAAAAATATACTTCTAAGTTTTAAAATACAAAAGTTAAACTTTCTCTGATTCTGAATGTTCCCTGGAGTATATTTTTTCAATGAATAAAAATCCTGTTTCAAACCATAGCGAGAGGTAGATTCAAGTGAAGAGACTGTGATGAGAAAATTTTGTTGCTGAATATTCACATCGATTTTTAGAAGAGACCTATACTTTGCAAAATAAAACCTTTTATTACAACAGGCAGTCTATTATATAAATTTAGTAGATGCTTGAAACCCATTCCATTTAATATCGGAGAAGCTTTTTCTCCATTACTTGCTATATACAATATGTAATAATTTTATTCATTCTTTCATTCAAAACTACAATTTAGCCTTTTCTAAAATGCCAGGCGTTGTGCCTAGGACTGGGGATAAAACAGTAAATAAAACAGACGTGATCTGCCATCATAGAACATAAAGTGAGTAAAGGATACTAACTACAAAGGATTTGAAACGTAAAGATTGATACTGATTCCACAGAAGAGACTAGGAAAGACTAGTACTAGGTATATGGCCATGAGCCTCCCAAAGATGCCCATATCCAAATTCCCAGAACCTGTGACTGTTACATTACATAGCAAAAGGAACTTTTGCACAAGTAATTAAGGTGGGATGATTATCCTGAATAATATTGGTGGGCCATATCTAATCACATGAGTCCTAAAAAGTGGAAAACTTTTCCTGACTGTGGTCAGAAAAAGAGATGTGAGGACAGAAGCAAGGTTAGAACAATGTGACACTGCTGTCTTTGAAGATGGAGGAAGAAGGCATTGAGCCAGGGAATGTGGGTGATCTCCAGAAACTGGAAAAGGCAAAGAAATGGATTCCTCCCTACAGTCTCCAGAAAAGAATGCAGCCCTACTGACACTTTCATTTCCAACCCATTGACACCTGTGTCAGATTCTTGGCTTACGCAGTTGTAAAATAATTATTGTGTTGTTTTTAAACCACTAAGTTTGTGATAATTTGTTACAGCAGCAATAGAAAACATATATATATTTAAACTAATATATATGTATATTTAGAATGAAAATATTAGAGCAAACATATATGATCATATGGTTAGGTGGTTGTCTGTTTTATTTTTTATAGACCCATCTGGACTCACATCCTGCTAATTTCTTACTAACGTGACAAGACATTGAACTTATTGAACCTAGAGCTTCAGTCAAAAAATGATCGAGACTTGCTGATCTGTTTAAGGAAGTAAAGTTATTTAGACTCAAACTGGTCATATGAATTGAGCCTGAGAACAACATAAACTGCGTTTATTCCCCACTACTGAACTGCTCTGGACTCAATAAACTTGCAAAATTTGAAGCCTTGAAGTCACATTCACATAAAAGATCCACAGATCCTGATGAGAGTTAATTGTGCTTTAACTTCTCCTGGTTATCTTTACTGCATCTGAATTATAGTTAAGCATTTACTTGATCAACATAGGTTAATAACAAAAGCTCCAAACTAATGTGAAAAGCAAATCAGGCCCACCAAATGAGACACAACATTCCTTAAACTAGGAAGTTGAGGACTTAGGTATGAGAGTTGTCCTAAAATTTTTGAGCAAACTGAGAAAGTTTTGAGTTCAGCTAGTTTCAGGGAAGTACATTCCCTTCCGTTAAAGCTGAAGAAACAGTTATAGAGAAGCATTATTGGTGATAGAAACCTAGAGGATGTGTTCTGATAATACACCCACCCCACAGTTTTTCCAGATTGGTTCCTGCTTTTTAATTCCAATATTCATTGGCTTGGTCAGATAGTCACATTAAGCCTAAAATTCTGCACTTTTATATAAAAAGGAACTATTATACCGCTTTTGAGTGCTTTTCATAATGATATAAATGCATATTTTTGTTTATTAATAGGTTGTACTTATCAATAAAATGTTAATATATAAATGGGTTTCTGATCCTGTGAACCACCGCTGTATAACTTAACTCCTGCTCTCATCTCTCCACCAACATGAGGGCAGGTCACCAGACATTACCCACACACATGGTAAGTCTTTCATTCCCTGAAGAAAAATGCCTTCCTCAACAAGTACTTAACATTATGCCTTGGGAAAAAGCAATATATAAATATTCTTAGATCACCCACAGAACAAGTTTTCTCACCTCTGTGCTCGCTCTTTCTTGTATTCCTGTTCTCACTATTAACCTTCCCTACATTTTCTCCACAGTTATCATATAAATAAATAATTACAAATTAATTGCTTCAGGCACATTGCCATTTTAATTTTAAAAACTGAGAAGAAGCAAGTGCTAATTCAATTTACCTGTATCCAAATAGTAATTACTGAGCACCTGCTACCTGAAAGGCTCAGTGGCAGGGCCAGGGACACAGCCCTCGCTCTCCTAGAGCTTCTGACCAGTGGAGAAGGCAACACAGGAATTCCACCAGGAATGAGAGTCATAAAGGGGAAAGTGCCATGAGGGAGAGATATTTCAGGGGATGTTTGTACTCCTTTGCCAGAAGGAGAGAAGAGGAAACATGGGGGAGAGAGGAAGGAAGAAGAAAGTCTCCATCACGCATGAAGAGTAGTGCAATCTAATCAATTAAATAAGTGAGAAATATTTGAATTCCTACAATTAAGTCTACCCTTAAAAAATTAAAATAATTATCTGGACAAGCTAAAAAAAAGCTACTTACCTTTGATCTCAATTATTTGGATATTATAGCTGGAAGAGTCTTTCCACTTCACTCTTCTAACACAGAACTTACCTTTTATCAACCAAAATATCTAACAGAAGGATTAGTAACATAAATAAGTTTTGTATACTTGACAAATGGGCCTTGAAACTGACCATCAGATTAAAACCTCATTGAGAAAAAAAGCAGTAAATGTACAAAAGCGCATACATATTTTCAATGCCTCACTTAGCATATTTGATACCCAGATAATTTTTAAATGCCCCCGTCCTCTATATGACAAAATTACTTTTCAGTGATAATCATTATTTTCCTGATTTGTTCTTTAAAGCAACTGACAATTTTCAGAAGGAAAACAAATTTCAAAGTTACTATTCAAATTGAATGAAATAGTTCATGTATGAAATTTACATTTACCTAACAAAAATATTAACCCCTGCAATTCACACTGTTTCATTGTTATAATTTTAAAATTTAAATTCCAAGTGATCACATGAAATAACAGAATTAAAGTAACTCTAGTTCTCTGTCTTTACAATCACTGTCATCATTGTTTATTCTGAATCTGCTGTTTAAATCCATAAAGAATATAATGTTTATCAAAGGTTAGTCATAAAAATGTGTTAATTTGAATCATACATACACATATATTATTAAAACTCAACAATAACTACAGCAATTATTTAGGATTTAGAGAAAAAACGAATTTATGAAAAACATTATCACTGACTTTGAGAATTGCTGGTGCAGACCAACTTTTAGTTGGCTTTATTATTTTTTATAAATTTCTAGAGGCAATGCATCTTCTTAATGATTGCACCCAGGGCAGAATGTGCCCATCACTTCACCCTTTGTATGAACAGTTTTTAACCCAAAGTTGAAGAAAGCCATAAAATCACCATTATTTTTATATGGTATATGTTTACTACATACAAGAGCAACTTCAGCGTCCTGCCACTGGGCAAAAGGAAGCACGCTCAGAAAGGAGCCCTGTGTTTGGCTTTTAATGCTCCGCTATCGCAGTTTTGAAAGTCTTAACAATTTTACCTTTCAATTTGTGTAGATAAGTGAAGTCTGATGGGGCAATAAAGCATACGCCCTAGACTTAACATGCAGTCCTGCCTCCCAGTGCCTTCAAGGGACAGGTCCTCAGCCACCTGCTCCACAGCCCAGCAATTGCTGCCACCCTCCACTCCTGGTGGGGCCCTTGGTACAAGGCAGGATGGCTGGGGGTTATGGAGTAAGGCTAAAGAAATCTGTGAGGGTCTATGTGCTCCCAAAAGTCCAAAAGTATCCCTATACCCTAGAGAACCAAAAACCAAACATTAAATAGCAAATAAAAATAACCTTTCTTGGGTCAATAAAGACTGTAAAAAAAAAAGGAAAAAACTTTCTTTTTTTCCCGGCTTTTGAACAGGCCTTACATGTTCATTTTGCACTGGGCACTGGGCTCCACAATTACGTGGCCATCCCTGCCTATGTTTGTGGGTGAGTGTGTGCAGGTGCATCTGTTATGTTTGTATTTAAAAGAATAGCATAACTTTCTCTATATTAATAAAGTAAATTTATCTACAATTTATAGATAAAATAAACTTATGTATAACTTTACCATATTTTATCTATAAAATGAAACTACTAATTTCAATAGTTTACAGATCAGGGGAGAAGGAATTCCAACAGAATATTACCTTCTGAGTTTCTTGTAACTCATGAATTCTCTTTAAAAATCTTTAAAAATATATTATATGCTAAAAATTGTGATATTCCAGCTTCAGAAGCAGGACATGACATTACGAATATGGCCCTCTTATTAACAAAATCTGCTTTACAACTGTGATTTCTTGACAGGCAAGAGATTTTTGGTCAGAAGCCAAAGTCATCAAATATTAAGAGTGTGGAGATACATCAAATGTGTTGAAGAAGCCTAAAACTCACTAATTTTAGCACATTTGAATTATTCACATAAATTACTTATACTGAAAAATCCTAAATCTTCAATCTCACACCTAAAAAATAGTATGCTTTGTAACTAATCATTTTCAAAATATACCCTCATAACTCTTGAATTATTCCATTTATAATAAAGCAGATGAACAAAATATTCCCATTATAAATTTTTTTTTTACCTCTGTTATTTAAGGAGTCAATATTCATGATCAATATATAACTGACAATGTCTTCCTTATTTTAAAAATACAACTAAGTTTTGAATGTAAGAGTAGTCATAGATACTCCATAGATGGATGTAGATATATATACAAAAAGAATATATCATAAATATATATATATATATGAAATTATATCAAAAGGACCTTGAAACAAATACTTTTGCATTTGTCTAAATTTAGACATTGTTTCTAACATTCCTGAGAGATGGCTAAAATTGCAAAAAATCTATGACATTATCACATTTGAAAAAGGTTGAAAGCGATCCAAATTACACCTTCAAAAATGGCCCTCGATCCCTACAGCATTGACTTTATCCCAATACCATCTAAATTCTAACCTTGTTATTCACCAACATAATCCGGAGCAACCTGCCCTTTTCTTTGTCTACTTTTTATCCTTTAAACTGGTGTGCAACTCCAGTTTCCTTTCTCCAATCGTGACTGCCTTCTTCAACTAGTATTTAGATACTGTCTCAAGCAAAACGATCATGTATAAATAACCTTCTGGTTGAATTCCATCCCTAGAAACTCCTGTCTCCTTGCTGCACTCTGAGAGCAACCTGCGCAGAATGCACCCAAAAGGCCAATCCACGTAAAATCAGGTACTCATTTGTAATTTATCAGATTTTGTACACCGAAAGAACCTCAGCATATACCCAATGGATGGGGTGGGGGAAAACCAGTTACCTACATTGTTCATGTACTCTGAAAGCAGGTCCTGGAGAGCCTGGCGAATGGCATTGCATTCTGCGATAATTCGCTCCCGATGGAAATCCCTCGTGCATGAAGAGTCAGCCAACAGAGCAGCCCCACTGATAATGGCTTCGAGGCGTTTCTCTAGGGATGGTCTTGTTTCCTCCTCAGTCACTGTGAGTGGATCCAAGACAATTAAATTCTAAAGGAAAAACACATTTAGGTGGTTAGAACTCCATGATATTCTATTTTTAGGAAAAAATAATTAGTATTTTGTTTTCACATTTGGAATTCATATGTGATGATAAAGACAACTGTGCTTTTACTGCCTCACCCAGTTCATGTATCATTCTATAAAGCAATTATTATTCAGGGCAGTGACAAAAATTGTGAAATTATGAGCATTGATTCTAGTGTCAGCCAAATCTGTATTCAAATCTTGCCCTTCCCATTCACTAATGGTGTGAGCTCACTCAGGTGTCTTATGTACTGTAAGCCTCACCTTCCTGATGTGTAAAATTGGAATATTAACATTGTTTATCTCATAAGACTGCTGTAAGAATGATATGAATGCTTAATACAGTGTCTGGCACATATTAACAGTTCTTTACAATTTTCATTTAGCACTTCATTGTTTACAAAATATTTTCACATATATTATCTCATCTTGACAACACTATAAAGAGGTGGGCAGTAAAGATATTGTTAACCACACATTTCAATTGATGGTGAGTGAGGCTGAGACTGTCTTGCCCAAGGTCATTAAGCTATTAAATGGTGAAGCTCAAACAAGTATTAAGGTCTTATAATACCTAATTCAATACTGTTTTCGTTATGCCTCACTGTAAGTCATACAATCTAATTAACCTTAATACTAACATATCAAATAGAATTCTAAATTTTAATTATTCATTTTAAAAGTAAAATTCCATCTTCCTGTTGATTATAACTTCCAGCCATTTCCCACCATTGAAATCTGACATGGTAGTTTTAAGGTTTCCTTTAGATATGTCTTCAGGCAACAGAAGTCAAGATAATCTACAGACTTTGAAGAAAAGGTGGAGAATATGAGGCTCTAAGGATCCTTTCTTAAAATACAGTAAGAGAGGAAGCCTTTCAAGGTTTGAGCATAATGTCATAATTGGAGAACTAGTTAGTATCAAATGAAAGCTCTCTGTAGAACCTTTAACATAAAATGAAATCATATAGTGATCTTCAGAATGTGTGTGCATGTGTGAGTCTTTACACACAAATATACACACTGAAAATCATTGATTTCCAGAGTGCACAATCATATATATTTACATATATAGAGAGGTATATGTATATTGTGTGTGTATATTGTGTATAGATATGATCTTACACTGATGGTTGTGTTATATCATATTATGATAAATATTAGGGGATCTAAAGTAGCCAGGATAAAATTTTAAAAGCTACAGCTCTAGGCCAAGTTAGGGAGAGAAAATCATTATGGAAAGAAAAATAATATTAAAACAATTATACAAAAAGAAAAAATAGTACTGTGTAATGTTCACATATTATATGATATAATGTAAAATGTAAACTAGAAATAGATCTTATAGAAAATTGTTTAAATATCTTAAAATTATTCAGAAGAATTCTTCCTTTCATGCCTCTATTTCCTTCCTATTTTTCTACTTCTCTACTGAGTATCTCCATTTTTCTCTTTTAGATGGAAACAAATTTTTAAAAAGAAATGAATTTTAGAAATGCTAAATTTAACATTTTCTTTATCCAATGCATAATTTTTTTGGGGAGACGATAATCCCAACCATGGGCTTTCCCATCAGACAAGGATTCATTTACATCTAAATATACCTCCTTATTTCATTTGCCATTTTTACCATGTCCTCTTTGGCTCACTAATTTAGTACAAACATTCCACTCCAATTTTCATAACAATAATTGACCAATTAAAACCTTTTTGAAAATGTCCCTCCAATGTGACATCATCATTAAGAAGAGACACTGAGGGCAAGAGAATTTTTCTTTGATTGCTCAAATGCAATTAGTAGATGTGACAGGGACAGTTAACCTGTTTCCAGCATTGTAATGATAGGAAAAGTTGATTAAATTTGAAATCTATACACCTATAAGTATTACAAGAAGAAACTAGTAATTTTAGGTGTTCTGGCTGTGATTTCATGTCAGAAAACATCCTCTATTGTAGGAATAAGTTCACCCCAGTTCCTGCTCTCCACAGCCATTCCCCAAACTATCCTAGCCTTTGGATTTTTACTTGTTTGTTGACTTTTAAGACTTTTAAGACTCAGATTCTTCAAGCTCATCTAAACTCAAACCATTGCCTGCTCTGATGTCTGATGCTCACATGCAGCCTCTTGATTCTGCCTAAATCTAATGTCACCCTATTCATATCCTATAGAAGTTTTCACTAACTTTGTCACTGAGTCAATTAAAAGGTGAGGTTACTTAAATAACTTTAATGTTCTATGAAATATCACTGGATATTTGAGACCTACTGAAATAAAGAATGATCTCTTCTGGACATCAGTGAGATGATGAAATAGGAAGTTCCATATGTCATACCCCTAAAGAAATACCAATTTTAACAATAACAATAATGAGAATACCTTTATGAAAGCCTGGGAGAACAACTGAGAGGTTCCAGTAACCACGTGGAACAAAAACATCAAAGAACAGAAGCACTGAAGAGGATAAGAAGAACAGTTTCATTTTACCCATGTCACCTCTCTCCCAAGGCAACACAGCTCAGACCAAGAGAGACTCACCTTGGCCTGCAACTTCTCCCATTGGGAAAAGCAAAAACAAAGTGAACACTTGGCTCCCCAGCCCTGCGGGAAGGTGTCCAAGAGTCCCATTTCCATCGCTCCACACCCAGAACATTGAGAGGACTGAAGTAGTTAAATAATCTGGGGACAGCAAAGAGTAGAGAAAAAGGGTAGGAGCTCATAGAAACCAGTATACAGATATCAACAACCAGCAGCAGATCCTACTAACCAGATTATGGACTCTAATAAGAGCCCTGACCATGAACCCAGTAGGACCCCCACCTGCAGACCCCATGATTAGCCACTGTGCACCATGCAGTGCTCCATGCAGTCCCTTCTTGTAGCCAACACTCCATGCTCCCCTGCAGACAATGCGTGCGAGCTCCCACAGACAGCACACAGAGGCATCCAGCTGAAACTGCTGGATTGGGAAAAGGGGCACAATGCTGAACAAACACTTCAGGGTACTGCCCTAGAGAAAATAAATAGGAGGCTCTCAACACCTGGCCTGGCTTTGTGGGATCAAGAGAAGGCACAGAGTCTAAGACTTCTTCACAGGGAACAAGAGGAATGGAGCAAGTGCATCCATAGAAAGAATCTAAGAGACCCCCAGTATCTCTGGCAAGGCTGACTCATGAAGACCTTTCTCCCTGAACCTAGTCAGTAAAACCTGGAGAAAGTGACTGCTTCTTCAAATGTGAAGACAGGAATACAAGGTTTCAAGGAACATGAAGACTCAAAGAAATATGCTATTACCAAAGGAACAAAATAAACTCTAGTAGCTGACCCCAAAGAAATGGAGATTTATTAATTGCCTGAAAAAGAATTCAAAATAATCATCTTAAAGAAGCTCAGTTAGATAAAAAAGAACACAGACAGACAACTCTACAAGATCAGGAAAATAATACCTGAGTAAAATGAGAAGTTTCAGAAAAAGATACCGTAAAAAAGAACCAAACAGAAATCCTGGAGCTGAAGAATATAATGAATGAACTACAAATCCAGTAGACAGACTAAACAACAGACTAGAGCATGCAGAAGAAAAGATCAGCGAACTCAAGGACAGATCATTTGAAATTATCTAGTCGAATTACAAAAAGGAAAAACAATTAAAAAGAATTAATAAAGCCTACAGCACTTATGGTGGACTATAGACATATACAAAGCATGCCATCTGATAGCATCACAATATACATTCTCAAGTATACACAGAACATTCTCCAGGATAGATCATATGTTAAGCCATAAAACTGGTCTTAAATTTAAGACTGAAATCATATCGAGTATCCTTTTCACCCACATGATATGTGCAATAATAATAGGAAGCAATAATAGGAGTAAAATTAGAAAATTCCCCTATATATTAAAACTAAACAACACATTCCTGAACATCCAATGGATCAAAGAAGAAATCAAAGGAAAATTTTAAAATATCTTGAGACAAATGAAAATAACATACAAAAACTTATGACATGCTGCAAAAGCAATTTTAAGAGAAAAGTTAATAGCAATAAATGCCTACATTAAGAAAAAAAGAAAGACCTAAAAAAAACAACCAAACTTTACACCTCAAGAAACTAGAACTAGAAGAACAAACTAAGCCCAAAGTTAAAGAAGGAAGGAAATAATGAAGATGAAAATAAATAAATGGAATAGAAAGTAGAAAAACAATAGAAAAGATCAACAAAAAATTAGTTGGTTTCATGAAAAGATAAACAAAATTGCCAGACCTTTAGCTAGACTAACTAAAAAAAAGAGAGAGAAGACTCAAATAAATATAATTGTAAATGAAACAGGAGACACTACAATTGATTCCACAGAAATACAAAGAATTGTAAGAGACTATGATAAACAATTATGTAGCAACAAATTGGATAACCGAGAAGAAATGTGTAAATTCCTAGAAATACACAGGCTACCAAGACTGAATCATGAAGTAATAGGAAAATCTGGACAGATCAAGATTGAATCAATAATTTAAAATTTCCCAACAAAGAAAAAAACCAAGATCAGATGTTTCACTAGTGAATTCTACCAAATATATAAGAACTAATATCAATGCTGCTCACACTTTTCCAAAAAATTAAAGAGAAGGAAACGTTTCCAGACTCATTTGGAGGCCAGCATTACCCTAATACCAAAGCTGCCTGATTTGGATATTTCAAGAAAAGAAAAGTACAGGCCAACATCCCTGACAAATATAGATGCAAAAATCCTCAACAAAATGCTAGCAAATTGAATCAACAGTATATCAAAATGTTCATACAGCATATCCAAGTGGATTTATCCCTGGGATGCAAGAATGGTACTACCTATGCAAATCAATAAATGTGATATACCACATTAACAGAATGAAGGATAAACATCATACTTTCTCAGTACGTGCTGCAAAAGCATTTAACACAATTCAACATCCTTCATGATAAAAACTCTCAAAAAATTAGGTATACAAGGAATGTATATCATCACCATAAAGGCCATATATGACAAGCCCACCATTAACATCATAGTCAACAGTAAAAAGCTAAAAGCCTTTCCTCTAAGACCAAAACAAGACAAAGATGTCCATTCTTGCCATTTTTATTTAACATAGTACTGGAAGTACTAGCCAGAGCAGCTGGACAAGAAACAGAAATAAAAGGCATCGAAATTGGAGAGGAAGAAGTAAAATTGTCTCTTTCGGCAGATGACATGATCCTATATATAGAAAACTCTAAAGATACCACCAAAAAACTGTTAGAACTAATAATAAATTCAGTAAAATTGCATGATAAAAATCAACAATATAAAATCAGTTGCATTTCTATATACTAATAATGATTATTCAGTAAATACTTTGGAATAATTTAACCAAGGAGGTCATAGATCTGTATACTGACAATTGTAAAGCATTGATTAAAGAAACTAAAGAATAAACTAAAATAATAAACAAATAAATAAATAGAAGGATATCCCATGTTCATGGATTGGAAGAATTAATATTGTTAAAATGTCGATAAAACCCAAAGCAATCTACCAATTCAATACAATTCCTACCAAAATTCCAAAGGCATTATTCACAGAAGTAGAAAAAACAATCCTACAATTCATACGGAATTACAAAAGACCCCCCAATAGTACAAACAGTCTTGAGGAAGGAAGACAAAGCTGGAGGCATCACACTTCCTGATTTCAAACTATATTACAAAGCTGTGGTAATAAAAACAGTATGATACTGGCATAAAAGCTGCCACATAGATCAACATAACAGGAGAGAGAGCCCCAAAATAAACCCATGCTTACTACAGTCAATGATCTTCAACAATGGTTCCAACAGCACAAAATGGGGAAAGTATAATATCTTTAATAAATGGTGCCGATAAAACTGGATAATTGCACACAAATTTACTAAGATCTTATGTTAAGTGTTCTTACCATAAACTATTAATAATAATAATAAAAACAATAATAATAAAGGGAGTCAGAGGAACCTTTGGGTGGTGAAGGCCTTGATAGTGGTGGTGGTTTCACAAGTGTATACTTATGCCCCAAATCATCTAGTTGTATACATTAAACATGACCAGCTTTTTACATATCAATCATACTCCAATAAAGTAGTTTATAAAAAGGAAACAAAGCTCATCTTAATAAAATAATAATCTCTTCTGAACTAGTATAGCAGTGTGTTGAAACACTCTTTCAGTATGTTTTCATGGCATTAACTTCATGAAAGACAAACAACTGGATGCTTTATTTTCAGGATCCCACTCTAATGAATGTAGAACATATTTTTTCTAGGTTCTGCCCAATATAAACTTACCTCCCTAACACTTTGATTGCTGACAAGAAAATATTTTTTCAAAAAAGTAAGAATCCTAACTTCATTATCTTCTATTGGATTGCTGCATTTTAGGAGGCAGTATAGTTAAAGGATTACAAGATCTAGGAGCAGTTAGCATGGGTTTGAATCCTGGCTCATTAGCTATGAGAAAATTTATCTATGCTGTTATCATCCTCCATATTCCCAATCTTATATAACCTCCAATCCACCCACTTTCTACTACTCTGGGGAAACTGAGATGAGACCACCTGGGAAACCTCTCCATTTACTTCTATCTCAATATGCTTTTCCGTCCATTTTTTCTTCTCATCTGCCTTCAAGGAAGATCTCTCCTTCTCCCTCTCCCTTTCCCTCTCTCTCTTTTCCCCCCCAACCACCACTTTCTTTTCAAGGCTAACTTCTCTTTCTGTGCTCTTATGTCAAGCCTTCTTCAGTTATTCCTTTCTTATATTTTGAGTCAGTCTTCAGAGCCTACTACGTACCAGATAGTAGGAATGGGTAATAAAATGGAGAGCATCCCTGCTCACTTCACAGGGCTCAAAGCCTAGAGGTACTGACAAATATTAACCAAATAATCACATAAATATCACTATTTAACTATAATGTAGATGTGTGATATAAATAAAAAGAATATGAAAGTTTATAAATTAACCAGGCATACCTCTGGGCAATTTGGTGCATAATCAAGATGATTAAAGGCAAAGCAGATGTTAAGTTCCAGAGAACTCACAGGATTCTCAGGGAGGGCTTTGGATTTCGACAGAACATGGAATTGAAATTTTGGAGTTAATCTTATCCAGATCTTATTTTATCAGGTCAACTTGAACAGGCGCCTGGGTTATAATTATGTGAAACTTAAACCAAGAGGCAGAATACTCTGAAGGCTAAAAACAAACAAAAGGGAAGAGACGGATTCTACCCCTAAAATAATATAGTTAAAGCATCCAATCTGAACATAAAAAGACACCGAAAATTGTCTAAAAGGCAAGGAAAAGGGCTGTTCAATCAGAAAGAGAATATATGTTACATTTATCTATAGAACAGGACTATAGGAAAATCAGATCCTGTGAAAGAATGATAAAGTTGTAAAATCATATGCATACTCATAGGTATTTTAAAATATAAAAGATGTATATGACCCAGGACTGAGAGTGTGATAACCAACCCAAATAATGATACAGGGAATAACTTAATATGTACTAAATCTTTTACTGGAGTAGTTGTAGTTTAAATCATCATTGCTGATCATTTTTTTTCTTTGCCCACTAAAGCCTATCTATCAGGAAAGAACTACAATGTAAGGGTTATTTTATTCAATATGAGTTACCATGAAAGAAAATCCGGTGGCCTTGAGAAACACAGAAATGTTAACTTTTGAGAAGACTGAGATCCTGGCTCTCATGTATTTGGAAGTGAACAATGTAAGGTGAATCTATACAAAATAAGTTGGAAAGATTGTCAGAATACATTGTAGAATAAAAAAAAGTTGCAGAATGATATGTGCAGTGACATCATATATATTAAAAGAACAAGCATACTATAATACTTGAGATTTTCTCTGAGTACATATAAGTATTTTGGAGCCTAGGAAAAAGTTTAAGAAAACATACCAGTGCCATGACAATTGCTATCTCTGAGAAGAACCAGATTGGAGTGGTGGTCAAATTTTTAATTTTATGATTATAGCCTAATTGTGTATTACTTCTGAAACTTAAAACTAATTTAAAAAAATTAAAATTCTTAAAATTTTAAAAAGAAAATGGCAATTATGAATCAAACACATTATTATTTTGGATTCTAGATATTAATCAACTATTTTGGAACCATAACAGAAAAATATGTTTCCATTAATTACCAGAATGAAATATGATATTAAGTTTTCATATTAATTAGCTTGAAGGATTTTAATTTTGTTACGTTGGGTTTCATCATTACAAATGTGTTTGGTTAATACATGTCTTTTAAAAAATAAAGACATGACCTCAAAGTACCAGGGCACTCTTTTTCAGTCAGCTTAGAAGTCAGAACACCTGAGTGTGAATCTTGGCCTTTCACTCACATTAAGAGAGTGATTTAAACTGCCTAAGCCTTTATTTCACCCCTGTAAAGTAGGGAAAATAAAACCTGCACCTTTCATATAGGATTTTATTTAATGTAGCTTTATAACACATTTTAATAAATGGTGGTACAGGTCTCACCTCAGTTTCTTGTTAATATAGTTTTTACCTTTACATGCACTACCATCTATTCCTGATGATCAGTGAATAGAATGCTGCAAAGGAAGCTACACTTGCTAAAACAGAATTCTCTATATACCACACAGATATGTACCAGATAATCATTCATTCCACAAATATTTATTAATCATCTAATACACTTCAGATCCTGAGCAAGGCTTTGGTCATGCCTTACCAGGACATGTAGGAAGTTATAAAAAATCATTTAAGCAAGCTGAAGCATAAAACCAACAAGTTGGAAAAAGTTTTCTGTATGTTAATAAACATGATATAATAAACCCTATTCATTCACACACTCTATATGCTGTGATGCGATTGATCCAATTTACATTCAAAACCCTAAAAGTCTTACACCTATTCTCCAAAGTGAAATTGCCTATCAAAAGAGATGTAGCTATGATTATAATCAAGTACCAACATTCTTCACAAAAACACATGCAGTGCTTCAAGTTGGGAGCAGCAGAAATAATAACCACATAGCATAAATAATGTTTCTCAAGCAACTACATTATCAATCTTCAGAGTGAGTGATGAAAATGGAACAAAATTCTCCTTATGATTATCAACAGAAAATGCTATTGACAGAACTCACAGGCTCTCCTTTGTCTGGTATATCTCTTATTTTAATGTTTCCACCTAAATAATCTAAAGAATGGAAGCTTCAGATATTAAAAATGTAAAGGAAGGCAAAACGTCAGTAATAAACTATAAATTAGCAAGATTATCAATAACTATTACTAGTAAATTATTAAATGAGTGTAACTTACACAAAGTTTACATATTCAGCTATATAAAATCAAAATGTATTTAACTCACATTCTGTTGTATATTAGTTGCTAAAACAGAAGACTAGAAAATATTTAAGAAAGTCATTCAACATGCTTATAAAACAAATTAAATATGTACATACTCCCTTAAATTTTTTTCTCTAAATTCTAGGTATAGAACATTTGAATAGCTCAGTGAGTACTAAGAAGGTAGTTTTACCAGAACACCAATAAAAAATTCTAATTATCTAATTCATTTCACCTGAGGTAGTAACCTTTTCTCCTAGATACATTTCTGTCAGAGTTCAGCAATTCAATCTATGCACAGTACCACATCAGGGATTGTTTGCTTCAGTTTTTATCTGGTTATATCAAAAATAAAATAAACTTCAAGAATTCTTCTATTTTCAAAACCTCTGTTTAAAAGAATTTTAACGTAAGTACTTCCAAGAAGATGTCGCTTTCACTGTAATACTGAATATAATATTAAATAAATCTTAGAACATATATTTTTTATTTTATTTTTTTATTATTTTATACAGCAGGTTCTTATTAGTTATCTATTTTATACATATTAGTGTATATATGTCAATACCAATTCATCCCACCACCACCACCGCCACCCCCCCGCCACGCCCCCGCCACTTTCCCCCTTGGTGTCCATAAGTTTCTTCTCTACATCTGTGTCTCTATTTCGGCCCTGCACACCACTTCACCTGTACCATTTTTCTAAATTCCACATATATGCTTTAATATACAATATTTGTTTTTCTCTTTCTGACTTACTTCACTCTGTAAGACAGTCTCTAGGTCCATCCACGTCTATAGAAGTGACCCAATTTCGTTCCTTTTTACGGCTGAGTAACATTTCATTGTATATATGTACCACATCTTCTTGATCCATTCATCTGTAGGTGGACATTTAAGTTGTTTCCATGTCCTGGTTATTGTAAATAGTGTTGCAATAAACATTGGGGTGCATGTGTCTTTTTGAATTATGGTTTTCTCTGGGTATATGCCTAGTAATGGGATTGCTGGGTCATATGGTATTTCTATTTTTAGTTTTTTAAGGAACCTCCATAATGTTCTCCATAGTGGTTCTATCAATTTACATTCCCACCAACAGTGCAAGAGGGTTCCCTTTTCTCCACACCCTCTACAGCATTTGTTGTTTATAGATTTTCTGATGATGCCCATTCTAAGTGGTGTGAGGTGATACCTCATTGTAGTTTTGATTTGCATTTCTCTAATAATTAGTGATGTTGAGCAGCTTTTCATGTCTCTTGGCCACCTGTATGTCTTCTTTGGAGAAATGACTACTAAGGTCTTCTGCCCGTTTTTTGATTGGGCTTTTTGTTTTTTTAATATTAAGCTGTATGCGCTGTTTATATATTTCGGAGATTAATCCTTTGTCCATTGATTCATTTGCAAATATTTTCTCCCATTCTGAGGGTTGTCTTTTCGTCTTGTTTATACTTTCCTTTGCTGTGCAAAAGCTTTTAAGTTTCATTAGGTCCCATTTGTTTTTGTTTTTATTTCCAATACTCTAGGAAGTGGGTCAAAAAACATCTTGCTGTGATTTATGTCAAAGAGTGTTCTTCCTAAGTTTTCCTCTAAGAGTTTTATAGTGTCTGGACTTATATTTAGGTCCTTAATCCATTTTGAGTTTATTTTTGTGTATGGTGTTAGGGAGTGTTCTAATTTCATTCCTTTTTTTTTTTTTTTAACATCTTTATTGGGGTATAATTCCTTTACAATGGTGTGTTAGTTTCTGCTTTATAAAAAAGTGAATCAGGGGCTTCCCTGGTGGCGCAGTGGTTGGGAGTCCGCCTGCCGATGCTGGGGACACGGGTTCGAGCCCTGGTCCGGGAAGATCCCACGTGCCGCGGAGCAGCTGGGCCCGTGCGCCACAACTACTGAGCCTGTGCTCTAGATCCTGTGCTCCGCAACGGGAGAAGCCACTGCAACGAGAAGCCCGCGCACACGAACGAAGAGTGACCCCCGCTCGCCTCAGCTAGGGAAAGCCCGTGCGCAGCAACAGAGACCCAACAGTCAAAAACTAAAATAAATAAATTTATTTTAAAAAAAAAAGTGAATCAGTTATACATATACATATGTTCCCATATCTCTTCCCTCTTGTGTCTCCCTCCCTCCCACCCTCCCTCCCACCCTCCCTATCCCACCCCTCCAGGCAGTCACAAAGCACCAAGCTGATCTCCCTGTGCTATGAGGCTGCTTCCCACTAGCTATCTACCTTACGTTTCGTAGTGTATATATGTCCATGCCTCTCTCTCGCTTTGTCACAGCTCACCCTTCCCCCTCCTCATATCCTCAAGTCAATTCTCTAGTAGGTCTGTGTCTTTATTCCTGTCTTACCCCTAGGTTCTTCATGACATTTTTTTCCTTAAATTCCATGTATATGTGTTAGCATACGGTATTTGTCTTTCTCTTTCTGACTTACTTCACTCTGTATGACAGACTCTAGGTCTATCCACCTCATTACAAAAATGTAGCTGTCCAGTTTTCCCAGCACCACTTATTGAAGAGATTGTCTTTTCTCCATTGTATATCCTTGCCTCCTTTGTCAAAGATTAGTTGACCAGAGGTGTGTGGGTTTATCTCCGTTTTTTTCCCCTCAAGATTGCTTTGCCTATTCAGAGTCGTTTGTGTCTCTGTACAAATTTTAAGATTTTTTGTTATAGTTCTGTATAAAATGCCATTGGTAATTTGATAGGAATTGCATTGAATCTGTAGATTGCTTTGGGTACTATAGTCATTTTCACAATGTTGATTCTTCCAGTACAGAACATGGTATATCTCTCCATCTGTCTGTGTCATCTTTGATTTCTTTCATCAGTGTCTTAGAGTTTTCTGAGTACAGGTCTTTTACCTCTTAGGTAGGTTTATTCCTAAGTATTTTGTTCTTTTTGTTTCTATGGTGAATAGGATCGTTTACTTAATTTCTCTTTCTGATCTTTCATTGTTAGTGTATAGGAATGCAAGAGATTTCTGTGCATTAATTTTGTATCCTGCAAACTTACCAAATTCATTGATTAGCTCTAGTAGTTTTCTGGTGGCATCTTTAGGATTATCTATGTATAGTATCATGTCATCTGCAAGCAATGACAGTTTTACTTCTTCTTTTCCAATTTGTATTCTTTTATTTCTTTTTCTTTTCTGATTGCCGTGGCTAGGACTTTCAAAACTATGTTAAATAAGAGTGACAAGAGTGGACATGCTTCTCTTGCTCCTGATCTTAGAGGAAATGGTTTCAATTTTTCACCACTGAGAATGCTGTTTGCTGTGGGTTTGTCATATATGGCCTTTATTATGTTGAGGTAGGTTCCCTCTATGCCCACTTTCTGGAGAGTTTTTATCATAAATGCATGTTGAATTTTGTCAAAAGCTTTTTCTGCATCTATTGAGATGACCCTACGGTTTTTATTCTTCAACTTCTTAATATGGTGTATCACATTGATTGATTGGCATATATTGAAGAATCCTTGCATCCCTGGGATAAATCCCACTTGATCATGGTGTATGACCCTTTTAATGGGTTGTTGGATTCTGTTTGCTAGTGTTTTGTTGAGGATTTTTGCATCTATATTCATCTGTAGTATTGGTCTACAATTTTCTTTTTTTGTGCTATCTTTCTCTAGTTCTGGTATCAGGGTGATACTGGTCTCGTAAAATGAGTTTAGGAGTGTTCCTTCCTCTGCAATATTTTGGAAGAGTTTGAGAAGGATGGGTGTTAGCTCTTCTCTAAATGTTTGACAGAATTCACCTATGAAGCCATCTGGTCCCGGACTTTTGTTTGTTGGAAGATTTTTAATCACAGTTTCAATCTCAGTACATGTGACTGGTCTGTTTATATTTTCTATTTCTTCCTGGTTCAGTCTTGGAAGGTTATACCTTTCTAAAAATTAGTCCATTTCTTCCTGGTTGCCCATTTTATTGGCATAGAGCTGCTTGTAGTAGTCTCTTATGATGCTTTGTATTTCTACGGTGTCTGTTGTAACTTCTTTTTCATTTCTAATTTTATGAATTTGAGTCCTCTCCCTCTTTTTCCTGATGAGTCTGGCTAATGGTTTATCAATTTTGTTTATCATCTCAAAGCACCAGCTTTTAGTTTTATTTATCTTTGCTATTGTTTTTTTTTTTTTGTTTCTATTTCATTTGTTTCTGCTCTAATATTTATGATTTCTTTCCTTCTACTAACTTTGGGTTTTGTTTGTTCTTCTTTCTCTAGTTCCTTTAGGTGTAAGGTTAGATTGTTTATTTGAGATTTTTCTTGTTTCTTGAGGTAGGATTGTATTGCTATAAATTTCTCTCTTAGAACTGCTTTTGCTGCATCCCATAGGTTTTGGATCGTCGTGTTTTTGTTGTCATTTGTCTCTAGGTATTTTTTGATGTCCTCTTTGATTTCTTCAGTGATATCTTGGTTATTTAGTAATGTATTATTTACCCTCCATGTATTTGTGTTTTTTACATTTTTTTTTTAACCTGTAATTTATTTCTAATCTAAATAGCGTTGTGGTCAGAAAAGATGCTTGATATGATTTCAATTTTCTTAAATTTAACGAGGCTTGATTTGTGACCCAAGCTGTGATTTTTTCCCTGGAGAATGTTCCATGTGCACTTGAGAAGAAAGTGTAATCTGTTTTCGGATGGAATGTCCTATAAATATCAATTCAATCTATCTGATCTATTGTGTCATTTAAAGCTTGTGTTTCATTATTAATTTTCTATCTGGATGATCTTTCCATTGGTGTAAGTGAGGTGTTAAAGTCCCCCACTAGTACTGGGTTACTGTCGATTTCCTCTTTTATAGCTGTTAGCATTTGCCTTATGTATTGAGTTGCTCCTATGTTGGGTGCAAATATATTTAAAATTGTTATATCTTCTTCTTGGATTGATCCCTTGATCATTATGTAGTGTCCTTCCTTGTCTCTTGTAATATTCTTTATTTTAAAGTCTATTTTATCTGATATGACGATTGCTACTCCAGCTTTCTTTTGATTTCCATTGGCATGGAATATCTTCTTCCATCTCCTCACTTTCATTTTGTATGAGTCCCTAGGTCTGAAGTAGGTCTCTTGTAGACAGCATATATATGGGTCTTGTTTTTGTATCTATTCAGCGAGCCTGTGTCTTTTGGTTGGAGTATTTAATCCATTCACATTTAAGGTAATTATCAATATGTATTTTCCTATTACCATTTTCTTAATTGTTTTGTGTTTGCTTTTTAGGTCTTTTTCTTCTCTTGTATTTCCCACTTAGAGAAGTTCCTTTAGCATTTGTTGTAGAGCTGGTTTGGTGGTGCTGAATTCTCTTAGCTTTTGCTTGTCTTGTAAAGCTTTTGATTTCTCTGTCGAATCTGAATGAGATCCTTGCTGGGTAGAGTAATCTTAGTTGTAGGTTTTTCCCTTTCATCACTTTAAGTATATCATGCCACTGCCTTCTGCCTTGTAGAGTTTCTGCTGAGAAATCAGCTGTTAACCTTATGGGAGTTCCTGTGTATGTTATTTGTCATTTTTCCCTTTTTGCCTTCAGTAATTTTTTTTGTCTTTAATTATTGTCAGTTTGATTACTATGTGTCTCAGCGTGCTTCTCCTTCAGTTTACCCTGCCTGACACTCTCTGCACTTCCTGGACATTGTTGGCTATTTCCTTTCCCATGTTAGGGAAGTTTTTGACTATAATCTCTTCAAATATTTTCTGGGTCCTTTCTCTCTCTCTTCTCCTTCTGGGATCCCTGTAACGCGAATGTTGGTGTGTTTACTGTTGTCCCAGAGGTCTCTTAGGCTGTGTTCATTTCTTTTTATTCTTTTTTCTTCATTCTGTTCTTTAGCAGTGAATTCCACCATTCTGTTTTCCAAGTCACTTAACCGTTCTTCTGCCTCACTTATTCTGCTATTGATTCCTTGTAGTGTACTTTTCATTTCAGTTATTGTATTGTTCATCTCTGTTTGTTTGTACTTTAATTCTTCTAGGTCTGTGGTAAACATTTCTTGCATCTTCTCGATCTTTGCCTCCACTCTTTTTCTGAGGTCCTGGATCATGTTCACTATCATTATTCTGAATTCTTTTTCTGGAAGGTTGCCTATCTCCACTTCATTTAGTTGTTTTTCTGGGGTTTTGTTTTGTCCCTTCATCTGATACATAGTCCTCTGCCTTTTCATTTTGTCCCTCTTTCTGTGAATGTGGATTTTGTTCCACAGGCTGCAGGATTGTAGTTATTGCTTCTACTGTCTGCCCTCTGGTGGATGAGGCTATCTAAGAGGCTTGTGGAAGTTTCCTGATGGGAGGGACTGGTGGTGGGTAGAGCTGGGGATTGCTCTGGTGTGCAGAGCTCAATAAAACTTTAATTCGCTTGTCTGCTGATAGGTGGGGCTGAGTTCCCTCCCTGTTGGTTGTTTGGCCTGAGGCAACACAGCACTGGCACCTACAGGTCCTTTGGTGGGGCTAATGGAGGACTCCAGGAGGGCTCACACCAAGGAGTACTTCCCAGAACTCCTGCTGCCAGTGCCCTTGTCCTCATGGTGAGCCACAGCCACCCCCACCTCTGCAGGAGACCCTCCAACACTAGAAGGTAGGTCTTGTTCAGTCTCCTATGGGGTCACTGCTCCTTCCCCTGGGTTCCAACGTGCACATTATTTTGTGTGTGACCTCCAAGAGTCGAGTCTCTGTTTCCCCCAGTCCTGTCGAAGTCCTGCAATCAAATCCCACTAGTCTTCAAAGTCTGATTCTCTAGGAATTCCTCCTCCCATTGCCAGATCCCCAGGTTGGGAAGCCTGACGTGGGGCTCAGAACCTTCACTCCCGTAGATGGACATCTGTGGTATAACTGTTCTCCAGTTTGTAAGTCACCCACCCACCGGTATTGGGATTTGATTTTATTGTGACTGCACCCCTCCTACAGTCTCAATGCAGCCTCTCCTTTGTCTTTGGATGTGGGGTATCTTTCTTGTGAGTTCTAGTGTCTTCCTGTTGATGACTGTTCAGCAGTTAGTTGTGATTCCAGTGTTCTCGCAAAAGGCCATTAGCACATGTCCTTCTACTCTACCATCCTGAACCGATCTCTTAGTATATATTCTTTACAGAATATTGCTGACTAAGGCAACATATTTTAATGAAGGAGCAAGTTAAGTCTTTGTTATTGATTATTTTTTGGAAATACGTGTTTACATGTTTGTTTTATCTCTACTCATAATCTGTTTTTAAACGATGTGTAAATAGAAGATCCTAAAAATATATAAGCAATGATGATTACCTTATTCTGTCTACATTGAACATACAGACAATACAGATAATTTTTATATACAATAATGTCACTAAAAATATTACAGATGCTCCAAAATTTTTAAGTAGTGTTAATTCTTCTTAATTGTCTCAGTAATGTCATGTGTTTCCTACCTTCTAGATCCAAATTGATTGCAAACCTAATTGAATACAAACCTGTAAAATTTAAACAAAAGTTTGAATAGTTCCTGCCGTGTCCAAGGTTTATGCCAGCTATTATGTCTGTGGAGTTCTCCCAGAAAGAAATTCATCAACAAAGGAGAGAAAAGGTACAGAGGGGGCAACTGAAAAAAATAAATAATCCCATTTGTGCTCTATTTGATTCCACCTTCCATTTCTGTCTATAATTATATCCTTTGGGAGAAATAACAGATTAAGTACAAGCTCTAGATTCATGAGTGGACTGTGCATAGTAGAGCACAGAAAAAAGAGTAGCCAGTGTGGCACAGTTATACCAAGTAACTGTAAGACTCTAAAAGTCATGTCTGCCCTAAAATCCCTTGGAAAAAGAGGAGTGAAAACATGACTGCTAGGTGGTAACAATTTCTCAATAACAGCATCCTCCAGATGCTCTTGGTGTGGTCCCTAACTCCTTCCTCATGTTCTCTAGAGCCACAGTATTTAAAAATTGTGGAGATAATATTCTGAATATTTTTAAACTACAATTAAAGATGTTCTTGGCATGAAAAACGTTAAGAATTGGCCTTTGTGCCTCAAGTTGAATATATAGTTAAATAGAAATTAACTCAAATATTTCTAAATAATTTTCTAGTTAACTATGGCTAGGGAAAAAAATAATTTGCTTGAGTCATTGTGTTTGAAAATCTATATTTAGAATGTATTAACCTATAAGATAACCAAAATTATCATTTTGGATTCTCCATAAAGCCTGCAGTCTTGATAAGAAATTGGGATAAAATTGTATTCACACCAAAGTACACTCTAGAGTGCTGTCCAAAACAACTTTTTGCGATGATGAAAATTTTCTGTATCTACAATGGCCAATACAGTAGCCACCTGCTACATATAGCTATTAAACACTTAAAATGTGGCTAGCACAACTGAGGAACTGAATTTTTAATTTTATTTAATTGTGATTGGCTTAATTTTAAATTCAAATAGCTACATCTGACAAACGGCTAGTATATTGAACAACACAGCTCTAGAAATTGCTTTTTGTTTTATTTTTCATGATGTGAAATTCTTTTGTTATGATATCTTGTTAGCTGAATTTCACTAGATAAAAGGTAGTGGTGACTCCCATGTAGCAGGTTGAAGAGATCGATACCTCTGTACTATCATTTGCTGCTTAGAAAACCTCCCTTACAATATAGAACCACCATTGGTGCCTATTATCTACACTAAAAGTGGTTGATTGATTGTGATTAAAAGCACTGTTTCCCTAAACTGGCAGGTATCTTTGGAGAAAGCACTGGGAGAGGACAGAATTTTAAGCTGTTCTATGTCATCAAGGTTTTAGTTTATCAGGTCTTTTCCCTTATGACTAGTTAAAAATAAGTTAGTTAAAATAAAAGAAAAACAGGCAGCTGAAGAGAATATGCATCACAGTGTGGAGGGGCATGAAGAAAGTCTTAGGTGGCTAGGATACAGACACTGGGTATCAGTGGGAAAAGAGGGAACAGATGCTCTGAGAAAAAAGAATTCTGACAGGAAGGATGGGAAGGACCACCAAAGATGATGTTCACCTATTCCACAGTTTAATCCATGATGCTTCATTTTATAGCCTTCTCTTGTTTAATTCAAGACAGATATTGCTGGTGCTGTTCATTATAGGGTATGGATGTATAACTAGAAACATCAGTTCCTGGCTTAACGTCTTTTCCAAGTTAAGAAAACATATAGAAAAATCAACTGATTTTGCACTTACTTCTGTTCAGATCTTTTTGCTTTACTAGATACATAATGACATATTCAAAATTTGGTCAGAAAAATGTTAAAACAAGATCATTCCTTCTGCTATTCTTTGCTCTTTTAGAGATTTTACCAAAGGCTTTATGTTTTCCTTAAGTGCTTAATAAATCTGATTTATGTATTTAATTCTCTTAATAAACAAGAACATGTGAGATACAAGGAGGAGGAGAGAAGGACAAAGAGAGGGGAGGGATATGCAAATAAGGTAAAGGAGGAGGGAAAGAGAGGAAAGATGAAAGGGAAGTTGAGGAGGGACTGAGAGGAATGGAGGGAGGGAAGGAGGATAGAGGAAAGCAGAGGAAATGAGAAGAAAGAAAGTGAAGGAATAGAAGCAGTTTGCTAAAACCTCCTGTGTCATGCACATTGGCAGTAATGAAACCAACCAGCTACTGTGTTTAATTATTCAGCAGAACATTTAGGTGATAAGAGAATGATTACAAAAGTTCTTAACAATTCAGCCCCCCAAATCCAGCTTTCATCATTATAAAACACTCTAAAAGGCTACTGGTTTTTATATTATTATAAACTGCAGGTGCCCAGTATGTCCCTTTCTGAATGTTACAATATTCTCATAGCTTTGGTAAATAGGATGCAAAACAACATTAAAAATAAAATTAATGTTAAAAGAATGCATCTACATATCCAGACTATTTTTCAATTAGATATTGATTTTATGCAGTGTGATAGGCTATTATAGAGCATAAACTATATACTTTAAATTTAGCAATAAATAACGCCATGAAGAAAAATTTCATCATTGGACTCTATTTCAGACTTTTCTAATCAGGGAGCCATAATACACTAGTTTACCATTATGACTGCCAAGCAAAACTGAAGTAAGGACTCTTTCTCCCTAAAAGTAATTGAATATGAAGGCCAAAAGCAGTGCTTGGAAGGATCATCTTATCTAGAGAGAGACTAGCAGGGGTACATATCAAGATAACTAATGGGAAAGAAGTATCAGGTGCCAATGAAAACTAATTTAGGTAAGGATGTCAGGGTTATTTTTCTGTAGTCTGGATGAGAAATTATTAAATTTAGAGAGTTTTCAGTTTAACTTAATTGTGACTATGCCTGCTAGTTCCATATTTGAAGATCTGGCAGGGAAAAAAGTGTGTGGAAATTTCAAAATATCCTCAGTGATTACAAGTCAACAGGAAATGGAAACTCTTACAATTGATGACAAGAGGAGACCACCCAACATTTCAAATTAAGGAGTCTCTCAAAGTAAGGCGATTGCTCCCCCAAAAGAGCACAAAGATCCTTCAGCGCCAGGATCCTTTGTTGTCAGAACATCTACATTAGCACTGAATGTGATTCTCCCTCTAAACGTAAGTGGTTCCAAGGAGGCTCTCTGGTAAATTGTAGTCTGTTTGCTAGAGGTAAGGTGACCCCTTCTCCAAATCCACATATACTGAGGATCAGTAAGTGGGGGTCTACAGCAGGTCAAAATTCTCATGCCTTCCCCAGATCACGCCACTCTTGCTGTTTCATGACCCTAAAGATGCCCACAGGTCATGTACCAGATAGAAAACGATTCTCAATCTATTGCCCTTTCCTCATTAATCTCCCCAAGCCCGAAACAGTCATGTATACACTTTTCATTCACCTTTTCAATAAAACTGTAACATTAACACCACACACATTACAACTTCGTACAACTATTTAAGCCCTATATTTAAATTAGAAATATGCAAGCTTAGAAATTCTCCAGTATTAGAAAATGTCTAATAAAACAGACTATTCTCACTACCTTCAGTATGATGCGTCACAGTAGGATATGTCTCATCTGTTTTACGTCAAGATGTCAATTGACCTCAACTGATGCTCCCTCAGTCTCTGGACCCGATGGCTGAATCTATTTATTACACTGCCTCATCTACCACCAGAATTCCAACTCTACTTCTGGCCTCCCTCCCTCTCTGTAGGGCTGACTCCATATACTAGCCCAACAGTCACATAACTGAGTAATGTAAGAAGAAAAATATGGTCAGACTCATTCCAGGCATTGAAGAAGCCACTATGCCTATTAGAGACAGCATGGTTTCCATATAGAACAAATAAGAATAATCTGCCACCCACAAAGCAGCTACTCTTCTTCAAAAATCATGGCCACTGGCAGGCTGCTTAACAAATATAACCTCTGGCAGCTGCATGACAGATCCATGCATCTGCACTTGTATACATTTCCACAGGCTGTTTTCCCATCTGCAGGATATGACATATGCCAGTTGACTGGCTTATTGCAGGCTTAGAGAAGAGCCAGAGAGAGTGTTGGAAGGCACCTCATGTCTATTCATTGCTTTTCATTTTTTCCCTTTGCTCTGGGGCTTTTGGTCTTTCATCTTTTGGATCCTGCCTGCTAAATTATTTATTTAACTTCAAGTGGTCATTTGTGGCTAACAAAGCTAAGATTTTCTGAACATGTAACTTGCACTGAGTCCAAACTGCTTAAATGCCAGTAATCAACCTAAATCAACAGACTTCACTTTAACTGCAATTCTATCTTGGATTTCACATGTTAAAAGTGAGCTGATATCTAGGAATAAACCTACCTAAGGAGACGAAAGACCTGTATGCAGAAAATTATAAGACACTGATGAAAGAAATTAAAGATGATACAAATAGATGGAGAGATATACCATGTTCTTGGATGGGAAGAATCAACATTGTGAAAATGACTCTACTACCCAAAGCAATCTACAGATTCAATGCAATCCCTATCAAACTACCACTGGCATTTTTCACAGAACTAGAACAAAAAATTTCACAATTTGTATGGAAACACAAAAGGCCCCAAAGAGCCAAAGCAATCTTGAGAACGAAAAAAGGAGCTGGAGGAATCAGGCTCCCTGACTTCAGACTATACTACAAAGCTACAGTAATCAAGACAGTATGGTACTGGCACAAAAACAGAAAGATAGATCAATGGAACAGGATAGAAAGCCCAGAGATAAACCCACACACATATGGACACCTTATCTTTGATAAAGGTGGCAGGAATGTACAGTGGAGAAAGGACAGCCTCTTCAATAAATGGTGCTGGGAAAACTGGACAGGTACATGTAAAAGTATGAGATTAGATCACTCCCTAACACCATACACAAAAATAAGCTCAAAATGGATTAAAGACCTAAATGTAAGGCCAGAAACTATCAAACTCTTAGAGGAAAACATAGGAAGAACACTCTATGACATAAATCACAGCAAGATCCTTTCTGACCCACCTCCTAGAGTAATGGAAATAAAAACAAAAATAAACAAATGGGACCTAATGAAACTTCAAAGCTTTTGCACAGCAAAGGAAACCATAATCAAGACCAAACGACAACCCTCAGAATGGGAGAAAATATTTGCAGATGAAGCAACTGACAAAGGATTAATCTCCAAAATTTACAAGCAGCTCATGCAGCTCAATAACAAAAAAACAAACAACCCAATCCAAAAATGGGCAGAAGACCTAAATAGACATTTCTCCAAAGAAGATATACAGAATGCCAACAAACACATGAAAGAATGCTCAACATCATTAATCATTAGAGAAATGCAAATCAAAACTACAATGAGATATCATCTCACACCAGTCAGAATGGCCATCATCAAAAAATCTAGAAACAATAAATGCTGGAGAGGGTGTGGAGAAAAGGGAACACTCTTGCACTGCTGGTGGGAATGTGAATTGGTTCAGCCACTATGGAGAACAGTATGGAGGTTCCTTAAAAAACTACAAATAGAATTACCATATGACTCAGCAATCCCACTACTGGGCATATACCCTGAGAAAACCAAAATTCAAAAAGAGTCATGTACCAAAATGTTCATTGCAGTTCTATTTACAATAGCCCGGAGATGGAAACAACCTAAGCGCCCATCATCGGATGAATGGATAAAGAAGATGTGGCACATATATACAATGGAATATTACTCAGCCTTAAAAAGAAATGAAATTGAGCTATTTGTAATGAGATGGATAGACCTAGAGTCTGTCATTCAGAGTGAAGTCAGTCAGAAAGAAAAAGACAAAAACCGTATGCTAACACATATATATGGAATTTAAGGGAAAAAAAATGTCATGAAGAACCTAGGGGTAAGACAGGAATAAAGACACAGACCTACTGGAGAACGGACTTGAGGATATGGGGAGGGGGAAGGGTGAGCTTTGACAGGGCAAGAGAGAGTCATGGACATATACACACTAACAAACGTAGTAAGGTAGATAGATAGGGGGAAGCAGCCGCAAGGCACAGGATATTAGCTCGGTGCTTTGTGACAGCCTGGAGGGGGGGGATAGGGAGAGTGGGAGGGAGGGAGACACAAGAGGGAAGACATATGTATATGTATAACTGATTCACTTTGTTATAAAGCAGAAACTAACACACCATTGTAAAGCAATTATACCCCAATAAAGATGTTTAAAAAAAAAAAAAAGTGAGCTGAGATCAGGTACAGTAATGGGAACTAAACAGGGTACAAGTTAATCTGAAAGTAACCAAGGGATTTATGCAGGACCAGTTACATAATTTGGGGCAGGGCAGTGGGGGGCTCAATGCAAAATGAAAATGCAGGGCCCTTTGTTCAAAATGTATTCAGAATTTCAAGACAGCAACTTCAGATAATTAAAATAAATGTGAGATAACTTCCAAACACGGGGCCCTGTGTAACTGCACAGGTTGTACAACCATGAAGACAGCCCCAGATATGTGGAAGAAAACATGAGCTATTTTGCCATTTCTTTCAAACATTAAGCTACTTATAAACACTAATATGTTGGCAATATTTTCTTCACAATCAATAGTATTTTCAACAAAAGTTTCTGTTTAGATTTTACAACGGCTGTTTTTTTCTTTTCAACTGTTCTAAGAAAACAAACTTTGAAATTCTACTCATAGCATAAAGTGTAATGAGGTTTCAAAATGTAATTGCCTGCCACCTCTCTTGCCTTTCCAAATCTACTATAAATACTAAAATGTGCAAAGAAAGCTTATAAATGATAGATCCTATGGCCGGATTTAGGCAACCCTAAATCTTAAACTTAGCAGTGAGCACCTGCCACTAACAAAAGCTATAGGCGCCAAAGTCTAGGAACAACGTGGCCACTGTACAACGTTCTCTGTAATAAAGCAGGAATCAACATCCTGAGGAGGAAAGCACGGAGCTCTACTATGACCCACATCACTAACCAAATTTTATCAAACTGTGTCCTAAAAACAAAGAACTCTAAAATTCTCCACCCTTCATACTTTTATTAGAGTAAAAACAGATTTCTATAAATTAAAGCTGGAATTCACAGTATCAAACACCAATAAAATTATATTTTATGAAATTTTTTAAAGGTAAGGGTAGATTAGTAACTGAGGCTACCTCACATTTCTTGATCTCAGCTTATTCTCAGGATATCTCTCAAGTAAGCACCAATCCATTTTGAGCAAAGTGCTTTGTCCAACAGATTGACCATGTTAGAAAGTTTGCTACATTTAGCAGAAACAAAGTGACCATAATTGATCACTTTACATGGTAAACATAACATTCCAAAGGCTTTGTGATAATCTGGTTACTAATTGTATCTATGGCTATATGAAGAGGGAACCATGGACATCTCTACTTAAATAAAGCTAGAGGCTAGCGAACCTTCTGGACTTGGAATAATTGTAACTAATATTCTTTAAGAAATAGTTATAGAAATGGTAACTTTTTTATTTCAGTTCACATACCATATTTACATGTGTTCAAATGATTCCCCCTCATAAGACTAACTCCAAAATATATATATCTGAATACTCAGAAGCTTGTAATAATTTATTTTTCGCTATCTCCCTTGTTTCATATCAGATCTTCCTTCTCCCAATTCAGTTCATCCTTCTATTGAGGGTATTATGCCACCATTCTTCCAAGCACAGGTCTGTCTGATATCTAAGCCATCTTGGGCCATTTTCGTTTCTCACCCTTTAAAGTCTCTACAACTGTCAATTCTTCCTTCTTTATAGCTATCCCTTCCCTTTCCATTTCAACTGCCCTCGTTTTAATCCTTATTATCTCTACTGGAAATGTTAAAAAAAAACCTCTTGATTCTTCTTGCCTCCAAATATCGAGCCCTACAAAATAATCTGCACATCACAACTGATTAATCTTCCCACAAAATCTATTTGATTTTCTCCCTCCCTAATCAAATATTCCTCACTCAATAAAGTCCAAATTTGTTAGCTTGGTATTCAGTATGGTTCCTCCAAATTTAGTTTCAAAACCAGATTGTCCACCATTCTCCTGCTGTAGACTCTATAGCATAGTGCTTAAAAGCATGGGCTGGGAACTCCAATTTCATTATTGCAGAAAAGAAGCAGTATTAGCCCTCTCTTTAAAAGAGGAAAATATGGACTTAGGAATATGATTCCCCTAAGAAGGAAACAAGCTTTTAATAAAAAAAAAAATTAAAGCAAATCTCTTAGAGCCAAAAGCACTTTCTCTCCCAGATAAGTACTATGAAATGTGTTAATCACTGCTAATAAGAAAGCGAATTTATAAGCTCTGAAACTAAAGTACATTGATTTACTGATTAATCAAACTGATATGACAGTCTCAAATAAGACTAACCTTAATTTCATTTTGCTGTTCATCCTTAATGGTGTGTTCCTGTGAGGAGTTTTTCTGCCAGTCCACATAAATAGATTCTCTTGCTGGAAAACCGTCTTATAAAGAGTCCTCATACATCCGCCCAAATTGCAAATCTTTATGTTTATTCAGGCATTGAAGTCTTGTTTACAGGCAATCATTGTTTTACTCTGATGCTTTTATAAAATGAAGATCTCCAAAAAGAGTCATAAAATTGACTTTCTGAAAAGTCTGTTTCTGATAAGTTTTAAATCATACCACTGAACTGGTTAAGAAATTACAAAACTCTAATGGAAAACCTGACAACTTCATCCAGATCAACAGGAATTACATGGGGCTGAATGAATTGATAAATATGATTTATAATTTGACTTTTTCTGAAATATACTGGTTTCAATCTTTGTTTTCCAGAAAAACCTTTCATCTTACACTATAACCTATAACACGTTGATAAAGTACACCTTTGTAAACAAAGATGAAACATTTATCTTTTTCTCTCTACCTGATCCTTCCAGAATTTGGCTTTTCCAGCTGGCTCACCTGTGAACTTGGTGGCTTATTGCAATCAGATTACAACCAGTTATACTAATCATTGTTTTAATATGTTCTTTCTTCTTGTTTTCAAATTATTTCTGCTTTATACCCCTTTCTGCTGCACCAGGACTTCATTAATGTTACTAGCTATATTACTTATATCCTATCTGTTTTATAAGATTGCTGTCTCTTACATTACTCAATGTGTAATCAGGCCTGTGACAAAATTAAAAACGGATAAACATCTTAAGACAGTAGATCATATATTTAACTCTACATAGACTATTGTAATAGCACAACTGTAGATATGGGAAGAAACAACAAGGGAAAACATTTCCTGGATCATAACAGACTAGTAAGACAGGTGATCCAGAGAAGTTTAGATTATCAACAGGGCCTGATCCAAAAATTAACACATTGAGTGGCCTATCAACAGAATCTTCATCTGATCTAGGAATAAGCCTTCTTAGCACTGTGGGACAAAATTGGTCATGAAATACCTCCCAAACATTTGTCGAATTTATGACCAAGAGGAGGCACTGTGGATGAAGAATGTCACCTGCCATATCAATAAACAAAGGATGTTCCAGCCATCAGGCTATCAGTCATTGCAGCCACCCACAACTGTGCACCTTGAGGGGATTCAGGATGGAGAAGAGCAGGATACTGGCCCTAGATAGTTAAGGTGCATATCAAAGAAATGATTTCAATGAGCCCACACTTTTGCATCTTCCCATACATAGAAAAGTACTAAATTCACTACCTTGAGATGTATGGTTTTTCTTTAACCAACAGTAATCTTTTTTGTTTTCTAAGCCTTTAAATAGTGATTTAGGCTTTTTTGTTTGTTTTGTTCTTTTTTTAATTGAAGTATAGTTGATTTACAATATTGTGCTAGATTTTCTCTCTCTCTCTCTCATATATACATATATTTATATATAAATATATATACTTTTTCAGATTCTTTTCCATTATAGGTTATTACAAGATATTGAATATTGTTCCCTGTGTTATACAGTAAGTCCTTGCTGTTTATTTTGTATGTAGTAGGGTGTATCTGTTAATCTCATACTCCTGATTTATCCTTCCCCACCGTTTTCCCTTTGAACTATAAGTTTGTTTTATATGTCTGTGAGTCTGTTTCTGTTTTGTAAATAAGTTCATTTGTATTATTTTTTAGATTCTACATACAAGTGATATCATATATTTGTCTTTCTCTGTCTGACTTCTTCATTTAGTATGATAATCTCTAGGTCCGTCCATGTTGCTGGAAATGACAATATTTCATTTTTTATGGCTGAGTAATATTCCATAATTAACAGTAATTTTTTGATTTTCCGACTACCTGTTTTTTTTAAAAAAAACTACGATATATCCTGGCTCCTCCCTGGCTTCTTTGGAAAGGTCGCTCAGAGTTATCTGAGAGTTCATCTTACAGGCTTAAGTACTCAGAAAGTCCACCAAATAAAACATAATTCTCAACTTTGAGATAGCACATTTTTTTCTCAGTTGACACTGGATTCTAAGAGGCTTGAAAACAGAGCCTGGAAATTTTCTGATTCAAAAGACTTTTATAGAACTGGTACCATGCTAGGAATTTATCCCACGGTTATACCCACACTTGTAAATACAGGTAGCACCTCTGAAAAATACACAAAGAATGTTCAAAAATGATTGTTTCTGGGGAAAAAGTAAAGATAAATAATAAATTTTAAAAAGAGAAAAATAATTTCCCTGGGGCAAAAAAGGAAAGAGACTGCCCCCACCCTTTTTCTTTTATCATTTACTTTAGAAATCTTGTCACTGTTTTTTCTCTATCTCTTTGAAATATATGTAAATAAACTTCTTCCCAGCTTTTCACCCAGGAATGTCTTTCTCAAGGACATGAGAGCCATCTCTTTGAAATGTACTCATCAAAGAAGATAGCACCCTATCTCCCAATTTATGTGGGAGCCTAACTTCTATAGGCATGTGGCTCCAAGCTACAAACCTATCTCCTGTCATACAGATATAAGAAGTTTAACCTTACTATGGATAAAGGCAATTACCTAACACAGATTGTCATTCTAATTACCTGATTAATTTATGGTGAATTATGCAGGCAAAAGAGTACTATCAAGTACTCTTATTTGAGGACTAGTTATTGTTCTTGAGAACATGTATGTAATGGGTTGTATCTGCTTACTTATATAAAATGGTGAGACTTCCTTCTGTATCTGCAATCTCTTTAGCGGTTTGCCTGTGATTTGTGTCGTATTCTGGTTTAATGCTTACTCAATAATAAAACCTTCCTTTCTCTTCTACCTTTGTGAAGAGGTTTTCAGGATATATTGTTTTTAATCTTATTTACCCCCAAATCACTAGACATCATTGTATCTTTTGAATTTGTACATATCTGCATATATTAACTACTCAATAAATAATGAAAAGAACAAATTAAGAAAAGAGGGGGTAGGGATGCAAAGTGTGGGAGGTAAAGAGCAAGGAAGAAAAGAAGAAGAGAAGGAGGAAGGAAAGAAAAAAAACAAGATAATGATAAAAAACAAGAAAAGAGCAATTCCACTTAGGGAAAAAAAAGACTTCAAAAATAATGAAGACTTTCCAGCAATACTCTAGAATCAAAGGCTCTATAAGTTGAACATATTGTATTTTAAGTAATTAAAGGGCAGAACAATCAAGCTAATATCCCATTCTCAGAAAAAAACTTACTCAGCAACTGACCCAGACTAAAGTCACAAGTCAAGTCAAGTCTAGCAGTTCTTAAACTTGTCCTGGACTCCATTTACAGTCTGGTGAAAAATAAAAGCTCTTCTCAAAACAATGACCATAATACATAAAACAAAAAACATAGATTTAAAAGGAAAACAATTACATTGACAGTTCTAAAAATATTTTTAAATTTGTTGTATTAACAAACATGAAATAACAAGATCTAGCAGTGGATCTAATAACTTCCATAATTTAGAGGTAGTGCAATCATAAACGATATTTTGCATATCTGTATTGTGGTATGAAAATATCTGTAATTTCTATTCATGAAAAAGTCTTAGGTATTGCCAGCACTACTGTGGTTTGTCGCCTATATTAATAAATAAACAAAATGCTAAATTTGAGATAGAACTTTGAAAATAAAGTTCTAATTTTTTTCTCAACCAAGTCCAGAGACCCCTGGATTCTATAGATGGATTTCTTTAGACTTTAGCCTAAGAAGCCCCATGTGGGTTGTAACTTTAGAGCCCAGAATGTTTCTTCTGTGATCAAAGAATCTAGGCAATATACACCACAAGGGACAGGAAGTTCCTACTCCAGGAAGATAAACCACTTTCCTGGTCTAAGGAGCACCTAAATCTCCTTACTCTCTTACTCCAGTATAACTTGACCTAGTACTCCTGTAATAAGAACCTTACAATGACTGCAAATAAATTACATGAATATTGAGTTTACTACAAAATACACTACAGTTACTAATACTGTACAATCTAGTTGAATATTTGTCAACATTTAGTGTGCATAAAAATCACCTGGGAAGCTTGTTTTTTGAAAAAGATTTACGACCTCATCATCAAAGTAGCTCTAAATGGGGAACTGAAATCTTCACTTCTACTAGCACCCAAAGTGATTCTTATCCAAGCAGACAACTGCCGAACATTTAAGAAACACCAAAAGAATTAAAGAGAGGCCTCAGGGCTTCCCTGGTGGCACAGTGGTTGAGAGTCCCCCTGCCGATGCAGGGGACACGGGTTCAGGCCCCGGTCTGGGAAGATCCCACATGCCACGGAGCGGCTAGGCCCGTGAGCCATGGCCGCTGAGCCTCCGTGTCTGGAGCCTGTGCTCTTCAATGGGAGAGGCCACAACAGTGAGAGGCCTGCATACCTTAAAAAAAAAAAAAAAAAAAAGAGAGGCCTCAAACTCAATAAACAGAAAGCTAAACTCTTAATTAAATATAATTAGTATACTTAATATCTTCAAAGATATTTAAATGTTTATATAGCTATAAAAAGAAGAACCACAATAAAACCACTGGCATTCTTGGAAATTAAAAATGGTATTGCAGATACAAAAACTACATAGCTGAAGACATAAACACACTAACAACACAAATTAATGATGAAAAAAGAAAGCCAAAGAATTCTCCCAGAATGAGAAAATGGCAAGAAAATGCAAAGTATGAAAAGAAAAAAAAATTAAAATCCAGGAGACTCATCCAGACAGACCAACATCCACCTTAACAAGAGTTTCATAAGAGAGAAAAAAAATAGAAAAAAAGAAGTGTCTCTTCCTATAAATGGGTCTGGAAAATATACACACAAAAATAGCAATTATCTTGGGCAATAAAAATGGAATTGAAATGGAGAGAAAAGTGACATTAATGTTTCCTTAACATATTTCTGCAATTGTATGATCATTTTACAAGAATAAATTCACACATTCCTTATGAAATTGGTTTATTAATTGTACACAGATAAAATTAATATCAAAGACACATCAGGAAAATGCTAATAGAAAGAAAGCCACAAATATCAATATTAACACTAGGCAAAATAAAATTCAGAGCAAAAAATATTAAGAAAGATAGAGGAATATTTTATAATGATAAAAAGGAATTGATCAGAAAGACAGGATAGTCAAGAACATTTCTGAACTTAATAAGTTTCTAAATATATGAAACACTTGTGGGGTCTAGGTCACACCCACAAGCAGGCCAGCACCAGCCATGAACATGCTACCTTGGCTATACAGACAGCAGTACAGGAAGTCTACTCCACCCTCCAGCAATCCAGTAGCAACAATACAAGGCAGGGCCTCACAGCAAACCAGGCCGAGGGCCAGCCTTGCCTACCAGTGCACCTACAGTAGTCAGCCCTGCCACAACAAAGTATGCATATAGCCAACATAGGGGACACCCCTAAAGCATACAGCTCTAATGGCCAAAGGGGGGTATGCTGCTAGACCACACAGGATATCTCCTACATAGGGCCACTCTCCAATAACAGGAAAGCTAACCAACATACCTAACACATAGAAATAAACACAGAGAATTAGACAAAATGTGGAGACAGAGGAGTATGTTCCAAATGAAGCAACAAGAAAAATCCTCAGAAAAGGAACTAAATGAAATGGGTATAAGCAATCAAACTGATAAAAGAGTTCAAGGTAGTGAGTATAAAGATACTCATCAGTATAAAGATACTCATCAAACTCAAGAGAAGACTGGATGAACAGAGAATTTCAACAAAAAGTTAGAAAGTATAAAGAAGAATCAAGTAGAGCTGAAGAATACAATTACTGAAATTTAAAAATAAGACAGAAGGAATCAACAGTAGACTAGATGATACAGAGGAACAGATCGATGATCTGGAAAACAGTAGTGGAAATTACCCAAGCTGAATAGAAAAATAATAATAATAATAATGAGGATAGTTTAAGAGACCTCTGAGACAACATCAAGCATACTAATACTTGCATTATAGGGGGTCCCCAAAGAATAAGAGAGATAAAAACATAGACAACTTATTTGAAGAAATAATACCTGAAAATTTACCTAATCTGAAGGAGGAAACACACATCCAAGTCCAGGAAGCACACAAAGTCTCAAACAAGATGAACCCAAAGAGGCCCACATCAAAATACATTCTAATTAAAATGTCATAAATTAAAGATAAAGAGAGATTCTTAAAAACAACAAGAGAAAAGCAACTAAATACATATAAGGGGACTCCCATAAGACCATTGTTTGACTTTTCAGCAGAAACTTTGCAGGCCAGAAAGCAGTGGCACCACATGTATTCAAAGTGCTGAAGGAAAAAATCTACAACCAAGAATATTCTACCCAGCAAGGTTGTCATTCAGAATGGAAGGACAGATAAAGAGTTTTAGAGACAAGCAAAAGTTAAAAGAGTTCATCAAAACCAAATCAGCCTTACAAGACATATTAAAGGGACTTCTCTAACCAGAGAAGAAAAGGCCACAACTAGAAATGAGAAAGTTATAAAAGGAAAAATCTCACAGTAAAGACAAATATATAGTCAAGGTAGTGGACCAAACAATTATAAAGCTAGTAGGAAGGTTTAAAAAAAAAAAGAGTAAAATCAACTATAAGGGATATGCAAAATTAAAAGATGTAAAATATGATATCTAAAATGTGGCTCAGGGCAATAAAAATGTAGGACTGTTAGAATGTGTTTGGGATCATTAACTTAAATTAGGCATATATATACATATGTTGTCACATATGAACCTCATAGTAACCACAAAACAAAAACCTATATTAGATGCATGAAAAATAAAGAGAAAGGATTCCAAACATAACACTAAAGGTAGTCAAAAATCACAAGGAAAGAGAGCAAGAGAAGATGAAATGAACAGAGAAGAATTACAAAAACAACCAGAAAACAATTAACAATTTGGCAATAAGGAAATACTTATCAATACTTACTTTCAATGAAAATGGACTAAATGCTCCAATCAAAAGACACAGAGATAAGAAAACAAGAACCATCTGTATGTTGCCTACAAAAGACTCTCTTCAGACATACACAGGCTGAAGGTGATGGGATGGAAAAATATATTCCATACAAATAGAAACAAAAAGAGAGCTGGGGTAGCAATACTTGTATCAGACAAAATAGACTTTAAAAGAAAGACTATAAAAAAAGACAAAGAAAGGCATTACATAGTGATAAAGGAATCAATCCAACCAGAAGATATAACAATTGTAAATACATATGCATGCAACATACAAGCACCTAAACACACAAAGCCCATATTAACAATATAAGGGAAGAAATTGACAGTAATAAAATAAAAGTAGGGGACTCTAACACCTCACTTACATCAATAGACAGGTATCCAGGCAGAAAGTCAATAAGAAAACACTGGCCTTAAAGTACCCAACAGTCCAAATGGCCTTAACACATACATAAAGAACATTCCATCCAAAAACTGAAGAATACACATTCTTTTCAAGTGAATATGGAACATTCTTCAGAATAGAACACATGCTAGGCCACAAAACAAATCTCAGTAAATTAAAGAAGATCGAAATCATAGCAAGCATTTTTCCAACTGCAACTGTATGAGACTAGAAATTGACTGCAAGAAAAAACTGGAAAAAACATAAACATATGGAGCCTAAACAATACACTACTAACAAAACTAATGGGTAATTGAAGAAAACAAGGAGTAAATCAAAAAGTGTCTTAAGACAAATTAAAATGGAAACACAACAGGCCAAATGTATGGGATGCAGCAAAAGTACTTCTACAGGGAAGTTTATGGTGATAAAGGCTTACTCCAGGAAACAAGAAAAATCTCAAATAAATGATCTAAATGTATACCTAAAAGAAACAGAAAAAAAAACAACAAACAAAACCCAAAGTTAACAGAAGTAGGGATATAATAAAGATCAGAGCAGAAATAAATGAAATAGAGACCAAAAACAAAAAAATAGGGAAGATCACTGAAACTAGAAGCTGGTTCTTGTAAAAGATAAACAAAATTGATAAAACTTTAGCCAGACTCATCAGTTACAACCAACACTGCAGAAATACAAAGGATCGTAGAGGTTACTACAATTATATGCCAACAAATTGTAAAACCTAGAAGAAACAGATAACTTTCTAGAAATATATAATCTCCCAATACTTAATCAGGAAGAAATAAAAAAATATGAACAGAGCAATTACTAGTAATGAACTTGAATCAGTAATAAAAAAACTACCAACAAACAAAGCTTCAGGACCAGAGAGCTTCACTGGAAAATTCTACTAAACATTTAAAGAAGAGTTAACACCTAACCTTCTCAAACTATTCCAAAAAACTGCAGAGGAAGTAATACTTCCAAGCTCATTCTTTGAGGCCAACATCAAACTGATACCAAGACCAGACAAAGACACAACAAAAAAGAGAATTACAAGATAAACATAGATGCAGAAATTCTCAATAAAATATTAGCAAATAATACATTAAAAGAATCATACAACATGATCAATTGGGATTTATTCCAGGAATGAATGAATTGTTCAATATCTGTAAATCAATTGATGTGATATACCACATTAACAAACTGAAGAAGAAAAATCATACAATCATCTCAATAGATGCAGAAAAAGCATTTTGACATACACTCTGACATCCATTTCTGATAAAAATTCTCAACAAATGGGTATAGAGGAAACATACATCAACATAATATAGGCCATCTATGACAAACCCACAGCCAAAAACATCCACAAAGGTAAAAAGCTGAAATTTTTTTCCTCTAAGGCCAGGAATAAGACAAGGATGCCCACTCTCATCACTTTTATCAAACATATTATTCAAAGTCTTAGCCACAGCAATCAGACAAGAAAAATAAATTAAAAAGGAATCCAAATTGGAAACAAAGAGGTAAAATTGACTCCATCAAAAAAACTGTTAGACCTACAAAATAAATAGCAGAATACAAAATTAATATACAGAAATCTGTTCCATTTCTATACATTGATTATGAGCTATCAGAAAGAAAAATTAAGAAAGCAATCCCACTTACAATTGCGTTAAAAAGAATAAAATACCTGGGGAAATAAGTTTAACCAAGGATGTGAAAGATATGTACTCTGAAAACTATAAGAAATCGATGAAAGAAATTGAAAATGACACAAATAGATGGAAAGATATACAATGCTCATGGATTGGAAGATAAATATTGTTAAAATGATCATACTACCCAAGGCAATCTACAGATTCAATGCAATCCATATCAAAACACTAATGGCATCTTTCACAGAACTGGAACAAATAATTCTAAAATTTGCATGGAAACACATAAGACCCCAAAGAGCCAAAGAAATCGTGTGAAAGAAGTACAAAGCTGGAGAAATCATGCTCCTTGATTTCAAACTATATTATAAATGTATAGTAATTAAAACTATATGACATTAGCATAAAAGCAAACATGCAGATTAATGGAAAGGAACAGAGAGCTCCAAAATATAACCATGATTATATCGCCAATTAATCTACAAGAAAGGAGGTAAGAATATATAATGGAGAAGAGTCAGCCTCTTCAATAAATGGTGCTGGGAAAACTAGACAGCTACATGCAAAAGAATCAAACTGGACTAATTTCTCACACCCTACACAAAAATAAACTCAAAAGGGATTAAAGACTTAAATGTAAGACCTGAAAACATAAAACTCCTGGAAGAAAACACAGGTGGGATACTCTTTGATATCAGTCTTAGCAAAATTTTTTTGGATCTGTCTCCTCAGGCATGGAAAACGAAAGCAAAAATAAACAATGGGACTTCATCAAACTGAAGGCTTTTTCCAAAAAGACAGAAACAATCAACAAAACGAAAAAGTAGCCTACTCAATGGAAGAAGATACTTGCAAATGATATATCCAATAAGGGATAAGTAATCAAAATATATAGATAATTCAAACAATTCAACATCAAAATAGCAAACCCAATTAAAAACTGGGCAGAGGACCTCAATGGACATTTTTTCCAAAGAAGACATACAAATGGCCAACAGACAAATGAAAAGATGTTCAACATCACTAATCATCAGGGAAATGCAAATCAAAACCACAATGAGATACCACCCCACACGTGTCAGAATGGCTATCATCAAAATGACAACAAGCAACAAGTGTTGGTGAGGATGTGGAAAAAAGGGAACCCTAATGCACTGTTAATGAGATGATACATTAGTGCGGCCACCATAGAAAACAGTATGGAGGTTCCTAAAAATTAAAAGTAGAACTACCATACAGTTCAGCAGTTTTGCTTCTGGGTATTTACCCAAAGAAAATAGAAACACTAATTCAAAAAGATATATGCACACCAGCGTACACTGCAGCATTATTTACAATAGCCAACATATGGAAACAAGTGCTCGTCAATAGATGAATGGATAAAGGAGACGTAGGGGAAGGGATCAAGATGGCACAGCAAGAGGACAAGAAGTTCACCTTCTCCACAAACACGTCAAATATACATCTATATGTGGAACAATTCTCGTGGAAAACTAACTGGAAACTGACAGAAGGATTCTTATACAACCAAGGCTGCAAGACAGATACACACAAAATCAGGTAGCACTGGAAGAAAAGAATCAGGTGGGGACCTGTACCCCTGGCAGGTGACTAAGAGGAAAAGAGAGATCCCTGGGGTGGAAACTCACTCTGGGGAGTCAGCAGGTCAAGCCACAGACTGCGTGTCCTAGGCCAGGTCCTGGCCCTTGGCTGCTCAGAGAATGGCTGGGACAGACAGAAAGGCTGGAGAAGCCTAGATTCCACTCACGAGGAGGGCATGGTGCTGGCTTACCCCCAGGCAAGGCAAAGAGAGGTCTGCCCCAGTAGCTACCACCTCCCTACACTTCCCCAGTTCAAGCCAAGCAAACGTCCTGGCCCCAGTCACTCCACACCACAGCTTGGCACTGGATCTAGTGCAGCCAGGACCTGAGAAAAGACTCTACCTAGGGACACAGAGGCAATCCAGGAGCCCAGGGCATAGTGCGGGTGGGGCAGCAGCAGCCACTGTTGGCACTTACCCAAGCTGCACATCAGAAACAGTCCAGACTTCTGAAAGCAGCACAGCACCCAAATTCCCATGACCAACTCAGTGTACACCCCAGCCCAAGCTGAACAAATGCTTCGGTCCTGCCCACTCCGTTCCACAGCCTAACACTAGAACTAAGGCAGCCACAACAGTGTAAAACCCACAACCATGGGCTGCATCTGAGCAGAGCCACAGATGCTTACACAGGCAGAGCATCAGACCCCTGTAGGCACATAAGCTCCATTTGCTTCAGCACTCCCCTCCTTTGGGGCAGAGGCCCCAGTGTGGGGAGAAGGAAAAACACACACTTAAAGCGAACAGAGCCAGCTGGAGCCTGACCCTCAGGACTTCCACTCTTAGCAACTTAGGAGCAGACCCTGCCCCGGACAGGGCAGTGACAGCCACTGAGCAGAGAGGAATTCCCACCTCACATCCTGTACAGGCTTTAGCTTCTCCATCAGCAGCCACACCAACTACTAAGGTCATACTGGCCAGCACACCCTGTGGAAAGATATGACAGGCATAAACAACTCCAGCCCTCCCACCAAAGGCATTGGGCATAGCAATTTCCATAAGAATGCTCTCACATAACAACACCTCTTCAAGGCCACAATAGGTAAATGTTTTACCTATATTCATAGAGACAGAGAAAGTTAAGTAAAATGAAAAGGCAGAGGAACTACTCTTAATTGAAAGAGCAAGAGAAAAGTTCTGAAAAAATAAATAATGAAACAGAAATAAGCAATTTATCAAAGAATTCAAAATGTTGGTAATAAAAATGCAAACTGAATAAGGGGAGAAGATTGATCTAAACACAGATCATTTTAACAAGGAACTAGAAAATATAAAGAACCCAATATCTGAGAAAAAAAAGAACACTAGGGCTTCCCTGGTGGCACAGTGGTTAAGAATCCACTTGTCAATGCCAATGCAGGGGACACAGGTTCGAGTCCTAGTCCAGGAAGATTCCACATGCTGCGAAGCAACTAAGCCTGTGTGCCACAACTACTGAGCCTGCGCTCTAGAGCCCACAAGCCACAGCTACTGAAGCCCATGCACCTAGAGCCCGTGCTCCGCAACAAACAGAAACCAACGCAATGAGAAGCCCACGCACCACAACAAAGAGTAGCCCCCACTCACCACAGCTAGAGAAAGCCCACATGCAGCAACAAAGAGCAAACACAGCAAAAAATAAATTAATTAAATAAATTTTTTAAAAAAAGGAACTCTAGAAGAAATGAGTAGCAGACTAAATGACACATAAGTGATCTAGAAGGTAGAATATTGGAAATCACTTAATCAGAATTGCAGAAGGAAAGACCAAAAAAAAAAAAAAAGCACAACATACAAGTTCTCTAAGATAACATCGAATGTGCCAACATTTGCATTATAAATGTTCCAGAAGGAGAAGAGAGAGAAGGGAACAGAAAATGTATATGAAGAAATTGTGGCTTAAAATTTTCCCAAATTGAAAGAAGAATAAGGATATCCAGGTACAGGAAGCACAGAGGGTCCCAAACAAGATGAACCCAAACAGACCAACACCAAGACATATCATAATTAAAATGGCAAAAGTTAAAGATAAACAGAGAATTCTAAAGGAAGCAAGAGATAAAGAGTCATATACAAGGGAATCCCCATAAAGCTATCAGCTGATTTCTCTACAGATTTGCAGGCCAGAAGGGAGTGGCATGATATATTCAAAATGCCAAAAGGGAAAAACCTGCAACCAAGGATACTCTACCCAGCAAGATTATCATGTGGAATAGAAGGAAAGACAACTTCTCAGACAAAACTAAAAGAGTTCAGCAATACTAAACCTATCCTAAAAGAAATGTTGAAGGGTCTTCTCTAAAAGGAAAAAGAAGAAGCTATAGGAAAGGGAAAATCCAACTAGGAAAGGCAAATATATAGTAAGGATTGAAGGTCACTTAAATAAGCCAGTACATGTATTAAAAGACAAAAAAATGTAAAAACAACTATAACTATAATAAACAGTAAAGGGATAAGCAGGAAGATGTAAAATATGACATCAAAAACACAAAATGTGGGGGAGGGGAATAAAAAAATGTACTTCTTTTTGGGGGGGGGGCATGCCACACAGCTTATGGGATCTTAGTTCCCCAAACAGGGATCGAACCCAGGCCCTCAGCAGTGACAGTGCAGAGTCCTAACCACTGGACTGCCAGGGAATTCCCAAAATGTAGATCTTTTAGATATGTTGGAACTTAAGTGACTATCAGTTTAAATCAAGTAGATATAAGTACGGGTCAACAAACACAAACCCTATGATAACCACAAATCAAAAGCCTACAACCTGTGCTATGGTATTGTCACAAAAACAGATTTATAGATCAATGGAACAGAATAGAGAGCACAGAAATTAAACCCATGCACCTATGGTCAATTAATCTACAACAAAGGAGGCAAGAATATACAATGGAAAAAAAAAAGACAGTCTCTTCAGCAAGAGTGCTGGGAATGCTGGACAGCCACATGTAAAATGGTGAGATTAGAATATTCCATTACAAGCTATATACAAAAATAAACTCAAAATGGTTTAAAGACCTAAATGGAAGACTGGATTCCATAAAACTCCTAGAAGTGAACATAGGCAAAACACTGACATAAATCATAGCAATAATTTCTTGAATCAGTCTCCTAAGACAAAAGAAATAAAAGCAAAAATATACAAATGGGACTACATCAAACTTAAAAGCTTGTGCACAGCAAAGAAAATCATCAACAGCACAAAAAGACAACCTATTGAATACGAGAAAATATTTGCAAATGATATGACTGGCAAAAGGTTAACACCCAACATACACAAACAGCTCATACAACTCAATAAAAAAAAATAATAACAAACAAGCCAATCAAAAACTGGGCGTAAGACCTAAATAGATCAAAGAAGACATATAAATGGCTAACAGGCACATGACAAGATGCTCAACATCACAAATTATTAGAGAAATGTGTATCAAAACCACAATGAAATATCACCTCACACCTTTCAGAATGTCTATAATCAAAAGTCTACAAATAAAAAATGTTGTATAGGATGTGGAGAAAAGGGAGTTCTCATACTCGGTGGGAATGTAAATTGGTGCAGTCACAATGGAAAACAGTGTGGAGTTTCCTCAAAAAATTAAAAATAGAACTACCATATGATTCAGCAATTCCATTCCTGGTTATATATCTGGAAAAAAGAAAACACTCATTCGAAAAGATACATGCACCTCAACGTTCATAGCAGCATTATTTATTATAGCCAAGACATGAAAGCAACCCAAGTGCCCATCAACAGACAACTGGAAGAAGAAGAAGATGTGGTACCTATATATATATATATATATAATGCAATGTTACTCTGCCATTAAAAAAAAAAGAATGAAATACTGCCATTTGCAGCAATGATACAAACTGCTAGGTATAAAATAGATAAGCAATAAGGTTATACTGTATAGCACAGGGAATTAATCATTATCTTGAAATAACCTACAATGGAGTATAATCTGAATCGCTATGCTTACACCTGAAACTAATATAATAGTGTAAATCAATTACACTTCAATAAAAAAATGTAAAAAGAAAAAGGAGATATGGTTCATATATACAATGGAATATTACTCAGCCATTAAAAAAACAATCACATCAGCCATTTGCATCAACATGAATGGATCTAGAAGGTATTATGCTAAGTGAAAGAAGTCAGAGAAAGACAAATGCCATATGATCTCAATTATATGTGGAATCTAAAAAACAAAACAAAAACAGATATAAAGAACAAATGGGTGGTTGCCAGAGGGGAGGGTGGGGGAAGGTGGAGGGAATAGGTGAAGATGATTAAGAAGTAAAAACCTCCAGGTATAAAATAAGTAAACCACAGGGACATGATATACAGCATAATGAATACATTCAATAATATTGTAATAATTTTGTAGTGGGACAGATGGTTACTAGACTAATCATGGTGATCATTTTAAAATGTATGCAAATGTCAAATCACTATGTAGCAAACCTGAAACTGATATAATATTGTATGTCAACTATATTTCAATTTAACATAATAAAAATAAAAAATAAGTAAATGTATGGAACAAAATGCCACTAAAAATACAAAGAGAAAATGGAAATCCACTGTAATGTGGGAGACTTCAACTCTAATAAATGAGGCAGAGACAAGAGTAAAAATGAAGATAATTCATTTATTACAATTAAGAAGTTCAAGAAAGTTATTTTTTTAGAATTTTCTATGAACAAAAACAGAATACACATTTTTTTCAAATAGGCAACTTTCAAAAAAAACCCATGAATTAAGCTACAAAGAAAATCCCTAAAGTTTTCCCAAAAAAAAGAAATCCAAAAATGTTTCCAAAATAAAACCTATACTGTTACCAAAATTCAGTGAAACTAGGTATTAATTTTATAGGATGAGAAAAACAAAGTTTAAAATTTTGAAATACCCTTCTAAGACTCCTAGGCCAAAAAAGAGAAAAATATTAACTAAAATTTATGCCTATTTAGAAAAAGAGTAAAAAGTACTGCCCCTCAAATATAAGGTGTCCAGAGAAAAAAGTGACATCATAAATAAATTTAAGACATTAAGAGAAAAAAATGAAGAAGACTAAAAATAAACTAAATAAATGTACTCAGTATATAAAATAATGGCAAAATTAACTCGGGAATTAGAAAGTAGGAGTTAATAAAGATAAAAACAGAAATTAAGTAATTTAAAAAATTAACAGTAATCTTAATTACCAAAAGAAATCTTTACAGAGAATAAAATAGAAGAAGTCAGATTTGTAAAATTTAGGCTAAAAAAAAAAGACACATTTTCCTAATGCTGTTCATTTGTTGACTCTTTTCTACTTTGCAGAATTTATTGAACTTTTCTTTTGATCCATTTTTGTGAATGCTCCATAGATATCTGAAAGGTGTGTGTTAGTTGTATATAAAGTCCTATACACCAAATCAAGTTGCAAACTGTCCATTTTTGTCCAGGGTGGTCAACAAATAATAAATAAAAACAAAAACTGCTCTATTTTGAGGTCTTCTATAATATGCCTTAAACCAACTTTCCTAAGTTCAATTCCAACCAATATTAAGTGTGAATTGTCCACTCCTATTACATAAGTCTCTTTATCACCTCCCATATTTATTTTTCCTCCCTGATTTTTCCCATTCTTATTTCTCACTAGGGCAATCCCTAATTAACATGAAACTAACACTACCTAGTGCTAGATTTCATTCCAGAGTAGTTTCCCTAGAGAACCCAACTTATGACCCATGAGTGAGGATTTGAAGGAAGAGTGTTGTGTTGAACTCTAGTAGTTTGCTTTATGTTATTCTCATCTCCTAAATAGGCATGCAATTATTAGAATCAGAGACTATTTCTTTTACTTCTTTTCTAGTTCTATGAAGCATATGACAATGTGGGAATACAGAACAGTTACCTAATAAATATTGATGATCAACCGGCTGACATGAAACTCATGATATTATATAAATACTACATAAGAACTTGTTTTAAACTCTGCTCTAGATTTCAGCTTTACCTTTCTCAAGTTTTGGAAAAGTAAAATAAAATCATGATTTTATCTAGCCACCTAGAAGGTATCTCTAAGTTTGATATCAAATTTATGGATCATGAGTTGAACATTCTCTGTAATATCATGTACAGCATGTATTTAATAGTCGCAAGAGCAAACAAGTTCTAGAAATCATTATTATCCACATATTTTATTTACAAGGCACTCAATCCTTTCTTTTTAATCATCAAGATGTAAGAGATTTTAACCTTCTCTTATTGGATAAATATTTATTAGATGCATTAAAATTTCTCACCAGGTTCTCAAATGTCAGCAATTCATTATCTTTTCAAAAAATATTTATTAAGCAATTATTACATCCCTGGCACTGTGCTAAGCAGTGGGGGATATAAATATTAATAAGACATCATTCCTCTACTCACAAAACTCATCATCTACTAGGGAAAGGAAGATACATAAACAAATGTATTAAACTCAAGATCTAATTGAATTCCAGCACTGGCCATCATTTTTCACAAGAGGTCTTATTTGGAAAGGGCAGTTACTAGGGGGAGATGGTCATGAGAAACAAGCTCAAGTTATAAGTCTTCTAATTCTTGTTTCTCTTGAACATAGACAAATTATACAGCTTAATGGAAGAGCAGTTTGCTGCTTTACAAAGGACATAATAATTTCTAAACTATTTGCTCTACAAGGCAATCTGGTCCTAATAATAAAATGTGCAGATAAACATGCTAACTACTGCAAATATAAGGCGTTAGTATTAAGCCAGTACCTAGCACAATGCCTCACACAGACTAGATTTAACAAATACTTATTAAATTTAATCAGTACAGAGCCAGAGTCAAGATGGCGGTGTGGGAAGATGTGGAGTTTGCGTCTCCCCACAGCTAGGGTGCCTGCCGGACACTGGTGGGGGACCTCGATGCCCAAGGAGATGGGAGGAACCCCCAAGCGAACCATGTACCAGCTCCACTGTTGGAAGCCTCAGGTCAAACAACCAGTAAAACAGGAACACAATTCCACTCAAAAAAAAAAAAAAAAAAAGACAGCAAAAAATGTCACAGATGAAGGAGCAAGGTAAAATCCTACAAGACAAAATAAATGAAGAGGAAATAGGCAATCTACCTGAAAAAGAATTCAGAGTAATGATAGTAAAGGTGATCCAAATCTCAGAAATAGAATGGAGGCACAGATTGAGAAAATACAAGAAATATTAAACAAAGATCTAGAAGAACTAAAGAACAAACAGAGATGAACAACACAATAATTGGAATGAAAAATACACTAGAAGGAATCAAAAACAGAATAACTGAGGCAGAAGAACGAATAAGTGAGCTGGAAGACAAAATGGTGGAAATAACTGCCAAGGAGCAGAATAAAGAAAAAAGAATGAAAAGAATTGAAGAAAATCTCAGAGACATCTGGGACCACACTAAACTCACCAACATTCGAATTATAGGGGTCCCAGAAGAAGAGAAAAAGAAAGGGTCTGAGAAAATATTTGAAGAGATTATAGTGGAAAACCTCTCTAACATGGAAAGGAAATAGTCACCCAAGTCCAGGAAGCACAGAGAGTCCCATACAGGATAAACCCAAGGAGAAAATCACCTAGAAACATATTAATCAAACTAACAAAAATTAAATTCAAAGAAAAAATATTAAAAGCAGCAACAGAAAAACACAAAATAACATACAAAGGAATTCCCATAAGGGTATCAGCTGATTTTCTTTTGTCTATAGTAATACCTTTCCCAATGAGTTCCATACTTTTTATTCTCTCATATTGTTGTGTCATCTCAACTTAAAGAACTCCCTTTAGCATTTCTTGTAAGGTAGGAATACGGGTGATGAACTCCTTCAGCTTTTGATTGTCTGAGAAAGCCTTTAACTTCCCTTCATTTTTGAATGACAGTTTGCCAGGCACTGTATTGTTGGTTGGCAGATTTTTTCTTTCAGCACTTTGAATATATCACCACATTTGTCACTGGCCTGCATAGTTTCTGCTGAAAAATACATTGATAATCTTATGGGGGAAGGGAGGGTCCCCATGTATGTAGCAAGTCATTTTTCTCTTGCTGCTTTCAAATTTCTCTTAGTCATTAAGTTTGACAATTTGATTATACTGTGTCTTGGTGTGGGTCTCTCCAGGTTTTTTGTTTTTTTTTTTTTTTTTGGTGTTTTTTAGACTTCCTGGATGATGTCTATTTTCTTTCTTGGTTTGGAAAATTTCCAAACATTATTTCTTTGAATAAGCTTTCTGCTCCCTTCTTTTCTCTTCTTCTGGAACTCTCATAATGCATACATATCCACATGATGATACACATATGCATAAGTTTCTTAAGCTGACTTCACTCTTTTTCTTTTTTTTCTTTGCTCCTCTGACTGTATAATTTCCACTGACTTGTCTTTGAGTTTACTGATCCTTTCTTTCCTGTCTGATCTAGTCTGAGCTAAGCTCCATCTATGGATTTTTTCCCCCATTCAATTGTATTATTCAGCTCTATGATTTTTTTTTAACATTTTGTCTTTGTTAAAATTCTTACTTTGTTCATAAATTGATCTCCTGACCTCAATGAGCACCTTCCTGTTCATTATTTTGAATTATCTGTTGGGTAAATCACATATCTCTAGTCTACGAGGGTCCGTTTCTGGAGAGTTAGTTTGTTCTTTTATTTGGAACATATTTCCCTGTTTTTTTCTTGACTCTCTCTGTGTTTTTCTGTGCATTAGATAAAATAGCCACCTCCCCAGTTGAGAGACTGGCCTCAAGGGGGTGATGAACTCCAATAATCAGCCCATCCAGCTACTCCAGATGCTTCTCAAGTGTTTTTGCTAGTCTAACTTGAAAAGTTAGACACTAGATGCGCAGCATAACCCCTTCCAGGGAGAAACTAGTAGCTGGGCTTTACTGCTGGAGCAAGCCTGGGAAAGGAGTTGTAGGAAGAGGCTCCGTTCATTCAAACTGCCACTTTGTTCTGTGTAGACCCCAGGAAACTAGAGAATGCATGGCTCCATCAGCTCCTAGAGGCAGGCGAGTGAGAAGCTAGATCTTCAGGCAGTAGTCAGAAAAGTCTACTGTACTAGATGTGTAGTCCAACTCCTTCTAAGATGGTGACTCGGTTACTTAACTGGAGCTAGCCAGAGGAAAAGCCATGGGAAGTGCCCACACACAGGTTCAAATGCCTAGGAAACTAGTGATTGCCTGTCCCATCAGCTCCCAAAGACAGCTGAGTTAGAAGTCAGACCCTGGTCAGCAACTGGAAAATTTAATAGGTAAATGTGCATTCTAACCCCTTCCAAGAAGAAGCTGGAAGCTGGGCTTTATTGCCTGCTCATTCTGAACTGAGCCAGGGGAAAAAGCTATAGAAATTGTTTGAAAACTACCTCTTTGTTCTCTACGGTCCCAAGGGACTAGCAAATATAGGGCCCTGTCAGCTGCCAAAGATAGGCAAGCTAGTAGACAGTCCCTCTGGTAGCAGCCATAAAAGTTGGAGTGTTAGATATGTATCAAAACCTTTTCTCCTCAAGGAGAAGCTGGGAGATGGGGGATCCCTCTCAACTGTATGATGCTGTGTTAAGAATGGAGTTTATGGTGAGAGTGTATCTCAGTTTTTACTAACTGTTTTGAGGTGGGCATTTTCTTAGTTGACCAACTTGGAGGAATTGCTCAACTCGTTTCTGGATTTCAGAGGCAACTGATACATGTGTAGTTGTTTATTCTGTGTGTTTATGGGTAGAGGGAAGAGTCGGGAGCCTCCTATTCTGCCATCTTGCTGAGAATAAATCTATCCCTATTTTCTTTTTAAAATATTCTTTTTGCCTTTGTTGTTCTTCAGTTTCATTACAATATGTGTAGATGTGGATTTCTTTCTATATATCTTGCTTGGGAATTATTAGATTTTTTAGCTATGGAGATTGCTATCTTCCATTAGTTCCAGGAAATTCTTAGTATATTTTTATGATTTTCTTCTCCTGTATCTTATATCAGAATATTTTAGAACTCGTCACACCACTCTCCATGTATCTTAACTGCTTTTACAAAAAAATCTTATTTTGTGCCTCTGTGGTGCATTGCAAGTAACCTCTTCAAACACATCTTTCAGATCATTAATTTGCTATCTAACCTCCTGTTTTGCCTAACCATTGGATTTTTCACAATTATGTTTTTCATTTTAGATAGTTCTGCCTGGTCAGTTTTGATAGTCTTTTCTTCCTTCATCATACTCCTCATACTTTACTGAGTAGATGAGGAAATAATATATATTAAGCATACTAATTTACATCTAATACCTTACTGTTTCAACATCTGCAGTATTTGCAGATCTGATTCTGCAGTTTGCTCTTTCTACAAAATTTCATTAATGTTGGCTTGCTTATTTGTGTGTCTTGTGAGAACTTATTATCCTTGGAGTTGTATGAGAATTTTTTGTGGACTTAGTGTACGGTGCAGAGAGAATCTGAGTTTACTTCTGGCAGTTACTTGGAGATATTGCCAAGACAGGACAATTTTAAATTTTCAGTTAAAGTCTTAGAGGCTACACAGATAATATGACTTTTGACCCAAAGTCCAGATAAGAACAGACTTATAGTTAGAAAATTTCCAAGATGTTCTGTATATTTTTCTGACCTACCCATGGCCAATTTAAGCCAGCCAAGTTTTCCTACTATCTCCTGCTGTAGAGGCTAGTGTTTTTCTTGTTTATCCAATGAGGTGGTCAAATAAAAGGATTCTCAGATTCATGTAAGGGTCTCATGTGACTTTCCAGCTGACAAGCTTTGTCTTCTGTCCTCAGTTCATGTTCTTCCAAAATCCAAGCTACAGGCAATAATGAAAAACAAATTCCCCATATCGCCTAGCACAATGCTAGTGCTGGCATGCTAGTTTGGATTTGTCCTCTTTGTACCTGGCTAGCCCCAACAAATTTCCCTAATTCACCTATCAGATTATCCATGTAGTTAAAAATATTTTATCCATTATTTTTAGTTTTTCTAGTTCACTATATTTCTAAAAACCAAACCATTTTTTCATATTAAATTGCTTCTAGATATCACTGATGCCTATTTTCCTTTACCTCCTAAATGCTAATTTGATTAATAGAGGTCCTGCTTTCTCCTTCAGGTGAAAACAGAAGAATATAAGGACTGCATATACCTCAAAACTAGTACTCTTAGTAAAAGGCAGCATAGAATGGCAGTTACAGGGAACCTAAACTAAGGCTAGATAGCCACCGAGAAAAGATTTTTTTTTTTTCTCTTTGTGCTCCCTTATCACAGAAAGGTATCTGAGCAGCATATCACTCAGATATTTTCCTTGTGGTTTCCCTCACTTTAAATTTGCATCCCAGTTAAAAGTTAGATAAAGTAGAATACAAACCCCCAGTACGTACACTACAAGTTGGAGAAAGGAGAAAAAACAGGGGTAAAGGGAAAATGCTCTTCACTCCATTGTTGCAAAACGATAGGCACCATTCCTATATTCATTCTTTCCTTCCTTCCTTCATTCATCGATATTTACCTAGCATTTACTATGTATAGAGCATTGTTCTAGGTGTTGGGGATACAACACTGAATAAAGGAATATATGAATGATGACCATAAATGAATATATAAAAAGAAGATAAGAAAATAAACATGACAGCTCTTTGAAAATGACAAAATACTACAAAACTCCTTTGTTATTATCATCATTATCACAAGAGGATCTGGATAATTCTGTAGACTGTGATTATAAAAGCTGTGTTTTCCTTCCAAACAAGAGCAAATATACCTTAGTAGACTTGGAGTTTCAAAGCAATTTTCACTGGCAAAGTTTCTCACTTAAAGATATTTTCATAATTCTGTTAATCCATAGTTGGGACACTTCTCAACTCTCATTCAGTCACAAATGCGAAAGAACACTCTAAACTTCACATTAGCTTTTCCAATAAAGAAATTGATTTAGCCCATACAGTGTTCTAATTCAACTTCTATTTTCTCCAACAATAAATCTCAGGTTTCATTTCAACAACCAGACATGGACCAGAATGAAAGATTTAATGATGCTTCAGCTTGGTAGTTGTTGAGTAAGTGCTCTGATAAATTTCTACACTATAACATTTAATGAGACTTACTCCCAACAGAGTATTTACTACATCAGTTTATTTCATAGTATTATATTTGCAGAAGCAAGATAGAGCAAAGGTTATTTTGGATCCTTTACCAATAAGCTTCCTGTAAGTAAAGAAAAGTGCAACGATTTAATTTACAAAATCATTTAAAAAGGCTAAATGCTCAATAAATTCTGCTTTATCTAGTTCAGACAACCTCAGAAGCTATTGTAACTTGGATATAAAAATGTATATAAAATTCAGGCATTTTGTACCAGCTTTCTATCCCTAACTTTGACTGGAACTGAATTTCAAAGGTTGTTGAGACAGTATTGGGATTTCTGGATAATATCTTTGAAACTCCCTCCTGCCTTGATAAGAAGAAGGGAGTCAGCAACTTATCTTACAAAAGGGAAGACTCTATCACTATGCCTATGCCCACTCCCATCAAAACTACACACACACAGAGACACACAAAGACACACACAGACACACACTTTCTCCTCCTCTCCAACCACTGCCATTTCTTGTCTGCAGCAGCCACTTTCAACTAAAGTGAGAAAAGAGAAGTCCCTGAAGGAAGACAACTTCAAAATCTTCTATCTTCTTCTAAAATCCTAAGAATATAGAAAAAGGTGTCTGAGATAAACTGGACCTCTTATACAAGCATCACCTGATACAATTCTGTTTAGTACTATGAAAAATGTGATACACAATCCCATCTATCCACTCTTACAAATTTCACCTCACAATACTAGTCACTCCTCATACACAGACTACTTCTACTTAAATAACCCAGGTACCCAAAAAATAATTTTTCACTAAAAAGTTATGCCATCTTTTGGACTGGGTTACATATATAATTTCTCTGGTAGTTCCAATAAACTAAGAATTGTAGAACAAGTTTTGTTGAATTTTGATTAACCACATTAAGCTCTACCTGTGAGAATTCAGTATAATACAGAAGTTGGAAATATCTTCTAGAGTCAGACATACTAGATTCACATCCTGGTTACTACCACTCACTAGCCTTCTGACTTGAGCAAGTTAAAAAGCATACATAAGTCTCAGTTTTATTTTCTGTAAAACAAACAAACAAGAAAAAAACATATCTTATATGGACACTGTAACAATTAAGTGATAAATTTATGTTAAGTGTTTAGCTATCAAGAAATGTTACATATAAATGTATGGGGGACCTAATGTTCTTTTAGTATCACTGGTATAAAATTAGTTAGAAACATAATCTTGCCCACAGTGTGTTTTCAATCTTATTGTGAAGACAGAATGCTCATCTAATAGACAAGTTTACTGAGTACCCATTACACAGGGCAAACATTTACATGATGGGGTATTATTAAAGAATCACCACTAATTTTCTACCTTAGTTAGACAAATAGGTCCTAAGATTTTCACATAAATGCTAATAATTAGGAAGTTAACAGATTTTTCCATTGATGCCAAAAATTAGGAATTTAATAATGTTAGGTTAGAAAAGAAGAAACCTGTTTAAGACATGTAACTAAAGGAAAAGCATATGGAAAGGCTATTCTAAACTTAAATGAATTAGATATCTAATAAGTTTATTGTGACAGTAATAATGTTAAGAACATATAGGAATTATAGGTTATGTGTTTATTTTTTTAAGTTATCAGTAAAACTTTAGTAATTTTAATTGTGTTGATTTCTTGATTATGGAAGAATCTTCCGCCAAATAGTCACCTCCACAACTAATAATGAAATCTAAGATTTATCGAGCACTTACTATGTGCCAGTCACTGCTATGAGCATTTTTACATGTATTATTAATTCACTGACGCAGACAACACTAAGATATAGGTCCTATTATTATCCTCAATTTATAGGTAAGAAAACTGACAGTTAAATAAAATAGCTTGCTTAAGGTCACACGGGCAGTATCCACCAGACCTGGGATAGGAACTCAGGCATCTGGGCTCCTGATCCCTTATCTTTAAGCATTACACCGTGTTGTCTTCCATTAAGCAAGTACTTATCTGACTTGGATAACCAATGATCTTTGACATCATACTGGAATGTCTAACAAATCTCTCAACTCAACATGTTGAAAATTGAGTTGCTGATCTTCCTCTCAAAAATGGCTTCAGCCACACTCTTCCCCATCATAGTTGATAAAAACTTAATCCATCCAGTTGCTCAAGCCAAAAAACAAAGAACAACAAAAAAAAAAACCTTGTAATTATCTGTGGTAGACACAGAGGTTTACTGCCCACATCCCCCTTCCAGGCAGGACTTGTTGCCTACCTGTGGAGGGTGAGGCCAGCAGATGGCCCCCCAGCTGTCAGTTCCTTCGGGGTCTGCAGCAGCTGCAGAGGGCTTATCCCCAGCACCCCTGCCTGCAGGTAAGACCCTTCTCAGGGTAGGGTGACCTGCTTCCAGTGATTGAAAGAGGCCTGGGCCTGGCTATTTCTTGAGGTTACCACTCTCTCCAGAGCTCCCTACTCATTGGTGGCTTTGTGGGTCTGGCTCACAGGTAGACTTCTTCCTCTGCTCAGTCTTACTCCCTTCTTCTCCCCTCACACATGTTGATTCCTAATAACACCTTGTATCCCAAATTCTGTCCAGTGTGTGCCTCTAGAGGAGCTAACCTGCAACACCAGCCATGACTCTTCCCTTTTCACTTACACCCCACAACCATTCTGTCAAACCCGGTTGGCTCTACTTACAAAATTTAGCCTTAATATGCACTAGCCACCCTAGTCCAAACTAAAACGTGAGGAGTTCAAGAGAGCAGCACTCAATTGTATCCCAAGCATAAAGAACAGCGCCAAAAGTAAGTATTTGTGGAATGAATAAATCCTACATTGCATAAATTGATCTGTGTAAAATAAAGTCATCATTTCAATGTAATTAACAATCCCAATTTAAATGCATTGGCTTCCTTGGCAGAGATGTACAGGAATCAGAAGTTTACTGATGGAATAGTGTCCTGCTATTCAATTCTTTGGAAAACACAGACAATAATAGAGACTGATTAGGTCACTGGATTTTTATTTACTCATACTCTGAACTCCAACCCAAGGATCTGAGAACACACATCTATTAATTTTCACATTGGTACGTCAAATCACATTTTAATTTTCTCTCAACTTACCTCAAGCTCATCAAGGGCACTTCCCAGGGTTGCTGCCTGAGGTTCTGGTGGGACTAACACATTCTGGATGCCTTGTGAAGCATTTGAAATTACATCGAGGGCATTCTGAATTTCTTCACAAACTGTGTCCTTGCTGGCTTTGAGGGAAGCGACATCAGAATGTTCCAAACAAGCTGAACAAATTGAATGCAATATGGGGGAGTTCTCCTTCAATGAGGCCCGGGCACCTGCAATTTCATCCCTCTGATTTGGAGATTTTAGGTCCTGAGGAAAGAAATAAAAAGAGAGGTTATGGAAGAAAGATTTATGCCAAGAAACTCCATTTTTCTGCCAATATAAGTGAAAAGATAATAGACACTAGGAATTCATAACGATAAGTTAAAATAAAGGGCATAAATTATTTCTATACTCCTCCTGATTCTGTTAAAATTTCTATAATAGGAAAGCTAAGCCATAGCAAATAAAGGTCACAATGGTACAGATGTGTGGTAACTGAGTAACTCTTACATTTGTCAGTCATATACTTATAAGTCAGAAAAATACTTTGGCTTTCACATTATGAAATGAATTATAAGACAGCTTGAATTACAAGCATGCTGATTACTTATTTGCATAGATGGTGATGATTGCATTTAACCTTTTTGTTAAAACTAAACCAATTAAGTTAAGAATACTAAATTAAACTTCCCACCATTCAGCTATCTTCCACTCTTTTTCAGAAATACTTGCTAATAAGTTAATCCTGGATTTTTCTTTCTTTGACATTTATTCAAACAAATAGTTATTGAGCATTTAGTATATGCTAGCCCTTGTGCTTATATGTCAAGTGCACAGAAGTGAACAATCCTGCAAGGACCTTGTTCTCCTGAAGCTTATGTTCTTGTTTGAGGGGGAGGGGGCCTAAAGACAAACGGATAAACTAGGTAAAACCAATACACAAGACAATTTCAGGTAATGAAAAATGCTATCGAGAAAACACAACACTGACTGACTTGAGAAGAGAAGCTCTTTAGCTTGGGTGGTCAGAGAAGATATTTCCTCAGAGATGACATTTGCAATAAATATAAATGAAAAGCATTTCAAACAGTGGGAGGAGAGGAAAGAGAAAGTCCTATATAAGTGACAACTGGTTAAAACTAGCTCAATATATAGTGAAAAACCCTGGCAAGTACTCCTTTAACCAAGAGATGAATGGTAACATCATCAGTGATGTCACATGGCTAGCAGGTGCTTCTTGATATGTTGTGACAAGACGAGTACTTCATCTGTCTGGAATTCTCTCCAAAAGCCCACAGTCTCAGTCTAATCATGAGAAAAACAACAAACAAAACCAGACTGGGGAAAATGCTACATGATACCTGGACTGTATCCCTCAAGACTGTTAAGGTCACAAAAAACAAAGAGACTGACTGATAAACTGTCACAGACCAGAGGAAATCGGGGAGACATGATAACTAAATGCAGCATAGAACCCTGGATCAGATCCTGGAACAGAAAAAAAGACATTAATGGGAAAACTGATGAATTCCAAAAAAAGCCCAGAGTTTAGTTAATAGTAATGCATCAATGGTTGTTCATTGTGGCTAACGTAAGACATTAACAATGAAGGAAATCAGAAGAAAAGTAGATGGGAAATTTCTGTACTATCATTGCAACCTTTCTGGAAATCTAAAATTATTAATATAAAAAAAGTTTATTTTAAACAAAACTAATTCAAGGGAACTTAACAATAACTTATGCATTCCACATACAATATCTCATGTAATCCTTATAACAACTCATGATACATATTATTCTCCTTTTTAAAGATGAGAAAACTGATATCTAGAGAGACTGAGTTCATGAGCCAACTGACAAAGCTAAATGGTGGCATTTCTTGCATTGTAACCCAAGTCAGTGCAACTGCTAAGCCATGATCCTAACAGCTATGTTATACTCTTTCCTGCATGGGAAGGATTTCTCTTATTTGCTACTACACAAGGATGTGAGGACCTGTGTTGTATAATGACTTATAATTTATAAAGTGCTTCTGGATAGTATCTCACTGACCATCACAACACCCTTTAAGGCAATAAGGCTGGTGTTATTAGCCCCATTTTAACTAAATGAGTATTTAGTCTAAGGAGATAAAAAGGCTGATAAAAGAAGAGATGTAAACCTAAGTCTTCTGATGGCAAATCCCATGACTCTGCTACCTTCAGATAATGTTACCTGAGGTTAATAAATGGCAGCACTACTATATTTTTAGCTCCTTCCTTTCTGAAAATAAAGGCTGTCTGCTACTTCATGCAGGATTTGGGAGTAATTAACTTTTTTTTTTACAAGATGTAGGGAAGACAGAAGTAGCTGTCTACCCACTGTTCTTAGCTAGGACATGGAAGCAACCTAAGTGTCCATGGACAGAGGAATGGGTAAAGAAGTTGTGGCACATATATACAATGGAATATTACTCAGCCATAAAAAGAAACAAAACTGAGTTATTTGTAGTGAGGTGGAGGGACCTAGAACTTGTCATACAGAGTGAAGTAAGTCAGAAAGAGAAAAACAAATACCGTATGCTAACACATATATACGGAATCTAAAAAAAAAAAAAAAAAGGTTCTGAAGAACATAGGGGCAGGACAGGAATAAAGACGCAGACGTAGAGAATGGACTTGAGGAAATGGAGAGGGGGAAGGGTAAGCTGGGATGAAGTGAGAGAGTGGCATGGACTTATATATACTACCAAGTGTAAAATACATAGCTAGTGGGAAGCAGCCACATAACACAGGGACATCAGCTCGGTGCTTTCTGACCACCTAGAGGGGTGGGATAGGGAGGGTGGGAGGGAGACTCAAGAGGGAGGAGATACAGGGATATATGTATATGTATAGCTGATTCACTTTGTTATACAGCAGAAACTAACACACCATTGTAAAGCAATTATACTCCAATAAAGATGTTAAAAAATAAATAAAGGACATCTGCCAAAAAAAAAGAAAACAGCATGTGCAAATGTCTGAGGCATAACAGAGCAAGGAGTATGCATGCTACTGCAGGTGGCACTACAAGTACAGGGACGCTAAGCAGGAACGGTAATGAATCCAGCTAGAAACGCAGGCAGATGCCATGTTAAGGAACTGCGAGAGAAACAAGCTCAGATGTGTATTTTCAAAGATTGCTTTAGCAGTGACCATTTAGTGATTAGAGAGAATGAAATTTCAGTCAGGGAGACCAGGCAATAATCCAGGTAAAAGACAATGAGTGCCTGAACGCTGAACACTATTGCTAGGCTGTAGTAGGAGGGATCCAGAAATATTTAGGAGGCAAAAACAGTAAGACTCTGTGATACTTAGATGGAAGGGGGTGGAGGTATCTAGAAGCATCTAGAAAATTGTTTTCACCATTGTGCACATCGTGATGCATTCAGCCAGATGGAGAATACAGAATGAATAATGCATTTGGAAGAGAAAGGTAAAGTCCTTTTTGTCATCTGTGAAATGTGAGATGCCAGCATAATATCCAAATTTAAATATACTATACATGGATCTAGAATTAAGCTAGAAATAGAGATCTGTGAATCACTAACTCATAGCTGGGAGCCAAAGTCATGTGTGTGAAGGTTACAGGGCCTTCACCCAGGATGAATGTTACAATAAGGAGAAGATCCTAGGATTCATCATAAGTTGTTTCTTGAAGATATAAACCTGAAAATTTTGTGTGCTAGACCAAGAAGCTAAATATGTATTGTAAATTACCAAGAAGGACATCAGAAGATACCGAACTCTCCAAAAACCAAAGAAGCAAGCAAAAACACATGCACGCCCTAGAGTTTAGGACCCAAAGTACTGTGGATAATTATGGTCACTATACTTTAAAAAAAAGAATTAAAGAAATGTTTTTAAGAAAAGCAATTTGGAAGACAGGATGACTTCTGTATGAGGGAGTTAAAAATATGGGGTCCATTTACTTCAAAAAAGTGAAATTTATATTGGAATACACATGATTTTTTAATAACCTAGACATAATGAATGAATTTGACAAGTTGTTAATGGACTTCTTTACTAAATCTAGAAACAACAGATCAAAGATGAAGCTTTTTAGATTTGAGTAAAATCTAAATAGATATAAAATAGATATAAAAATATATGTATTCCATCCACCTCCCTAGAGTCTGTCATACAGAGTGAAGTCAGTCAAAAAGAGAAAGACAAATACTGTATGCTAACACATATATATGGAATTTAAGAAAAAAAAATGTCATGAAGAACCTAGGGGTAAGACGGAAATAAAGACACAGACCTACTAGAGAATGGACCTGAGGATATGAGGAGGGGGAAGGGTAAGCTGTGACAAAGCGAGAGAGTGGCATGGACATATATACACTACGAAACATAACGTAGATAGCTAGTGGGAAGCAGCCGCATAGCACAGGGAGATCAGCTCAGTGCTTTGTGACCACCTAGAGGGGTGGGATAGGGAGGGTGGGAGGGAGGGAGACACAAGAGGGAAGAGATATGGGAACATATGTATATGTATATGTATAACTGATTCACTTTGTTATAAAGCAGAAACTAACACACCATTGTAAAGCAATTATACTCCAATAAAGATGTAAAAAAAATAAATAAAGATGTTAAAAAATGTATATATATATATATATTCATATTGCTGTCTCCCTCACTTCATTATACTTCCCTTGAATGAAAGCACTATAACTTATTTATTTTTTTATTCATTATCTAGTAGTACATGGCACGTATTAGGAACTTAATCATTTATTTGAAGAAACAAATAGACAAATGAATAAGAAATAAGTAAGAGAAAGTTATGTTCAGAAAGGATAAGGAACTTGGGATATGATTATTCCAAGAAATCAAATGTGTGGAAAATATACATAATCCGGAGAGTCTAGACAAACTTGTACATGATAATGCCACAGAAAGCTAAAGAATAAAATTAAATTATACCTATCTGTACATCAAATGTTAGTGAAGCCATTGATATAACTGCTTTGGAAAACCAACAGTGCCTACCGAAGCTAAACATATGTATATGTTCATGAACGTATATGAACCAGCTCTATTCCACTCCTGGGAGAAGATACACTCTTACAGAAATATTTTCATATGTTCATTAAAAGACATATAAAAGTGTTCATAGAAACACTCTTCACAGAGCCCCAAATTAGGGACAACCCAAAGTAATGAGAATGAACAAAATGCAGTTACATGCTACAATACGAAATATGGAATGAAAACCACCAGACACGAAAGAGTACATATTACTTGATTCCATCTATATAAAGTTCAAACTCAGGCAAAACTAATCTATAGTTTTAGAAATCAGAATAGTGTTTATTCTTGAGGGGCGATTAGAGACTGGAAACGGGCATAAGGGATCTTTTGAATTTTGGTAATTTTCTGTTTCTTGATCTGGGTGCTTGTTACCTTGCAGGTGGTGTGTTTGGCTTGGAAAATTCATTGACCTGTATGTGTATAAGCTGTACATTTTTATGTATGTATGTTATACTTCAGTTTTTAAAGTTTATACAAAATCAGACAAAAGTGTTAATAAAGCAAAGCAAATATTCACTGGTATAAATAAGCTATAGACCTGTCATGTTACATTTCCCATGATATTTAGGGAAGGATGAAAAAATTGGATATGCGGTCCATTTGCAAGTATCTTCTACCAACTTAAGGGCTTCTGTTTAAAAAAGAAAAAAATCTAAATGTTTGAAAAATAAAAAAGGAAAGCTCTGATAGCTTAGCCATCAGAAAGGGCAAAGCTAAAGGATTTTCACAGCAATTGATTCCACATACCCTTGAACAAACCCACATTTCAAAAAATCAGAGGAAACTTCCTTCCTAAGCTACATCCCTGCCCAAGTAGAATAGCTCAGCAGATACTCTGCTCAACAAAGCAGAACTACATGCAAATTATTGAGTTTCTCTTCCAGGTGTTTAAATGAAGAATGAAGTTTCCGGAGCTGACAACCCACTTCTCTGGTAGTGGAGGGAAGGGAGCTCATAAAGAGTAGGGTTTTTTTCTCTTTTTTTTTTGGCGGTACGCGGGTCTCTGACTGTTGTGGCCTCTCCCTTTGCGGGGCACAGGCTCCGGACGCGCAGGCTCAGCGGCCATGGCTCACGGGCCTGGCTGCTCCGCGGCATGTGGGATCTTCCCGGACCGGAGCACGAACCCGTCTCCCCTGCATCGGCAGGTGGACTCCCAACCACTGCGCCACCAGGGAAGCCCGCAGTTTTGTTTTCTTAAGACTAAGAAGACATGCAGAGAAAAGCCTGATGGATACTTTGCTATTTGGATTCCATTCTTGGTTGACTTCTATCCCCAATCTTCTCTCTTCCAAGATGTTGCCTGCCATCATTGGTCAGTGGGCAGCTTCATGTTCTATCAGAAAACAAAACAGTGCAAACACCTGCTAATTTAAATGTGTTTCTCCAAAATAAATTAGGAAGTTGAATACTTAGCCTTAACTGAGCTGAGGGATATAGGATGGTGAAACAAGAGTAGACTACAGAGATAAAAAGAAGGTTCTGAGGGAAAAAAAAAAATGATTGCAAAAATGCGAGACTTTACAATGAAAACATTGTTAAGCGGCAGAGAGAGATCTTCACTGCTTTTCTATCTTATTTTCCATTTGCTGTTTCATGTTAGTGGGACAAATTCACTAAAGGAGAAAATAAAAGAATTCTTCAAATTCAAATAGAAAACTAAGAAACCATATAATGATTGCATCAGGATATCCCCAAAGTATGTACTCCGGCCATTAATGCATGTCTTAAGTAGTTGTAATACAACAAAGTGAATATTAATACCTCCAAAGAAACCTCCTAGGAAAGCAATATTACTTAATTCTAATGCAGACTACTGTGTCAGTTAAGAAAATGTATATGTAAAGTTCCGGACGCGCACAGAAACACACTATATTCATTTAATTTTCTATCTATCTGAAACAAATACAATACTATGTATTCATCTATTATTTGCTTTGTATTTATACCTAAAAAAAAATTCTATCTGGAGTCATGTGTCATGATTAAAGGAAAAAGAATAAGCAGAAAAACATAAAAATAATGAGCTACTTCAGTAAGATCTAATTGCTATACTTCATGCTTTCCTTCCATTTGTGTGTATACTTCATCACTTAACCTAACAAAATTCAAATATCCATAAATCAGAAAACTTTTCCCGTATAGATTAATTAACACCTATGGGAGTTAAGTTGGATTTTAACATCTAGTCAAGGATCAATAAATATCATTATCCTTACAATTCCTTATTTAACTTTCTGTGACTCACTTGTCAGAAATAAATCACCATTTTCCAAATATTCTGGTGCATCTAAGAAAGCAAATAGCATCATTTAGTATAAATGGGATCCAAACTCAGAGATGTTGATGCAACTTCCTAGTTAATAATCCCTTACGTTCATGGAGTGGCTTATCCTGTTTAACATGTTTCCAGTCACTCTTTCACAAAGAACCCCATGAGGAGATACAAAAAGGGTTATTATTTTTTTTAATTAATAAAAAGTGGTAGTGGTAATTGTTTTTAAGAAAGCCAACATTTATTAAATAGCTATAATGCTTCCTACATGAAAGCACTCTCTATTCTTTCTCATTTAATGGCCCAGCTATGAATAAGATCCAGGATTGGCTCCTGTCTTATCACTCTTTCTACCCAATGCTAATTTTTTTGTTATTGTCAGTAGCTTCATTATCTCTCACAAAGTCTGTCTAAGGACTTTCCTAAAACCCTACAGTTCTATAGTAGCCCAAAAGAAAATACACATTTCAGGCATACCTTCTTGACAAATAACTGTCACACCTAATATAACGCAGATTAGAAACTTATTCCTTAATTGAGTTTCAGAATAAGACTAATGAGATAACCTCAGGCCAAAATTATAACACTAAATTCAAGTGTGATTGATAAGTCATTTAGTTTGCCCCAAAATATAAGTGAATGATACATGAAGAAAGAGTAAAATTAATAAGTATCATCTTCACTATTTTAATCTACCTTTGATAAAATAACAACTCTAAACATAGCATCTTAGTAGTGATAGCTTAATGGTTGCTTTTCCCAGAGCAAAAAACTTTTTGGCTTTTAAGTTTAATTCAACAGGCTTGAAAAACCTGCTACAAGGTGTGACTTAATAGCTAAGGGTGAAATGAGGCAAACGCTGAGCAACTCCAAGGCAGGAAGTCTGTCTCATAATGAAAATAGCAGGAACTTTGGGGTTATAATTCCAACACAAAAACACTCCAATAGCAGGAGCTTTTGATTGTAATAATTAACCTTACTTCAGCTACAAAATGGGGATAATAATTTCTACCTCACAGGGTATTAATGAGGTTACCTAATTTAATGTTAAACATTTTTCCAGCATTTTCTTACTTGATCTCTCTCTATACAACAAACTATTGGCCATATTCCCTCCTTAAATATTTCTCCCCTGTCTCCTTAAATGACAATACTGAATTTAACTTGACAGGTAGTGACCTCTCTACTGAGCTCCAGGAGCATAACTCTAGTTGGATCTCAAAATATACAGGCCCAAAATTGAACCCATTGCTTTTCTTATACACACTCCCAAATATGTTTCTCCTCCAACATTCTCAGACTGAAGGGCCCCAATATCCAGCGGACTAACAATAAACTTAAGGAATATCCTTGACCCTTCCATTCCCTCATCCCAGCCATTAGGTGAGATCTATTATTCTCCTCATTAAATATTTCTCCAGTAAGTACCCTTTGTTCTCGTCCTCATTACTAGTAGTAGTCTAGTGGGAAAATGATTAGGGAGAAAACAGAGGAAGTGCTTGTGAAAACACGGAGGACAGAACAAATTAGAGAAATATTAAAGACAACTTTTTGACTAATACGATATTCTGTCAGTAACACAATCAGAGGAGTCTGTCTAAACTTCACGTATGATCCTCACTCCCCAATTTAAATTTTTCAAGTGACTGTTAATTAACACAACATCTCTCATATTGTTTATTACAGACAAGTATGATCTGGACTCCAGCTTCTCTCTCTAGCCTTACATTCTACCACTTCTCTCACAGGCACCCTTTTCTCCAGCCACACAGAAACACATGAGGTTCTACAGGTGCCTTTGCATGAGCTATGTCCCTGCCTCCCCTCATATCTCCTGCTATATGTCCATTCATCCTTCAAGACAATTTGGATTCTCATGTTCTGTCATCCACGGACACACTCATGTGTTCCAATAGTACTTACACAGCACTGATCTAGGACTTATTAAACCATTACCATTTGCTATATTTATTCATTGATACATCTGTGTCTCTCACTGAATTAAGAGTTCCTATTGGGGCCAAAATGATGTCTTAATTCTTTCATTCCCTGGGCCTTGTATAGGAGCTGGCACAGAATGACCAGTGAATTAATAATACAACTTTAAAGACATGAGAAAACTTTGAGGGTTACTGCCTTAAGATAATTTACTTTTCCATAAGATACAATTTTGAATTTTGGAAAAGGAAATCACAACTGCAAAAAGCTAAGGTATACTCATTCTAGAATGGAAATGTTCTTCTTTTATTGTGTTCCCAATTAGGCTAACTAGATTTGCCTATGAACTATTCTTCCAAGTGTTCTGGACTAGCTGTTGATGACAGTTTTTAGCACTTACATGTAAGTGTGTCATTCAGTGCTTATTGCTGTGTATCTCAGGTTGTTCTGAAAAATATCTGTTTTCTAATTACATTCCCCAGCAGGAGGCAAGACCTTGAGGAAATGCATGTAAGATATCCCATATTTGTCATGCTTTTCAGAAAGTTAAGTTAGTGCTCCCTACCTTGACCAACAATCAGATCCATCTGATTGAGGAAAACAGAAATAACTTAGGTTAATAATCGTGTTAAGTTTTGAGTATTCTTAGATACTGATTTCAAGAAGTATTTATACAGTGGAACTGAACTAAGAGCTAGAAGGAAATACAAAGTAAAAATAAGCACCCACTCTGAAGTCCTCTGCTCTCTAGAAATTGTTAAATAATAATATGCTAAAATAAAATGGTGGAATAGATCAGAATTACTATAGGAAATGTAAGGAAAAGCATGCATAGGTTAGGAACTGCTTCATAGAGAGGCAGGTGAGCATTTCAAAATGCACCAGGTAAAAGAGAGCCAAAAAAGCTCACATAAAAGTCAGCTGGCTCTCTAATATGCTTCTCAAACATAGCATATCAAAACCTGAGCTCCTGAAAATACCCCTCAAACCACTACTACCAGTCTTCACCAGTTCAGTAGCAGTTCTTCCAGTTGACCAAACCAAAAACCTTGTTGTCAGCCTTTACTTCTCTTTCTCTCAAATCTCACATCTAGTCTATCAGCAAATTCTATCACCTTTACTCTCATTTATCTAGAATTTGACATCTTATCACTTCTAGCAAGTCATCATGTCACTGCTTTGCTCAAACCATCCTATATATCTTTCTGACCTCATCCTTACTACTCCCTTTGTTCACTGTGATCCAGCAACATGGACCTCCTTTCTGGTTCTCTAAAAATCTAGGCATATCCCATCCCTACCCTAGGCCATCCCATTGCTGGAACACTCTTCTGGATCCATGACTGGCTCACTCTCTCACTTCTTTTGAGTCTTTACTGAAAAATCAACTTTTCAGTGAGACCTCCTCTAGCCACTCTATCTAAAAATTCATCCAACAATTTCACTCTCAACATGCCATACTTCTTTCCCTGCTTTATTTTCTTCTTACTACTATTTATCACTAATATACTTTATATTATAGTTATTTACCATGTTTGTTTTCTGTCTTCTTCACTGGAATGTAAGCTCCATGAGGGCACATGAAAGGTACCTGACAAATGTTTATTAATGAATGAATGAACATCAACTCAAGTTAAAAACTTGCAATTAATTTGAAACATCTCACACATATAAAAATTATCCTATCACATATGGGAATAAAATGCCAGAAATTGTCTAGTTATACCTGAGAAGACAGATAAAGGGCACAGAAATAGATAGAACAAAACCTATTGCTCCTTTTTATCTCTCATTCCAAAGACAGATCTCAGAACATGTTTACCTGGATATCTCACAATTTACTTGTGAGTTTTACTTATGTCATATTTCATACTTACCAGAATGCATAGAAAAAGCTTCTAAACTCAAAACATAATGGCTAAAAAAAAAAAAAAAAAAAAACATAATGGCTGTGACTGTAGTTGAAAGGTCAATTGTATATGCCTGCCTATTAGAAGGTAAGTTGTATTTAAAATCCAGATCCCTAATTAACAAAGATTTTGCCTTACTCAAGAACTAGATACTGAGAATGTATCTTCTATATGCAGAGTATTCGCTGTTTAGTTTTTGCCAATTTAAATACTCATGTCTCCAAGAATGGCTGCAATCCACCCTGGTACATGACATAAATTAGCATTCTTGTACTCTAGAGAAAAGTATGTGTTTAGCACCAAATGGAAACAGCAGATGACTAAATACTCTTTTTTAGCCTTGTTTCCATCATAAATACAACAGACGCAAGATGCTGGAATGTGGACAACCCCCAGAAGGTTGGTGTTTTCCTCTAATGCAGAAATAAACCATTTGAAAATGCATTCTATATAGCACACCAGAGTCAGCAAGAACCCCTTGGTTTATTTATTGCCATCAAGATGACTTTATGACTAACTATATCACAAATACCTCTATAGCCCAAATGAAACATAAGGCTACCTTTGATGTTAAACATCACTAAATATCTTATAAATGTATAGCAATGGTCATTCAAGTCTAAGATAAAGGACTGCCACATAAATGATTTAGAAAAACTATAGTTCACACTAAATACTGAGCATTACCCAAACTCATGAGACACTTATAGCCATGAGGTATGATCTCTAAAAAGTAATTTAATAGAGGAGGACCATTTCTATATTAAGTATGAAAAAAATTACCTTACTAGGAAGATCCAGCTTCATCATATCACCTCTTTTAAAAGCATAATGCACAAGAAAAATGACAGTATATCACCCTTGGTCTAATTGTCCAGCTATGTTCCTCAAGGTTCTCTAGCTCTTACTACCCAAATGTGAGTTGAACTTTCATTCTTATTTTTATTCATTGTAGGATAGGTAAGGAATAAATACTCAGAGACATTCAATTTCAGTCAAAAAAAATATTCTTCAACCTGATAAAGGGGATCTATGAAAAACCCACAGTTAAGATCATACTTAATGGTGAAAGTCTAAATGCTTTCTCCCTGTGATCAGGAATACAACAAGAATATCCTCTTTCACTTCTATTCAGTATCTAGTCAAATAATTTAAGGAAGGAAAATAAATAAAAGGCATCTAAACTGGAAAAGAAGTAAAAGTATCTATTTGAGTATAACATGATCTGGTATACGGAAAATACTAAGGAATTCACTAAAAAATAATTAGCGCTAATATATGAGATGAGCAAGGTTACAGGATGCAATGTTAATGTGCAAAAATGAATCGTATACCTATACACTTGCAATGAACAATATAAAAATAAAATTAAGGAAACAATATTATATACAATAGAATCAAAAATAAAATATTTAGTAATGAATCTAACAAAATTAGTGCAAGACTTCTACACTGAAAATTACAAAACATCATTAAAAGACTTAAATAAATGGAAAGACTTTCCATGTCATGGACTGGAAGACTTAATATTGTTATGACTGCAATATTCCCCCAAATTAAACTATAAATTCAGTACAACTCCTATCAAAATGCCAGCTGTATTTTTTGCAGACATTGACAAGATGAACCTAAAATTCATATGAAAATGCAAGGAACACAAAATAACCAAGACAATCTTTAAAAAGAACAAAACTGGAGGACTCACACTTTCCAATTTCAAAACTTACTAAAAAGCTACAGGAAAGTGTGTTACTGGCATAAGAATAGACATATAGATCAATAGAATAGAATTGAGAGTTCAAAAATAAACCCTTAAATTCACAGTCAATTAATTTTCAACAAAGGTGTCTAGACAACTCAATGCAGAAAGAATAAGTAGTCGTTTCAATAAACAGTGCTGGGACAACCGTATATTTACATGCAAAAGAAGGGAGCTGAACCCCTGCCTCATACCATACACAAAAATTAACTCAACATGGATCATGCACCTTAATGTAACAGCTAAAGCCATAAACTCCATTCACAAGGAGTCTGTGCACACTCACTTGTTCCTGAAGCAGAGCGGAGGGGGCAGATTTCCTACACCGCTCTGTGTGCACCTCAGCCTGAACTACTGAGTGTGCCAGCCCTGCTTGGGAGCTTAGCTGTGAGACACAGATGTGGTTCAGACCTGAAGCAGCA